>NC_088867.1:19735140-20335140 GCF_032884065.1 Artemia franciscana | reverse complement strand
TCTGATTCATTATTTTCTTCTTATTATCATTTTTTATTATTGTTGTTGCTTCCCTCTTATTTCATCACTCTTTGCTTCCTCCCAAGAAATTTTCACTTCATTTAAGTATTTCTCAAAACCTTTTCCTATCAGATCTAAAGACTGATAGTAAGAAATAACAAGAAAGTTAAAATAACAAATTACACAAGGTCAAATTAAAACAATGTTTAATTGTCATATAACACAACATAATAAAAAACTAGAAGTCAAAGTAAGGAAAAGAATAATTAATTGCGTTTAATCGGAAAGAAGATTCCACAAGAAGAAAGAAGGTATTTGATCCGGTTCACCATCAACCTTTCCAAAAGATTGCTAAAAATTTTCCACCTAGTTGTGTTGCGAGAGCAACACTTTGGTTTCGTCGTATTTTTTTTTTTTTTTCTAGCACCCCGATTTCAGCGTATTCCCAGAAAGTGGTAAGGGTCTAACCTCTGCGGTTCTTAACCCCGATTTCAGCGTATTCCCAGAAAGTGGTAAGGGTCTAACCTCTGCGGTTCTTACAGAAAGTGTGCATTTGGTGTATTCTGGAAAGCTTCGTAGAGCTCTTGCCTGGAGCCAAAAAGGATGGTGTTTGCTAGTCCTTGAGCCAGAGCCTATAGTGTGTAAAGTGACTTGGAGTTTCATAGCCTATGTCAGAGAGAACTATCTGAAGTTCTGCAGTCAAGCTTTCGTTTCATTAAACCAAGTTTCTGCTTTCGAGCGGAAAGCTCCGTTCTAGCAGGCAAGCAGGCAGGCACCAGTTCCAAATTGAAGATGGAGTAAAATCTAAGTGTTAAATATATGCGACAGTTACCCGGCCCCACAGTCAATATGTCTTCTTTGAGTGATAAACAGAAAAATTTACAGAAATAAAAAGTGGGGACTGAAAGTGCTGTCATCTATTGCTTCTACCAATTTCTATTCGTGATTTCAGCTGAATTTAACATTCGTTTTTTCGCACTTGGGATTGCGGTAGAGAAATGGTATCAGATATACCTCTTAAACTTTGAAAGTTCTATCATTGCTAAAGAAATTGAGGTTTATCCTTTGCTCCTTTCTAAGTGATGACGTTGGAAACTTGGCCTACGGCAAAAAAGTCAGCTTTTGAACCAAGACAGATAGATTTTTTTTCGACGGCTGTCTATAGCTCTTGATGAGCTGATCAAAGTATATGTCATCCATTTTTGGTAGAAAATTCCTTCATGAGACATATCAGTTTGAAAGTTTAAAGGGGTTGACAACTTCAATAGTAAGGTACACACTGAAACCAAAAATAGGCTGATACCAATTGTAGACATATAGGCTAGGGGAGTTTTAAGCAAAAGTCGGCTGTTAGCTCATAATCATCTTCGGCAATGAGGGGTTTGCAACTTTTGCTAGTTGGTGTAAGCGGAAGGACATGTAGGGGACTTGTAAGTAATAGTCGACTGTTAGACTACAATCATCTTCAGCAACGAGGGGTTTGCAACTTTTGCTAGTTGCAATGAGGAGTTTGCAACTTTTGCGAGTTGGTGTACCTAGTATTTATTTTAAGATCTTTACAGATTAATAATTTCAGCGTTTAATCGAAACAAGGAAACGAAACCAAAGTGTTGTTCTCGCAACACTTTACTCGGCGATCCCGAACAAAGGTTGCCGCAACACCTCACGCTGCCCATTCAACGTGGATCTAGTTCTATTTACTCCTAATCACATGGACCTTTCAGTTGTGCTTATTTCTTTAAACTGCAATGAAGTTAAACTAAGTTAACGAAAACAACAATTTAAAAAAAAAATCGTGGTGACTGATTTAGGGCATCATTGGGGATTTCGATTTATGGATCAATTTCTCAATGAAGGGTAATTGTAGGGGAGGGGAAAGTTTCCTCGAGGGGGAATTTTTCACGTTGGCGGGAATCTAAATGAGGGAGCATCGGACGACAGGTAAGTTAGTACTCTACAAAAGTCAGGACCAAAAGGGAACCCAATGCTTCAGAAGCTTTTCCATTATTGATCTAGACATCACAATCAAATCAAAACGGTCTCTCTTAAAAACAAGGTAATTTGTTTCATACTGAAATTAATGTCTATAATTATTACACTCGTTCTTACCATCTTTCTCATGAAGGGAATTAAAGGGAAAAAATATTAGAAAAAGGGAAGAAAAAAAAATAATATTCAGATTGTTCAAAATCTGATTCCTAATTTAGAATCTCACTGTTAGAATCTTACAGTTCAGAATCTCATTAGTAATTTAGTATATTGTTGATACTTTAAGTTTAATTTCACTAATTCTTTTCCCAATAGTTCTAGCTGCTTTTCTAACCTCAGCTTCTTCGCAAACAGTTTCTATAAAATCTTGTATATATACAGAACTATACAAAATAGGATCACAATTATACATATACAAAATAGGATCTTGTATATAAAAATATAGAATTTTAACCGCTATCTAACTGTTCCTAGAACGTTTCTCTCAAGTTGTCAACATACATTCTGCCAATGCCATAACTATCTGATTAAATATCCTTCCTAAATTTCACCTTCAAGTTAACCCTAGCTGCTACTTAGATTTTGAATCCATGATTGCGTTTAAAGTACGAAGCAAAGGATGGAAAATCAGCGCGCATTTATGGATTGCTTCGACGTCTACACCGTTATTCCTATTTTATGGATAATAATACTGAGGGTGATATCTTTTCCAGCTATTCCTAAGAATTTTCACTTTATTTTTTCTTCCTTTAGTTTTTAGATTCATTATCAGCTACTGAAGCACTGTCGAACATGGTTGAACATGGTTGAAATGGTTCACTTTTGAACCTTAACTGTAAATTGAAATACGAGAAGTTACAGAAACAAAAAAAAAGCTTAAAAAGCGAACAGTATCGATAGAGAAAATCATAAAACTAGCCATATATCTTAAAAGGCTGCGACCCTACTGCCGAACTATAAATTTATACACAAGAAATACATTTGAACAATCATTTGCACACAAGGAAAGGAGGGCAAGTCGAGAAAGAATGAGACAGAAGGAAAGTACAAGAAAAAAAGGAAGCAGACAAAAATGAATGATGGACACATAAAAAAGTAGGAGAAAGAATCTCCTTTGAATCATAAGCAAGCTATCTTTACTTTTTTTCCTTGTTCTATTTTCAACCCATCTCCTCTCTGTGGTACTTGCGTCATCACTTTACAAAAATAACAACCAACTTTACGTGCCCTACACTTACATACAAAATAAAAGCTTAACAATAAATTAAAAAAAATTTAAAGAACTTCAAAAGTGAGCTATCCTTACCATTAAAATAATTCCCAAAAATTTCTGGACGGCATCAGTAGAGTTATCTAAATGACATATGCAGGTTCCAGACAAGCGTATACCAAGAATCAAATCCTCCAAACTATTTTGCCTCACAAGATTTTCAACTAGTGTTTCCATACCTGGAAAGATTTGCATAAAAAAAGAAATATGAGAAAAGCAATGTGGACACATCGAACTTTGGCAGAAATTTAGGTTAATATTCAAGATAATGACTTCTTATTCACTCCAAAAATAACTATTTTACATAGATAAAATTTCCAGGAATAAATTTACCATCCCAAATTAGGACCCCGTAAAGAGGTGCCGTGAATCCTGTAATACAAAAAAGTCTTGACTTTTTTCAGGCGGAAAATTCAAAATTAAAGATATACACTGGGATTTTTTATTGTTTATATAAGTGGAATATGTGGCATCTTTAATCTATCCATTAAATTCGGAATTGTATGAAGAGCTGGTTTAGCCTGCCAGCCAGTCCAGTCGGAAAGGCAGGCAAGTCAAGCAGCCCCAACCCCAGGGGTGCAATTGGGGACCCTCCAGGTACAGTCTTTTTATTTTGTGCTTGATGCTTGATGCCTACATCTCTGCTTAGCCGTAAATTAATGAGCAGATTGCTATGCTCACCTCACATATTAACACTCTAAAGAACAAGCAGAAGCTGATTGCAGATTCATTGAATAATCAAACTCTTAAAACTACAATGGCAGAAGTTGTAAGTCAAGCACTGTCTTCTGAGGTTGGTCCTTTGGTTGTGGCCTTTGTTAAAAAACTTACCCCTAGTCATGAAACTGCTGCTCTTGATGCCGACAGTATAGAAATCATCAAACAAGAGGTATACACTAGCCTGAAAATGGATTTTGATGTGCTTGTTGAAAAATCACTCAAACAATATGACCTGAGGATGACAAAGCTTGAATCATCCCTGAAATTGCTTGACTCAGGTTTGTCAAAGCTGCAAAATTCTCTGAAACCGATTCAATCCAATGTTGATCGTCTGGGTGATCAGTCTGACCAAATGAAACTCTCAAATCAGCTGGTCCTATTTGGTTTAAAAGAAGACCCTTATCCAGAAGCTTCTGAAAGCAGATTCCTTGGATTTTGCAGTGCTAGATTTCCTGGTATTCCTGTGACCCAGAATTATATAATTTCTGCTAGAAGGATTGATAAACAAGGCTCGGGTTTGAAACCTCGCCCACTTGTTGTGGAATTTTGTAGTCCTAGAATGCCGCAGCTCGTTCTTAGAGAAAAGAAATGTTTGCAAGGTAGTAGTTTCTTTATTTCTGAGTCACTCACAAAGTCTAGACTTCAGCTACTTAATTATACTAAATCAAAGCTTGGGAAGAGGTCTACATGGTCTAGTGGAGGAGAAATACTCACTAAGCTTTCTGATGGTAAAGTGATTACTGTCAAAGAGGCATCTCAAGTTGATGCTCTCTATCAGTTAACTACAGCTCATCCAAGTCATCCCAAGCCCCTCCCAGGACTGAAGTAAACCATTTCTTTTTTTTCAGCTCTGTTTTGTAAGTTTTTTTATGATCTAATAGTTTTTCTTATGTTTGCATAATGTTGCATTTATGTTGCATAATGTTTGCATGTATGTCGTTTTACATTATTCATTTAAGTGGATTGCAAAAACCGTTGATACCTCTTTCCTCCTGTTGTTCCTTTATTGTTGTGCCTTTTTTTTTTTTTTTTTTTGCCTTTGTCCCTGTACTTGTTTGTTATTATTTTTATTCCCTTTGAACCTAGTATTTTACTATTGTTTTTTGTTCTTGCAGTTGTTTTCTCCATTGTTGCCTATATGTTTTACCTTTCAATCCACCCTCTCTTTCTTCAGCCTGTTTGTATGGTTATTGTGTTCACTTGTCAAGTTATTGTATACATCTGTCACGTGTAGTATATATGGGTGATTTCTCCTTTCTTTTGAATTCTTCTATTCTTAATTCAGTTATATTTGATCGACCAAGTAGTGCTGGTAGACAAGAGGCACACACTTTTGACCCTCTTCTTGAATCTATGGTTAGTTCTAGCTGCAATTATCACACCACCATTGATTATTGTGATAACATTATGCCCTCACTCTCTTCAAATAGTTGCTTTAATGTATTTTGTTTGAATGTGCGTGGAATAAGAGATAAGTGGGACAGTCTTAAATCGTATTTGTGGTCTAATAATTCTTGCCCTTTTGATGTCATAGGCTTGACAGAAATATGGTTATCTGATAGTGATAATTTTACAGCTTACGATATGGATGGTTATATTGCTATTCATGTCCCTAGAATGGTAACAAAGTGTTCAAGAGGTATTTCTTTGTTTATAAAACCTAATATTGAATTTTGTAGAAGATCTGACCTTGAATCCTTGTTTACATCAGTGGTGTCTAATAGTAGGACAATTTATTCTCTTGTCATTGATCTGAAAAGCCAGTTAGCATGTGATACTGTTTGTTTGTTTTATAAGCCCCCTCCTTTTCCAACACATCTGTTCTGTGATTTGCTTGATCAGCTTTCTGGCGTGGGGACTTTCTCTAAAAAACGGATTTGTGTTTTGGGAGACTTTAATTGCAATATGTTAAATGTTGGATCAAATGATGAATGTGACTATCTTTTTGATGTATTTTCTTCTTCAGTGCTACTTCCTTCAATTTTTTTTTCCTTCTCGCGTTGACCCTTCAAGAAATTCTGCCACTTTAATAGATAATACTTTTACTCATTCTCCTAATTTGAAGTTCTCTTCTGGTCTTGTTTTCACTGATCTTTCTGATCACTTTCCTATTTATCTATCACTATCTGTGCCTAAAACAGAGATTACTGTGGATGAGAAAGGCAAGTCTTCTTTTAGAACTTTTACAGATAAAGAAATTTCTAATTTAATACATGGTCTTCAGAGTAATGATTGGTCTAGTGTTCTTGAAGCTAATGATGCTGATTGTGCAACTAGATTATTTTTGTGTCGTATGGGAACTCTGTTGGATAAGCATTTTCCTCTTAGAAATAAGCCAAGGAATTTTACACCCAAATGCCCATGAATGTCTAGAGGTCTGATCAATGCAACTCATATGAAGGCGTCTTTGTTCAAGGTCGCATGTAAAAGTAAGACACAGGATGATCTTTTGAAGTATAAACATTACAAAAATGTGCTCACTTCTTCAGTTCGTTTAGCAAAAAAGCTGCATTTTTCGCGTCGAATTAATGAGTGTAAGAGGAATTTGCGCAAGGTTTGGACTGTAATTAATGAAGCTCTCTCTCGCAAGAAACTCAAACATTCTTCCCCATGTCTTTATAGAAAAGCTGATGGATCTGTTGTGGACAAAAAATCCTTAGCGAGTGCCTTCAATTCTTATTTCACCATACTTCCTTCAGTTCTAATTCCACCCCCGAGTAGAGTAAGTTGTTTTCCCTTGACAGAGAAGTCTTTTTTCCTTTCCCCATGTAGTACTACTGAGGTTTCTAGTATTATTCTTCCTATCAGTCGTTCAGTTGGTAGTTTTGGTTTGAGTAATAATATCCTTAAAAAAATCAGTCAGTTTGTTTCTCATTCGATTTCACACATAACTAACCTCTCTCTTTCTTCTGGTATTTTCCCTCATTCATTTAAAGTTGCTACTGTTGTACCTTTGCACAAAAAAGGTGATTCGCCTCTAATTTCAAACTACAGACCTATTTCTCTTCTTCCCGTCATCTCAAAGGTTTTTGAAAAAGTAGTGTATCGGCGACTCTCTTCATTTGCATTTAGTACTAATTCGACTGCTGGAAATTCTTTCATCACTAACCATCAGTATGGTTTTCGTCCCTCATTCTCTACCTTGCATGCACTTACTGATGCAACAGAGTTTGTGCGTGTTAATCTGGACAAGGGCTTGTGTGTTTTAGGTCTATTTCTTGACTTTTCAAAGGCCTTTGATATGGTTGACCACAATGTTCTTCTGTCTAAACTATCCTTATTTGGAGTGCATGGAGTCCCACTAGAATGGTTTAGGTCCTACCTCTCAGAAAGATGTCAGTATGTTTTGGTTAACCGTACTTCTTCCTCTACTTTGCCTGTATTGAAAGGTGTCCCACAAGGCTCTGTGCTTGGACCACTTTTATTTCTAATCTACATTAATGATCTTGTTGATGGTCTTCATCCCCATGTTCACCCTGTTCTTTTTGCTGATGACAGTAACTTTTTCATTGCTGCGGTGGACCTGCCATCTGTCACTTCTATAGCTCAAGGTATTCTTGATAAAGTAAAGGCTTGGTGCTGATCAAATGGTATGGCTCTTAACAGCCGAAAGAGTACCATTGTCAACTTTAGGACCCCTTACCGTATGAGAGACGTACAGGAGCCAATCACCCTGACTTTTGGGAATGATATTATACCACAAGCTACTATGGTGAAATTTCTGAGTGTGTATCTTGACTGTTTTCTTTCTTTTAAACCGCATATAACTCACACCCGTTCCTTAATCCTCCGCCAGTCTTCAATGTTGAACCGGATTAACTCATTTCTTCCTCCTGATATTATGGTTTCTCTTTACTGTGCTTTTATTTATCCTTACCTTTCTTATTGCTGCTCTGTCTGGGGCAATACTAATAAATCTCTTCTCTGTCACTTTAAAGAGCCCAAAATAGGGCAGCGAAGGCTACTTTTCTTCTCCCTCGGCTTTACCCTTCCTCTGATCTTTATAATGATACTGGAATAGCTCCGCTGGATCATATTATAGGTAAAAGTACTCTTTATTTAGCGCATTCTGCTTTTCTAGGTACTCTCCCACCGACCCTGCAGCAGTTTTTCTCACGGACAGGCTCAGGTAGGTACTTTTCTTCTTTACGTAATTCTTCTCGACGATTTATTTTACCAAAACGATCCTCTACAGCAGCCCAGAGGTCTCCTGTATATCACTCAATTCTATTATGGAACTCCATCCCTTCGGATGTCCCTCTTTTTCTTTCTGAAAAGGCATTATTTCGTCGGGTCTTTCCAGTTCAATAATTTTTGTCTCTCTTTTTAATTCTATCCCAATTTGTATGTCACTTCTCTTCTTTTAAAACCATTTTCAGCTATATGTTAAATCTCCTTCTAAATTTTCGATCTGTTAAATGTCCTTGTCTTGTTCCAGCGTTTTTTTTTTGTTTTTTTTTTTTTTGTTTTTTTGTATATATTTTATAAAAGTGTTTTATTCTTGTTCTCTGTGGTCCATTACAAGCAAAGCTTCTTGGGCCTAGTAACCGCTTTACTTTTGTAATAGTTTTTCTTTTAGTATTAATAAATTGATTGATTGATTGATTGACATGATAAATACATAGATGAATTGATTGAGAAAGGCCTTCAAGGCCCTACACAAACGTAAATGCAGTAGGTTAACTAAAAAGACAAATGTTCCGAGAAAACAAAACAAGCAACGATGGAAAAAAAACTAGCTGAATTTATGACTTTCCTTTAACCCAAAATCACCACGGTTAGTATTTGCACCAATTTAGAAAGGTTTCCACCTCCCCCTAGAGTTTAATCATTATCTTTAATTACAGTCAACTCTACTCTTTCTTGTCAAAATCACACAGCTAATATAAGTCACAAATATTACGTTCTCTTTGTTACGTGAAAAGCCTAAAATTATTTCTTGGGTCTTTAAAAACGACAAAGTTGTGTGCTCTGCTGATTAGGTAACACGTAAGCTATCGTTGTTGTTCAATCGTTAAGCTACACTTTTTTTCGTATCGTAATTGTTATTGTCATTGAACAATAGTGTCATCGTTCAAGTTGTTCTCAGTCATTTATATCTGCTTAGTTTGCCTAATAACACTAAAGCTATTCGAATGCTGTAAAAAAAACACACAAATACTTCGTATTTTAGATTCTTCTGGGACCTTTACCCAAACCAAAATTGTCTATGGTTTTTACAGTGTCGGATATATAAAACGTATAACGCCTACAGGTTTGTGTTTCAGATTGTAAAAGAACAAAGAACATTTTTTGATAACATTTTAATTATTTAGAGATTCAAGGTACATTTACTACACGTTAATTTTCTACAGCAAAGTGGATCCAGATAAAACACGAGACATCTAGATGCTACTGCAATTACTAACAGCTCATTCCAGGATCAAGCCCTTTGTGGCCAGCACAGCTTCAGCCTCTATTTCTCTGTCCCAATCAAGCCAGCCTTCACTATTCACCCCATCTCATGAAGTTCAAGCTCCTTTCAATTCTTCCTTATGAGCTCTTTCAAGCCCATTCGAAGAAGACCTACTTTTTCGCTTGGCCACACGTGATGAAAGGGGGTATAAAAAGAACAAGTAAAACTATCCTAAAGCTATAGCTAAGGCTATCCAAGTGTTATAAAAAAAACAACACAAATATTTCTTATTTTAGACTCTTCTGGGACTTTACCTCAACCGAAATTGTCCATGTTTTTTATATTGTCAGATATATAAAACGATATATATAATATAACGATAACAATATAACGATACATAAAAGGAGCCTTAGCTCCTTTCAATCCTTTCTTATGAGCTCTTTCAAGCCATAAAAAGACCAAGTAAAACTATCCTTAAATAAACCATATGGAAACACCTACGTTTTAGTCTGAGATATTCAAAGATATCTATTCAGTCCTAGAGATTCTGTCCCATCAGAAGTCAATGCCCATAGCCTCATACTGACTAATATACCTAGTTATTCTTAAAATTTATATATATATATATATATATATATATATATATATATATATATATATATATATATATATATATATATTTATATATATATATATATATATATATATATATATATATATATATATATATATATTTATATATATATATATATATATATATATATATATATATATATATATATATATATTTATATATATATATATATATATATATATATATATATATACGTAGTTTTTATAGATATTCTATGCATTTGCCCGTGTCTGTTTTGTCCATAATCGTCAAGTTTAACTGCCACCCAGCCATTAGTCTTTCACTCTATTTAGCATGTTAGTGCATTTATGCGTATTGTGTTTGCACGCATTAGTGCTATTTCATAGATGGGCAAATATTGGAGCTTTGCTACCCTCTTTACACTTTTAGTGCCCTGTAGTTAAGAACGTAGTATAAAAATACACGCTTCATTTCACGCATCAGATATTTTGTGGCAATACCACGTAATTCTATGAATCATACACACGATTTGTAGATGAAGTCGATAAGTAGGCATTTTTTGATAAAATTAGACGTTAAAGGATTTCATTCATTTGATACTGGAATCTTGATATGCAATCATAGTAGTTCGTCAGCAACGACATTATAGACACCCGCAGCTACAGCGTTAATAACGACGAAGACCACACTGCCTTTCCATCACAAACACCAAAAACAAGAAGAACAATAGGAAATTTTTTAAGACAGTGGGAAAAGAATTGGAATGAATATTTCGGCCCTATGTCCAAGGGCCGTCCTCAGCAATACAAATACGAAAAAACAACTTACGAGAGAATAAAATCTATAAAACTAAAATGAACAATTTTTCAAAACAGTCCCAGCATCCTTACCTCAGCGAAGTTCAACCAGGACTGAAAAATAAATTGTTATGAAACGAGGCAATCCAATGAAATGAAAGAAAATGATTTAAAAACAGGTTTTTAATGCCAGCCTAGCTTTTTTCGCTGCTGATCTTATAGGTCTATTTGTGACAAATATTCATTCTAATTTGTTTCCCACTGTCTTAAAAAATTCCCTATTGTTCTTCTTGTTTTTGGTGTTAGCTACAGCGTTCGTTTACCCACGCTTTTAAGCAAAGGCTTAATGCCATAAATTGCGAATTAACGTCATCAATGTCAAATACAGAGATGAAGTACAATATTTTTATTTCTACTATCCTTTCCCTTTTTTCTCTTAAGAATTTATTTGCCACAGAGCCTTTATATTTCAAGACTGGTTTACATTTTGCCCGATTAAAATTGATGAATAAAGAGATCTGGGCGTGAACATGGGACGGAGAAGAGATCCATGACAACGGGAGATGGATAAAAAGGAACAAGTGACAAAGGCACCAGCAGGATTATCTCGGGATGGGGGGCAGTTAAAAAAAAATTGAAACAAGGAGTCATGTTGAAAAACGGGTTTGTTTATATGAAAAAACTTTTCGGAATGTTGCAATTTTTGCGCATTTTTAGTCTTGAAGATAGAAGGGGTTGATTATTCTAGCTTTCCTTTTGGATGACCGTGTGAAGAGACATCCTGATTATTTTGTATGCAAATTTCGAGCAAGAGGTATGCTTTGAAAGGACTTTTTTTTAATCTGATTCTCTAACAATGCAAAGCTTGTATCAGTTTATTTCTTGTCGACTCTGTGAAACGGTATCTGATGCTGAGTCAGAGTGCATATTTTAGGGATTGGTCCAGAGAATCGTAGTATCGATTCCCTGAACAGCCTCTCCTCGAATTTTATTTCTCTGAATCTCATCCTCCTAATATATTTCACTGAATTTCATTCTTCCATATCTCACGCAAGGTATTTTTTTATTAAGGGAATCACTTTCCCCTCCCAAGGACAAAAAATTTCAATAGAAGCTCAAAAATTATTTGAACAATATAGTTTCTAGGATTGTCATATTGTGTGCGCGAATTAGGCACTCCGGAGCATTTGATCCCATCCCCCGAAAAGTAAGAACAAAATAGAAATACAGAAGAGAGAATAATAAGGACTTTTTTTCCCAAGACAGTGAACGAACAAAACCTATTTGAATATTTCAGCCCTATATCTAAGGGCCGTCCTCAGCAAAGAAAACTAAAATATCGTTTCACCGAATTTCACTCAACTAAATCCCATTCTTCCGACTCTTATCGGGAGAATGGAGGGACCTCGGTGAGATCCCCTCCACGCCCTCCAAAAATAATTCAAGCATCTAGTGTCCATAGTTTTTCTAAAACCAGGAAGCAAGAGGGCCAATAATTCTTGACGTCCGAATCCCTGAGTAATCCCAAATCAACCATTTAGTTCGCTAGACAACCTTGACACTTAAAATTAAATTTGCGAATTTAGAATAAAAAAGCCAGGTTCTTACACGGGGATTGTTTCGCTGGGGGTGGAGAGGGGAAGTTGAAAATTCAAAATACAGTCTCTTGCAAGCAACAAGCAAAGTACGTGCAAATTATAACATATCACTGAGGAATTGCAAATATTTCGATATTTATGGGGCCGACACCCCTTCCCTCAAGTTATTGCCTAAGGGAGAGGAAGAGGGGGGATTTCAAGTCTCTGGCACTATCCAGTGCTATACCTTCCAGCATTGACTCCAATGGCAGTGATTGTACTATAAGATTTGAGTATAACTCGAAAGTTTTAGTAATTAGCACTTTGAAATCACTAGAAAAACTGCCAGCATCAACTGTGGTACCTTTTTTAATGTAAAGCTCATCACCACACTGTTTACTTTGACGGAATTTGATACATTGAGACAAACATTCAAATAGAGAAAAGCCTTTGCCCCCTAGATCCTTTTTTGCCCTCCCCCTAGATTTTGAAAATACCTTTTTTGGTGGTTTATTTTCCTCGAAAATGCCTTTTTTTTGTATTTTAACTGAAAAACTGATAAAAATTAACCCCACTAGATTTGGAGGAATGCAACCCCCTCTCCTAAATATTTGGCAAATTGACACCACTGAAGACAGAGAGAAAAATTTAAAAGACTGAGATTCGATGAGATCAGATTCAGAGGGCCGATATTCGGGAAAATGAGATCCAGGGAATTTAGATTCGGGAAATGGAGCCTAAACTCCTTAAATTGCAATAGAGGGCATTTTTCAAATACTTGATATTTTTATGTGAATTTCATTATTATGTAAAATTCATACCAGTATAGTAGTGCTGAATCTGTGAGCATGGACTCTTCATGGCCAGAGCAGAGTATAAGGGGACAAATTCCGAGGGAAGTGAAAATTCTAAATTTTAAAAGAGTAGAGGAGCAAATTCCATATGACAATAAAGTTTAAGCCTGTTGGGATAAATTTATGCTTCATCCAAGAGGGTTTAGCTTCCAAGATTTTCAAAATATTGTTAATTGTTGCTGTGGCCAAAAATTTGACAAATCTTTTACTAAACAATGTACTTTTCATACATTTACCATTTAAAAAATCAGCAGGTTCAGGACTTCCCGTGTAGTGGGCGGCAGCTTGAAAAAAAAGTTACACTTCAATTGCTACCTTTTTCTTTGACTGAAAGCTGTAAAATTTTACCATCAAGATCAGACTGGTGGTTCTTTGTTTAAAAAAAATCTTAAAACAGATTCCTATTTTAGGCCATCAAAATCTACTTTTTAACCTTCGGTGTGATTTTGATGGCATAATTTTATGGCATAATAGATGTATACATTTTTTTTACACATGTGTAACTTTTTAAACCGATGGTTTAATATAAACCATTGGTTTAATTTAATATAATATGGTTTAATATAAACCAATAAACCTTCGGTGTGATTTTGATGGCATAATTTTATAGTTTTCCGCCAAAGGAAGGGGTCGCAATAGATATGTAACTTTTTTACACATGTGTAACTTTTTGAACCGATAGTTTAATATAAACCATCGGTTTTATATAATATAATATGGTTTAATATAAACCGATAAACCTACACCGCTAAGAAAAATCTTAAAGCAGATTCCTATTTTAGGGCAGGTAAGCGGCTTATAGAAGGAGCAATGATTCCTACACTTATTATTCCCAGTGTCGCTACAGTGTCGCATCTATTATACAGGAAATAATTAACGTTACCATGAGGAATCACTTGAAAGCCAATGAGGCTCTGTAGACAACTGGTGGCGGTCAGCCGTGTGTTCGAACGATTGAGAGGAGGAAGGACATCGCCAGCAACAATTTTCACAAGATGATCAGTGGTTACCCTGTACGGATTGGCTATGGTTTCTTCAGTCCCCTGAAACGTTTTTTCTTATTAGTATATTGTCAATAAGGAATTGAGCCATCCAGACATCATTTTCATTAGATCCATCAATTAAAGTAGATACAAATTTAAAAAGAAGATTCATTCTCATTTTAAGATACCAATCGTAGAAAGAAAAGAAAACGTCCAGAATTTTATAGGGCGTACTTGAAACTCTCCTGGCACCTGACATCGGAGAAGCTGCTTAAGCTAGAAGAAGATAAATGCGTTCTAATATTCATCCCCAGAATCCATATTCAATGGCAAAAGCAAAGATCCTTAGAAGACGAATACGGCAATCAAAAGGCATGGTGTTTCACAACAGATTTCACAGTTAAACGGAAAAATTAAAAAGAATACAGTTTACGCTTTTTTTAAGTTATCACCGACCGGTTATTTGTTCAAAGTATATTTTGTAACCCTTTGAAGTTATGGTAAAATAATTTTTATATCTAAGCTCTATTTACAAACAATTTCTACGAGTAAAGAGGGGGATGACCCACGCATTTTGACCAAAACAGAGACTTCTAAGTGCCTTGAGAACCAAATAATATATGGGAAAACAGGTCAAAGCAATTGACAGAGGTTGTCGAATACAGGTTATGAATCGCAGTTTTGCAAAAAAAAAGTAGCGTGGCCCCAACTGAATTACTACAGTGGGCGATTTAATAGTGTGCATCCGTTGTTCTTTTTTATTATGATCAACAAAACATATTAAATTGTGGTTTTATTTTGTAAAGGAAAAGTTTCACATCATGGCTGGCGAACTAGCCTAGCCAAAACAAAAACTTCTGCAAACACTTGTTAAAGTTAGAAAACTTAGAACACGGTTAGCATCACCTAACAGCAAATTTGTCATTACGCTTGTTGTTATTTTTTTTTTGCTAAATACAAGCGGTTTAATCACAAAGATTACATTTATATTTTAATACTTACCAAAGTAATGCTGTCAGCTTAGCTGAGTTTCATACTATTTGCAATATTTGGAATTTAGAATGCGTAATTTCAAAATTATAAAACTTACTTTTTTGGCTGAAATGACAACCCTGTTCATAACTTATGGGACAATACAGAGGGGTAAGAAATAAGATGGGAAGCCAACCTGGAGGGGGGGGGGTTCATTTTTGTCTTTTCTAATACCAAATTATTTTTAAAGTACCAAATTGAGTACCAAAGCTAACCAACATGAAAAAAACTACTTTGCATCTGCATGAACTTATTGATCTATGTGGGAGTCAGTGTCTTTCTCGTGTAAGACTGAGTTTGAATGGAATATTAAATTTGAATTTTCACGCATTATTACTGAGCTTATTAAATTATGTATGAGTAAAACACACTGATTCCATGCTAAGTCAGTACAAAAATAAATAGTTATTTATGACTGCTAATTTTCTAATCTAGACTTACAATTACTTGTTTTTTTCTTACTCCAAAATCATTTGGTTTCTTAAAAAAATAATCAAGAGTTCCAAAGCTGATAACAAGACAATATCGAATATTGAGTACAATACCGTATTCAGGGGAGGGGTTATGCGTCTTGCACCCCCTCCCCCAAAATGTTTATCCTACTCGTAAAAATCTAATAAAAATAGCATAAAGGCACATTTTTGGCGCGTTTTCATTGAATTTATTTTTTTGTATACACCCCCCCCCCAAAAAAAAAATCCTGGATACGGCTCTGACAGGGTATAGAGTGTTGCCTTGCATTATTAAGGGGGGGGCCGATGTCACATCCATGTGCTGAAAAACTTACCTTCCCCTCTGTCTAAAAAATTAGTAATCGTAACTAGCGATGGTTTTTCATTTATTTATCACGAATCTTCTTGAGATTCTATCCCTTATTTCTCTAATTTATCGAAAAAACTTTAAAATTTCAGTAGTGACCTAGAGAAAGAGTGCTAAAACGACAATATTTTCAAAACTTTTCTGCTAATAAATGCTGACCCTGGAGTTTTACCAGTTCTAGCCGGTGTTAACATCGCAAAACGTGATAAATATCTGGGAATTTATTAGAAATCTCCCGTAAATAGTTCTAATGATACAGTCCAAGAATATATATGGTAGTGTCCCACCGCGCTCGAGTCACTGAGTTCCTAACGGAAAGAAACAAAATATGCTAGAAATTTGAAGCAAAATCAAATATGCAGCTGATTTCTGAGCATCAACAATTTTTTTCTAAAAAGTGAAGGGATTACACAATAATAAAATTATGATTTTACTTTTACTGAATTGATTTTTTGTCTTTTACAACTGTTCCTTGTTTTTGATTTAAATACACTTGTTACATAAATTTACTACTTTGCTAACTAATCTTATACATTTAGCATTTTTTTTCGTTTGATTTTATATTTGACTGGGCTTTTATATTCATTAAGGTTTTTATGTAATTTGTAGTTTATCAGTATTGATTTTAATTGACCGTCCTTTATTGTTGTTCATTTCAAAATTTGTGCTTTATTACACTGTTTGTTTTGTGGCATTTTTTGGCAAGATATGAAACTTGGTTAATGTTTACTTGTGAAAGCCATTCCAAAAATAGAACTTCATAGCATCTCTTATTCGTGATTTTACTTCCATTATTTTGACAGTTGAAAACCTGATCAATGCAAAGTAACTTTCTAAAGTAGAACATCTAGGGCTGAATCATAATCAAGCTTTCGAAAAAGCAAGCACTGACCGTCTACAATAAAGTACATTAGTAGTTGATTCCAGTGGCTTCAATTGGAGGAAACCAGATTTTTCCCCTTTCTCGATTTTAAAAAATGCCTTTTTGAGGGTATTTCAATTGAAAAGAACTGATTTTAGAATTTTCATTGCAAGAACTGAAAAAAAGACGAATTTGTCCACCCTTTAGATTCTAAAAAAATGCACTCCCCCCACCCTAAATTTTCGCGAGTGATACAATTTGCTACTGATACCTACCGATACTGCTACTGATACTGATACAATTTGCTACTGTTTACTTATAACAAAGGAGAAGAAAGAGTGGAAGAAGACAAAAAGCATTAAAAATAAACAAAGGGTCTTATAAAAGCTATTTAGGGTGAGTCTCAGCTTTTGGGGATCAGCAATTTATGACTACCCCTATACATGTTTAGAAGCTCTATATCTGTGTCCCAAATGATTCGGAAAACAGGGCTTTTTAAAGGGTAGAACAAAAAGAAGGAAGGTGATCAAAAATCGCAAAAATCAACAAAAATAGAAAGCAAAACTTACTAAAGTAGGTTCAATCTCATCCTTAATATCCCGTAAAATGCTTAAATTTTGCACTAAGAAGGCATCCAAGGTCTCTAAGGCAGAAGGAAGGGCAGAATTTACATATTTAATGACACAGCCCAAGCGAAAAACAACCTAAAAGATAATTTAATGATAAAGTGCAGGAATATACATAAAAAAAGACCCAGAAAAATTTTAAGTAAATACGTTCTACCTATACCATAAATTAATAAAACTAATATTTTAAAGAAGTAAAAAAGAAGTACCGAAAATAATCAAACGACAATCTAAAACAATAATCAAATTTGAACAAAATTCAGGTTTTAGTTGTTTTTCCAGTAAAGCAAAATAAATTGTTTTTCCACAAAAGCAAATGGAAGTAACCCCGATGGATTATATTTTAAAAATATACTTGAAAAAATCCTTTTCGAAGTTAGTCCGTGGCTTTATTACTAGTATTTTGAGTTAAATAATCAAAGATTAGTACATTTACTGGAAAGCGTCGCAGCCAATCAATAAGTTGGTAAACTGGTAAGCGTAAAGGGAACATGAAGGTTGGTGAGTCCGCCCTGAGTCGTGGGAATTAACGATTCAACAAATTTCCAAGTAGCACCTGAATTTCCGATACCAGCAGAGGCAGAAACACATAAGGGTCTACTGCGAGAACAACAAGAAGAGAAGAAGAACATAAAGCATGTCTCTGAGAAAGAAAAAAAAACAGCGAGGTCAAACATTAGCCAGAATAATCATGAAGTTAATTATAATAACAAAAACAAAATATTAGCCGAGTTAAAGACAAAAGAGCCACTTTGTCAAAAGGACATAATAAGCATGCCTCGTTATATTTTTTAAACGGACTTTTTTTCATACTCGCTTAACCCTAATTATTTCATCATCACTAGAAATAAGCTAAAACCAAACAATCTGTATACCTTTGAGAGACTTAATTAAAATATAAGTTATCCTTTTTTCTATTTCTCCCACGTAACATTGCACTATAAGTGGTAGGGGATCCATGGCAGTGGCATCAGTTTTTAATTTCCATGAGACCCTTGTCAAAGCCCTTAGGTTTCTTGATCAGTTTCCAATACCCCTCGATTTAAACATTAAATGATTTGGTTGATTTCGATCAAATTCATACAACTCCTCTAAGAAATTATTTCTTTTCCATACTCTTCTAAGTGAATTTTTGTATGTATAGAGGGTTCAAATAAATTATTATTATTATTATAACAAGAAATCAAAGAACCTTTAAGCTTTGTCTAGAGAAGGTCAGAATTTTGATCATCCCTTTAGTTTGTCATTACCATGAGCTTTCGTTAAAGCAAAACGACAGTTTCACTGAACTGCTTTAAGAAAAGAACTTTGATCACTAGAGATAGGTCTATAAAGACTAAAAAAAAACAATTCTTATATTTTTCAAGTCTATAATCTTGCTAATGATGAGCAAAATGGGCCAATTCTTGAGATATTTTATTCCTTTGCAGCCAAAGCAGGCCTCAGCTATTGTCTGGAGCTTCAGCGGATAATAGTATGGATAAACATATTTTTATGACTCTAAAAGACTAAGCAAATACAAATTAAAAAATTCTAAGTAATCCACACTATACAAAATAAAAACATTACATAAATTACAAAAATCTATTTATGTGCTCCATTGCTATCGCCCTTATATCCATCACTAACTACACTCATCCTTCACCTGTCAGAAAACCTACCCTCTCCATACACTTCCTTTACAATTCAATCAATTCTTCAAATGGCTATATCATATTATCCACACTCTCTTCCATACCTCCACATCTAGGGCAAAAGTGATGACCATCCTACCCTCACCTCTTCCATAAGCATTTTCTTCTTACCCCAGATAGCAAAATATTCACCATCAAGTCAACAAGATACATTAACTCATCCTTCCCTAAAATTTACCTAAAAAATACCTGTTCGCCCATCCTATTTTACCACGGTGGAGAGCCACAGGGAATCAGAAATGGCTTTTCCATGTTGCCAAACCTGAACCTATTAATCTCCTCAAATACTTTATATTGTCTTTGCAATCTCATTATCTATACCTAATTAATTAGTCCATGATTCTCCTGTCCCTCCAAAACCTTGTAAAATCCTCTTTACCTGGTCCCAAATGTCCCGAAGATTCACGAGTCGATTTTCTTTGAAAACACATATTTCTGAAATAGTTCTTTGCCTGGATGTCGGGATTGATTAATAATAGATTTTAGTATGTATTTTGTTGTGGTGTTTTCGCACTGGGATGGCCTCCTCTGTCATCTCCTACCTTGTATGTTTTTTGTTGTTGTTCTTTTTTTTTAGCTTTTTTTTCTTTTTGGAATTATTAGTATGACGAGACGTTGTGTTTTTTTTTCTATCCATTTGTACTGCCCCAGCCTTACGAGCTCTGCTCTCTGTTGGGGCGTAATATTGTTTATGTATATTTTTAACTTGAATTAATAAATATTGATTGATATATTGGTATGGCTATGAACTAGGAGGCTCATGTCTAAAAGCTTCTAAATAAGCTGACTTAAGTAGCTGCACTCGTGATATTTTCACAATACGATTTCAAACCTAACCAAATTCACTAGCTTACAGCTTCTTAACGAAAACTTCCTAGATCTATTCAACCAAACATTTCTTATAAAATCCAAGCTGCCCTTTCTAATAGCCTTTCTAGTACCCTTTCTAGTTTATCTATTTTCTGAAATCCCCCTTCTGGTGCACAGTGCATCACAGATATCGCCTTTTTCCTAAATCTCCTTCTGTACCCTAATATCTCTCATATTCATTAACTGGCTCCTTACAATTAAATTTGAACAAATCCTACCCACCTCCCTACTGCATCCTGGATGTGCACTAATTTTTTTACCCTTTATCCTAAACGGCACTCCTAAACCTTTCTATTCTTTCTAAAATTGGAGTTCTCTCTACCTCCAAAAGCATATTTATCTTCATTACTTTTCTGGTACATTAGGGTACCATTAACCGGAGGTTACACATACAAGTTCCCCGACTTTCGAAAAAAAAAGTTTTTAGTCTCTTTTCTAACCCCGTTTTCAGGCAAACTAATATTCTCCTCTAGCTTATTTTTGGCATCGGGTTGGCCTTGGCTGAAGGAATTAAAGAAATAACTTTCAAACCGATCAGGGAAAGAAAAGTTTTTTGCCCTATTTGGGCTCCATTTCCGAGAATCTGTGCCCCCACCTTAAAACGTTTTGTACATCAAAGCTCCTTGACCCAGGGATTTGCACATGTAAACAAACTGATCAGAGACAAAAAATATTCGACCTTTTATTGGCTCCTTTAGCCCCTTCCCCTCTATCAGAAACTTGAGTTCCCCTCAGGTCAGGGACTAACACTGGAAGTTTCAAGCCGATCGGACAGCCAATTACAAACACGAGGACATTTGTTTCCACCATTAAGCATATCAGTTAGTAATGGGATTTGCATATTTAGGGTCCTTGTCCCTGAGGCTGCATGGGTTATGTCATCCATGAGGATTATTCACGCTATTTCGAGCAAAATGGCTACTTGGCAATTATAGCCTACTACGAAGGGGGGGAGGGGATTTATGGCAAGTGACTGAGGACAAAAGGAACGAGGATGATATCAAAGCCGTTCAATTACTGTAAGCCCTTAGAAAGGGCGGTAAAGCTTTCAATTTTTAATCGAATGAGCTCTCTCCCAAGTTTCTACAATTTTAGTAATGTACCAATACAAATTTTACCAAAGTAATTTACCAAAGTAATTTACAATTTCAGTAGTTTACAACCTAACTAGCTAATGCATTGTGTCTGTATGGACAGGATGAAGCTTCTTTTCGATTTTATTTGTCCCCCTCTATTGGAATGTTCATAGTTGTCATGCACGGACAACACAAGTACCAAAAGGATGGGAAAAACTTAGTTCAGCTGGTTGACCAGCGCGCCAATGGCTTCTAAAAAGCAGCAGGTTGCCCTTACCGTAGCCCAAATACTTCGGACATAGTTCTTTTTATTATATTACCTACTTTGTAATGTAATTCCTGTGGTATTGTGGCACTTGGGACTTTCAATTTGAAAAGAGCTTTCAAGCATTCCAAATATCCAATTATGGAGGGTTTTTCATTTGCTGCAAATTCCTCATCTGCTTGTTTCAAAAAATCTGAGAATAAAATTTGTTATTATAAGAACATGTAAGTAGACCATATTTAAACTGATTAGCATAAGACGTCAACTCTGGATCACCATACGAAACAAAACTGGTTTCCAGTTTTATATTAAAAAAAAAAGAAAAGAAATTAGATCTAGACATGAGCACTCGAAAAAGTATCCGTAATAGATGCCACTTAAACCTATTTTGATAACAGACTGCTTTGTGAGCTGCAAAAGCTTCTAACTTCATTAGCTTTTTAACGCCACTCTTTGTCTCTTTTTTGGTAACTTCATTTTTAGAGAGAGGATGATATTTTTCCCTGTTAATCAATCATTAGTAAAAACAAGGGTTTTCACTAGCTGATGTATCAATCTACTTTACGTGTTTTACTCATCTAAACATAACACATACCTGTAAAGAGAATGATTAAATAAAAATGGTAGATTTTTAACAGTCCTAAACAGTAAGTATTTGTTATGTACAATTTATCGGGCCGGAGAAAACTAACTTTTCATTTCTAATCAAAAACACTATGAAGGAAAATTTATACATTTTTTCCATTCCGAAAACTCACCAACATGACAATTTTGCTATCATGAATCTGGCAGTCGATGAAAAATTCCACAATTGCCAAAACCTTTTTTTATCTTTTGCCACGTTTTACTTAACTTGTTTTTCCTCTCTATTTGTTGGTCGCCAAAATTTGAGTAATTTTAAAATAGTAGAAACTGTCAAAATGAGCTAAATTTCGGTAATAACTAAGGCTATATCCAAACAATTAGGGTGACCAAAGGTCACCTTTGGTCACTTTACAATTTCAATTATTTGCCTCAATTTTAGAAAAAGGCAACTAGACTATGTCTTTAATTGTTTTTAATGGCAACTTAGAAAAGGCAATTTATTTTCCCAGCCTGTTTATTGGTCGCCAAAATTTGAGATGCTTATTAGTTCGACCCCTTTCTCTCATCCGATTTGGCTCAAAATTTGTATACAGCTTTGCTCTACCTAACATTAAAGTATTCTGATATATTTGAATCTCAAAAATACGTCATTATTCTATTATTTAGTTTCTGACTTCAGAAATTATTACACAATCCGAAGTCAATTATGTGCGCAATATAAATGATGAAAATTGCGATCTTTGGCGCTTCAAAAATCTTGTCTAATGTTTTGTCGTGTAATAGTTAAAATCATTGTTCATTAAATTAATTAGATAATAAAAGATTTAATCAGAAATAAATTTCTAGAAAATTGATAGTAGTTTTTGGTGGATCAATTTATAAGAAAAACGTTACAAAAAATTTCCTTTTATTACTTTCATAACGTATAAAAAATAATTAAAAACTGGTATTCACTATCAAAAACATTGTTGAAGAAAAGAAGAAAAGTTTAATTAGATATTTATTTTACTTTTCGCGCCTGGCCAAGCTTACGGTTTCGCTAAGTAGAGTTAGATCGCTGGAAGGACTTCGAAAAGACGAATT
This sequence comes from Artemia franciscana, assembly GCF_032884065.1. Classification (NCBI taxonomy): domain Eukaryota; kingdom Metazoa; phylum Arthropoda; class Branchiopoda; order Anostraca; family Artemiidae; genus Artemia; species Artemia franciscana. The sequence continues at coordinate 20,312,048 of NC_088867.1, read as the reverse complement.
ATATTATAGTAAACTTACTGGAAAAAAGGCATGCAATCAAGATGCTATTTGAGAAATGAAAAATATGCGAAAACTATCGACCAACGGATGATGAAAAAGCGGTATCATAGAAATTCTGATGAATTTCTGAACTCTCAGACAAATCATTAAAAGCCAAGGTACCGTTTGTTTTAACTTGTTTAAATAGAAAATTGAGGATACTTTTTCTACATTCATCAATACTGAATTATTTAGAAGCAAATTTTTAGACACATTTGACCTCACCTCCACGTGGTGTGTCCGGATATAATGCATACTAGATGTGGCATGTATTAAAGAACTAAATAGGCACAACTTCCACAACTGAAGACCAAAAAGAGCTAAATAAACATTTTATATATATTTTTTTTTTAACCACGTTTTACAAATGGACTAAAAAGTGGAAAATATTTTTTTTTAGGTTCCAGAGAGTACTTTTGACATACATACTTCAAGAATGTTTTAATATTTTGAATATTGTGAATTCCTTTACTCAAACTTGTAAAAAATTTCTGGAAATTTAAATGTAGTGCACATATTCCTTAAAAAAAATGTGAATTTGTCATCCATAGCATTCATAAATTATTCTTGTACGATAAATATTTAGACAGCAATAGGTAGTTGACTGAAAATGCGCACCAATTTAAATTTTTTATTATAGCTAAAATAGCATTTCAACTCACCTAAAATACGTTCGATCATATGAGTGAAGTGCCATTGAGTGCGTGAGGAATTTTCAACCATATCAGCAATAGAATATGCACATTGACGACGTATAGATGGAGACAAAGAGCTGAGCTGACCAATAAGAGGATCCATAATCATCTTCAGGTCAAAAAGAAATCAATTAGTCATGTCTAATTAAGTAACAAACTGTCAAAATAAAGAGGTCAAGAATGAAACCTATGATTACGATATACTTATGACAGCACTCTTAAGCATAAAATTTGCCTTTCAATCCGTATGACAGGGGCACAAGAGTTACAGTGAACAGCGCTCAGAGGGGCATGAAGAGTTTCAGAGGCCTTGAAGCTGGCTCAGAGGCCAGCTTCAAGGGGCATTAACAGCACTCAGAGTATTTACATATGATCGTTCAAGCACAAGCATTTGCATACCTGAATAAGTAGCAACTGCGCTGTAATAAAATAATATAAAATTATTTTTTTAATATAAAATACATTAAGGTTCATTCTAACATTTCCAGCCTCCAAATTATTTAAAAAATGGAATAAAGGAGAATTATCACTGACATAAGAACAGTCCAAAAACCAATAATAACAAAAAAAAAAATCTCAATATCGTTCTAGACTCAAAGATGAGTTTTTTTTTCGAAATCATTCACTGTTCCTCAGTATTTTAAAAGAGAAATTAGGTTTTCTAAACATTGATCTTAATATCCTTATGTCGAGGTATTAAAAAACTAGATTATTTTAGTGTGCTTGAAACAAGTAGGGTTGTCACCCTACATTGTGAAGCTACACGTTTTTGTTGTCTAGGAATATTCATGATTTTTAATATTAATTAAAAATTATTTGTTGAATTAAATATTAATCACCCATTTATTAGATTAAACATAATTAAACACTAGTTAACATTTAACAAAATTTAAAATATCACCGTCTTCGGGAAGAATAAGGTTCCGAAGCAGAAATTTACTTCCCAAACTGTATTTCAGCTATAAGACAATTTTCTATGCGGTAAAAGGCCGTCCTGGCAGAGTTAGTTGGTGCGCTGGATTCGGGATCCTTTGTCTGAGAGGACGCGGGTTCGAATCCCAGTGTTCCGGAAGTGTTTACCTGGCTTTAGTTTGGGACGGGGGTCAGTGGCGTGACTCTGTAAGCTTAGCCAGAGTCAACCATGCTCCAAATGGGTACCTGGAGAAATCTGGGGAAGGTAAACAGGAATGATGTGTGAAAGCACAGGATGGCTGGCCCCTAACCCCCCATTGCACTTCCTGGCTGAAGGGCCAAGAAACGGAGATCAGCACCGCCGGTAGGGACTGTAAAGTCTAATGCCGTATCCTTTACCTTTTTACCTTTAAAAGCAGAAGAACACTCTTCAATCAAACGACTATTCTCAAGTCTCTCCCAGCTCACCGTCTAGTGTAATATACGTCCAATCAACAGGTTGTGCATCCACGTCAACAAGTCGTTGCATAATATGATGCTAATATAAAGCTCTATTACTGACTGTTTTATTAAGCGATAGTTTTCCTTGAGTTCAATTGTTAAGACATAAATATTTGAATTGCACTTTTAAACAGTTTCTTTAGAGGTTTCCTTGCCTTTTTATCAAAGTCAACGACCGTGCTCTTCGATCCTCCTCTATGTGATACTTCCAGATATGAGAAAAGGTCGAATAAAAAATGTCTCGGTTATGAAGCACCGAAGTTTAACCCCTGTTCACCAAGGAAAATGAAGGGAAGGTATGCTAAACTTGAATTAAGGAGTTTCTAGTCTCGTGCCTGGATAATGACGGCCAAAATATGGCATAGGTAAAGTGTAATATTCCTAGAACTCTCAGTTCATGAGAAGGGTAGAGTTTGTAAGACTTACTTCTGCTAATTTTGAGCCTTAAACTAATATTTGTGTAATCTAAGAGGAAATAATAATTTTCAAATGAGAGAAAAAAATAAACAATGACAAAGACGAAGATACATTTCCATAGTACAAATTACAAACAATTCAAAAAGCAATTATTTGCGGACGGTGAAATTGTTGTAAAGGAATATTTTGGCTTTATATCCTTAATTTTTTACTGTAAATCTAGTTCTACATTTATTTATTTGGTTTACCCATGACGGTTTCCAGGTATAGAGCCAAATATTCATTTAGTAAAAGTTCACTGTTGTCAAATAATCCCTCGTTGTTTTACCTTCTGTAATTTGAATGAGAGAATAATATTTAAATATGGATCATCATTGAAATGACCATGATTACGGAGCAAAACTGATGGAATACATTTGAATACATTTTCACGTAAGTACATATCATTTAAATTCATGCAATCATTATCAACCTGAAGTTCAACAATTTATGCCCATTTATTGTACACATATAGCCATGTGAACATATAAATTTAAACCGGAAAGGTATACGAATAAAAATTTATTTATTAGGGGAATGTGATGTAGTCAAATAAGACTGGTACGATATCTAACTACTACAATTTAGTCGTTCAGTAGCCAAATTAGTTAATTATATATAAGAATAAAACAAATAAAATTCAAAAGAAAATATTGTTTGGTTTTGTTTGGTTACATCATAGAGTCAAACACTGGCTTTTGCAACTAAAGCTAAAAGTTTAGAGAATGGTGGCCTTTCCATTTCTGAATTTCGCCCTTAGAGAAGGCTTTTCATATCCAAAACTGCACATGAAGTGATCTCAATTCTTTTTTTTACCAAGCCCGTTTTGCTGCAGTATTTGACACAGTATATTTTTAGTGAGATCTTGTTACACTAAGACAAATATTGCTTCTACCGTGTCCTGCTAAATTTGGGTAAACAGTGACGTAATAAGGAAGCCAAATCAATAAATTTGGCCACCTCCAATTTCCTTAGTTTCTTGAGGACACTTCGCAATTTTCGGTCCAAACTACATCAACACCTCACCAGCAACTATATTCCTCAGAGACACCTCGTCTGTAAAAGAAGGAGAATCCAGGGGAGTGTGGGTATCCTTTTCAATAATTTTGACTTAACATTCTCGTCAACCATGCTTTAGTATGCCACTCAAGACTTTTTTAAAGTTAGACCTACAAATTCTGGTGCCAAGGGGCTGATCGAAGCACTTTGAAGACTGAAAAACACGCTGTATGCAATGGTAATGTCACTCAGCCCATGTGTATATATTTTACTCGCAACAGTTTTCAGGGAGCCCATCGGTAATTAAATCTGTCAAAATTCTTCAAAACGACATTGCCGTTTTTAATTCACTGTGCATCCTGAAGATTTTTTCCCTCGCTTGGCTCATTAATTATTGAGGGCAAATTCTTTAGAATTTTACTTTTGTGCATAAATCATGGTTGGGAGATGTGAAAGAACGCAATAGTGACCAAACAAATATATAGCTATCTTCCCATAAAACGACTTCCAAGTAATCTTTATATCTCTCTATCTTAATACAGCCAGAAGTTCCAGAGTATAACCCAAGCCTGTCTAAAAACTACAGTGGAACAGTGTAACTTACCTTAGTACACATTAAAATGTTTGGCTAACACAATTATATCAGACAATCTTTGAGCTAAAGACACTAAAAGATACTAAGATAGTAAAAAGCACTAGATGTCCTGTTTATGACATGTCTCCCTACAAGCCACCTGTGTTAAATTTTTTGGAGATCTTCCTCAGTTTGCAGCTCATTTAAAGAAAAAAAAACTTTAAAATTTTTTTTCTTTTTTCAAACGAAAGCGAAAAGCAACATTAACACTGAAAAACAAGAGCTAAGAGCTCAAATGGCACTTGTGACGAGGCGAAAAGAGCTAAGAGCCAAGAGATCATATGGTATGAGCTCTAACGAAATTCTATGAATCAATAGATTGATTTAAAAAGGAAAATAAGAGGCTTGATGCCGGTCAGGATTTAAAATAAGAGCTCTGAGTCACGATGTCTTTCTAAATATCAAAATTCATTAAGATCCGATCACCCACTCGTAAGTTATAAATACCTAATTTTTTCTAATTTTTCCTCTCCCTTTAACCCCCTAGATGGTCGAATCTGGAAAAACGACTTTATCAAGTCAAATTGTGCAGCTACCTGACACGCCTACCAATTTCCATCGTCCTAGCACGTCCAGAAGCACCAGACTCACCAAATCACTGAACCCCTCCCCCAACTCCCCCAAAGAGAGCGAATCCAGTACGACTCTGTCAATCACGTATCAAGGACACTTGTTTATTCTATCCACCAAGCTTCATCCCGATTCCTCCACTCCAAGTGTTTTTCCAAGATTTCCCCCTCCAACTCCCCCCAATGTCAAAAAATCTGGTCGGGATTTGAAATAATAGCTCTGAGACATGAATTCCTTCTAAAAATCAAATTTCATTAAGATCCGATCATCTATTCGTAAGATAAAAATAGCCCAATTTTCACGTTTTCCAAGAATTCCGGTTTCCCCCTCCAACTCCCCCCAATGTCACAGGATCTGGTCAGAATTTAAAATTAGAACTTTAAAGCACAAGATCCTTCTAAATATCAAATTTCATTAGGATCTGGTCACCCTTTCGTAAGTTACAAATACCTCAATTTTCAAAATTACCCCCCCCCCAATTCCACCAAAGAGAGCAGATCCGGTCCGGTTATGTCAGTCACGTATCTTAGACAGGTTTCTATTCTTCCCATCCAGTTTCATCCTGATATCACCGCTTTAAGCATTTTCTAAGATTTCCGGTCCCCCCAACTGCCCACCCCCCCAATTACGCTTGATCCGGTTGATATTTAAAAAAAGAGATCTGAGTTACAAGGTCCTTCTAAATATGAAGTTTCATGAAGATCCGATCACTCCTTCGTAAGTTAAAAATACGCCATTTTTTTCTTATTTTTTAGAATTAACCCCCCCCCCCAATAAAGCGGATCTGTTCCAATTATGTAAATCACGTATGTAAGACTTCTTCTTATTTTTCCCACCGAGTTTCATCCCGATCCCTCCAATCTAAGCGTTTTCCATGATTTTAGGTTCCCCCACCCCAAACTTCCCCCAATGTCACCAGATCCGGTCAGGATCTAAAATAAGAGCTTTGAGACACGATATCCTTCTAAATATCAAATTTCATTGAGATCCGATAACCCGTTCGTAAGTTAAAAATACCTCATTTTTTCTAATTTCCGGAATTAACCCCTCCCCCAACTACCCCAAAGAGAGCAGATCCGTTCCGGTTATGTCAATCATGTATCTAGGACTCGTGATTATTTTTCCCACCAAGTTTCATCCCGATCCCTCCACTCTAAGTGTTTTCCAAGTTTTAGGTTTCCCCCTCCCAACTCCCCCCCCCCAATGTCACCAGATCCTGTCGGGTTTAAAATAAGAGCTCTGAGCCACGATATCCTTCTATATATCAAATTTCATTGAGATCCGATCACCCGTTCGTAAGTTAAAAATACCTCATTTTTTCTAATTTTTCAGAAATAACCCCCCCCAACTACCCCAAAGAGGGCGGATCCGTTCCATTTATGTCAATCATCTATCTAGGACTTGTGTTTATTTTTCCCACCAAGTTCCATCCCGATCCCTCAACTCTAAGTGTTTTCCAAGTTTTAGGTTTCCCCCTCCCAACTCTCAACCCCCAATGTCACCAGATCCGGTCGGGATTTAAAATAAGAGCTCTAAGACACGATATCCTTCTAAACATCAAATTTCATTGAGATCCGATCACCCGTTCGCAAGTTAAAAATAACTCATTTTTTCAAATTTTTCTGAATTATCCCCCCCCCAAATACCCCAAAGAGATCGGATCCGTTCCGATTATGTCAATCATGTATCTGGGACTTGTGCTTATTTTCCCCATCAAGTTTCATCCCGATCCCTCCACTCTAAGTGTTTTCCAAGATTTTAGGTTTCCCCCCCCTCCAACTCCCCCCAATGTCATCAGATCCGGTTGGAATTTAAAATAAGAGCTCTGAGACACAATATCATTCCAAACATCAAATTTCATTAAGATCCCATCACCCGCTCATAAGTTAAAAATACTTCATTTTTTCTATTTTCTCCGAATTAACCGGCCCCCCACTCCCTCCCAGATGGTCAAATCGGGAAAACGACTATTTCCAATTTAATCTGGTCCAATCCCTGATACGCTTGCCAAATTTCATCGTCCTAGCTTACCTGGAAGTGCCTAAAGTAGCAAAACCGGGACCAACAGACCGACAGAATTTGTGATTGCTATATGTCACTTGGTTAATACCAACAAGCCAAAATTATCCATGATATGAGGGAGACTACTCCGGCTCGACGCCCCACTCTCTGGGCTAAAGTTTGACTCTTAAATTTGACGCATTTTTTAAAGGCAGATGATTCACTTTAATATCTTTTCAAAAACATAAAATACACTTGATCAAAATCTATGTTTTGACAATGGACAACGCGCCTACATTTCTTGACAGATTCATTTAGTAGGCCTTCTAAATCAAATGATCAAAGCTTCGAAAATTTGAACCTTTGTTCTGGAGGCAGCCTGGGTAACACTACATTCGAAGAGATATATATATATATATATATATATATATATATATATATATATATATATATATATATATATATATATATATATATATATATATATATATATATATATATATATATATATATATATATATATATATATATGTATATATATATATATATATATATATATATATATATATATATATATATATATATATATATATATATATATATATATATATATATATATATATATATATATATATGTATATATATATATATATATATATATATATATATATATATGTATATATATATATATATATATATATATATATATATATATATATATATATATATATATATATATATATATATGTATATATACATATATATATATATATATATATATATATACATATATATATATATATATATATATATATATACATATATATATATATATATATATATATATATATATATATATATATATATATATATATATATATATATATATATATATATATACATATATATATATATATACATATATATACATATATATATATATATATTTTAACCTGTGTTCTGTCTAAAACGTCTATCTTAAAATGCGGCATAGCCTTTTGGGAAGGAGGGGCCCCGGTGTAAAAAAAGAACACGGGAGGGAGTCTAGTTGCCCTTCAATTGCTTTAAGCTCTGACGAAAGGAATTATAACTATCAATATTCTGAAATTTATTACTGTTGGTTTGATAAAACTGTCCCTTGGGGAAAAAAATAAACAGACGATCAAGAGACAAATGTCATGGTATTTCGTATTTCCCTATACGAGGTCTGAAAATGTTGTGCGGGAAGTTTTTGCATCCAAAATTTGATGGTGGCAATTTTTGGGTGCCTGTTTCTCTTTTTTTCAGAGTTTATGTCTACCTGTGAAATTAACACTTGACGGGTACCGATTGAACTCAACAGAATGTTTGGAATCAGCAAAGACAGAGTTTCTTTTGATGAATATGCTGTCTCTAAATGTTTTTTTTTAGTTTTAGTTACGACAGTTTGATACTATCTTTGCGCAACAAAGATATTACTCTCAAAAATTACTTTCGTTTTTTAATTTAAGCACTAAATAAACTTTTTTATACCGTGTCAAATTTGGAGGCTTGACGGAGAGGGTCATATAACCTTTTTATGCAAACATCAAGGGGAAACTCGCCACGAACTCATAAAATACGGCCATTTTTATTTTGAACAAAACAATATTTCTTTAGCTCTTTTTACCTCAAAATCCTTTTCCGCCAGATAAACTCCAAGATGAGGCATCGATTTTTTGATAAAATGAGAAATTCCTTCTATGACCATTTCTTCTGGACGTGACACCAAAGCAGCTAGACAAGGAAGCAAACTCTGTAGAAACGCTCTTCTTTTCTGAGGTTTGATGAGAAACGAAGCATCACCAAACCTGGCGAGAGCTGTTCTTAAGATACGCGGTGACGAACTGATTTTGATAATATTCTTGAGCTCCACAAGGATCCGATTTGATTGGGTTTCTTTTAGTGACTAGAAAGAGGATTCTAAGTAATAAAAGGAAATACTGTAAAAGCACAGAAGAACACATAAGAGATTCGCAAAAGTATCTGATGTTATTTTTCATTTGTTTTACTAATTAATCGTAAACGCTAAATAAGCTATACGTATATAAAACTATGTACAAGAGTGCACCAAAACAATTAGCTTAAAATTCAGGAATTATAGCCTTACATTTCTGTGGGTGACCATTTTTGCAGTTTTAAGCATCTTTTTTCAAGAAAAAAAAACATTTGAAATACACCACAAACAGGCAGTATCTATTTTCTAAATACCAAAAGTATGTTAGATATGAACATAAAAATTATCATGCGTCCACATAGAACAGACACCCAAAGAAAAAGGTGGTTAGAAAATGTGTCGCAGTTAGGAACATTCAATTGATTCGGACATTATTTCATGGCTAATTTTCTGAATTATAAGTAATTCCTGTTTTTTATTGTCATGGTGTTTTATAAGCTTGTACTCGGAAAGGTTACCATAGATCACTGAAAACCTCAAATATTCCAAGCCTATATTGCAGACACATGTGAACACAGTTTCAAACTTGATGTACGAAAATCTTTCCATTCTGATACTGAATCTACTGCAAAGCTTCGATTTCAATACGATTCCACGTTCCAATTCATAACCGAACTGCATGTTTCTTTTGTCAATATATTTTACCAGGACTTAGCTGTAGAGGAGAGAGGGGGGATAGGGGTTTCTGAATGACCTCATCTTCCACAAAAGGTGAATTTCTAAAGATTTCAAGTTTAATCACAGTTTATTTTTCTTTTCTTTTTTTTTTAACCAGATTTCTAATGGAACTTTTTTTGTACAGAAAGTTTTTAAGTTTTTTAAACCGGACATCCAATTAAACTTTATTTTGTACAGTAAGGTTAATTTTACCCATTAACAGCTAAGAGCCATAGGAAATTTGCCTGATTTTCGAAAAAGGGAGAAACACTACCAAAACGTCAAGCAATCTTAATGAAAATTACGCCATCGGACTCAGTATATCAGAGAGACACACTGTAGAGGTTTCAAGCTCCTACATTAAGAAAAGGGAGTTTTGCATTTTTTTGCCAGAACAAAGACCACGTATGCGGGTTTATTTAATTGTTTTTTCCCAGGGGTAATCATAACAAATCAATGATCCTAGAGGATCGAGAGAGGACTCGTTTGACCGGAAATCAAAGATTCTAGTACCTTTTAAAGTGACCAAAAAGATAGATTCTCAAAAAGATAGTAAGCGAGTACAGTAGCTGATATTCTATGTTGCTTATTTTCTAGTGGTAGTAAACAGGCGCGTATATAGGGGCTCTTTTCAGCCTAGACTCCCAAAAAACGTCCCGACTTCGACTTTCCCCATTTGCTATGGACGTAACTAGTCTTATATACATGTTTCTATGCAGTACAATTCAATTTTCGTCCTTGTTCTATTTTTACCAGTTTTCTTTTATCCCTCTTTTACTTTAGCACTATTCATTTTACTCCTGTTCCATTTTAACAGAAAACGAGTTTTTTCAACCAAAAGTAAGGATCAACATTAAAAATTAAAACAAACAGAAATTATTACGTATAAGAGGGGGTTACACCCTCCTCATTGCCTCGCTATTTACGCTAAAGTTCGACTTTTTGTTCTAATTATTTAAGAATAACTATTAGAGTAATAAGCTTTTTTAAAATTTCTAAAAAGAAATTGTTGCGTAAAGAGCGAAGTACTGAGGAAGGGGGCATAAACGTAATAATTTATGTTCGTTTTTAAGTTTTAATGTTGCTTCTTACATTCATATGAAAAAACTAGCTTTTTTATTTAATTCCTGATCGTTTTTTAAATAATGCCGGCAAATCCGGCTCCCGCTCCATAGAAAATTCCCTTCCCGCAAAAAATACCTCAATGGAAGGGTGCTTCTGCTTAATTTCCCCACCAAAACCCAACCCGCACCCCCCCCCCGTCAAAAAATATCTGTATACTTCCCAATGACCAATACCATAAACAATGAGCAAAGTTCATAGCTTGCAGCCCTTCCCGGGGACTGTGGTGGGTCAAGTCATCCTCAAAGACATAGTTACTATATCTCCCGACTATGCTGAACAAATTGACTATCTAAAAATTTTGATCAGGTGACTTTGGGGAAGAAGGGCATGGGAGGAGGGCTAGGTGCCCTTCAATATTTTTGCCACTGAAAATGGCACTAAAACTTTTTACTTCGATTAAACGAGCCCTCTCCCAACTGGAAAAAACAGTTGGGTTTTTCAAAACGATACGATCACCCCTGGGAAAAACATCCATGATCATTCTTCTAGCAAAAAAATTAAAATTCCATATTTTTGTTTATAAGGTAAAGGTAAAATACGGCATTAGACTTTACAGTCCCTACCGGCGGTGCTGATCTCCGTTTCTTGGCCCTTCAGCCAGGAAGTGCAATGGGGGGTTGGGGGCCAGCCATCCTGTGCTTGTGCACACCCTTCCTGTTTACCTTCCCCAGATTTCTCCAGGTACCCATTTAGAGCTGGGTCGACTCTGGCTAAGCTTAAAGAGTCACGCTACTGACCCCCATCCCAACCGAAGAATTGGGTACACCGGGATTCGAACCCGCGTCCTCTCAGACAAAGGATCCCGAATCCAGCGCACCAACCAACCCGGCCAGGACGGTGCTTATTTTTTAATCATTTTTAATAATAATTTTTTTATAATAATTTTTATATAATAATTTTTAATGATAATTTTAATAATAATTTTAATAATAATTTTAATTTTTGTGTATAGGAGCTTGAAATATCTACAGTAAGGTTTTCTGATATGCTGAATCTGATGGTGTGATTTTTATCAAGATTTCTTGATGTTTGGGAGGGTTTTACCGTTTTTGAAAAATTGTGCAAATTTTCTCAGACTCGTAACTTTTGATGGGTAACAATAAACTTGTTTAAATTCGTATATTTTGGAGAAGCATCAAAATTCAATTCTTTTATGTATCTATTGTGATCAAGACTTTGTTTTTTTTTTCAAGTTTCGGTTACTATTGAGCCGCATCGCTGCGTACTTGTGCTACATTTCGTTATCACGGAAAATTTCATTTGGTGTATTTTCCTTTTGAGGTATGTATTATGTGCTACCAAGCATCTCGTGATATTGCAAGTATTGAATGCATCTCCAATTAATCAAGCTTTATTCAGTTTTTGATCAATATTCGAGCACAATTTTTGTGCAAGAAAATATTATTAAGATATCATTTTATTTGCATACTGAGCGAGATCTAAGAAACAATTTTCGTAGCATTTTATAAACAGAATTTTACTGTGATATCGTTTTGAAAACAAGGAGAATTTTTTTGCTTCCAACTGCAGGAAAACCCCGGTTTTCAAACTCCAGTTCCAAATGATCTTGGGTAAAAATCTAATGAAGGGCATGAGATGCGGTGTTGGAGGATCATAGGACTTCTCTATAGGGTATGCTGACCAAAAAGGCCCTTACATTTTCCCCTTCAGCCGATTTGAGGGCAAAGAGTCTTAACTATTCACATCTGCCAGTAGGTATTTGGCTTTTAAATTTTATATTGGACGCTTGTATCACATACTTGTTGCTGCTTCAGTAATGGAAGCAGTTTTTCTTCTTTTTTTATCATTTTTTTCTTCTACTGTTAAAACTATCAATATCTATTGGTGATCTTTTAAAGTACTGTATTTAAAAAAAAAAATCAAAATAAACACAAAAACCAAAATACATATTCATTTTTCTTCATAACAGATAACATCACTAATTAATCCTTAAGGTCGAGATAATGAACTAATAGGCTGTTTTTTCTTAATTTTGTAAATATTAAAAAAAAAGTTACCTTAATTATCTGAATGATAACTGTGTCTGCTGCAAGTCGGACTGAACTGTCCTCGTCATCAAAATAGTTGAACAATTGTTCCAACGCTGAACTAAGATCTTGAGCAAATTCTTTGCTATCACAGGCTTCCCCACTAGTGATTGTAAATAGGTAGCCATTAATCTGACTCAATTTGGCTTGCTGCCTAAATTAGACCATATTCTAATCAAAAAAACTCCAGCATGCAAAGGATATTACAAATACAAGTAAAATACAAAACGATGATCATTAAAAATGAAGTAAATTTTAATTACTAATGACACAATTTATTAAGTAAAACAAACTAAAAAATATACTACGAAAGGTTGCATTGTTCCCACTTTTCAAAATCAATTAACAAAAAGTTTTTAGTAAAGAGTTTTAGTAAATTTCGCTGAATGGAATTGGAGCCGGAGTTTGAGTCTGTATATTGAAAATGTTGGAGTTGCAGTTGGGTGACTGGAACTTATAAAATTTAGTTAAATGAAGCTTTTATTGATCTTTTTTGTCACAAGGTGAGTGAGAATTTCTTATTCTAAAGGTTGAATGCAATCAGGTTTCGCCAAAAGGTGACGAATTTCATATTTTTGCAAATCAACTTTATTTCATCTCATGGCTGGGGGATAGAGTCGAAACTTTCAAAATTTCTTTTTAGGTGGGAGGTACGGTTAGAAAACTGGGAATTTTTTCATAAGGAGGGGACTAGTGTATCTGTATTTAGTGCATATATGTTTGGTGAAGAACAGAAGTCAGATAAAAAAGCTACAATTCAATATTAACTTTCTTGGCAATTTCAACTTATGGTTATTATATGGATCAAGACTGCAAAACCAATTAATTTCATCTTAATAATAATTTCAACCTTCATCGTGTAATTTCATTTCTCTGATATAGGAAAACTATAGTCCCCTGAAATGAATTTCAATGAACAGTGGAAAAAAAACTTGGTCAGCCAGGTCTGTAAAACAAAATTGGCTGATTTTTTCGAAAATGAAACAAATACCCAGAAACAGGATAAATGCAAATTAAACTAGGAAAAAGTTAGTAGGCCAGGGTACCCTAAAAAAACATCAAATATTACTATCGAAGCGTTTCCATTGATAAGTGGGCAGAATCGCTGCAGTCACGGCCTCAGAGTGGCCTACTTGTAAAATTTTTCTACATGCTCTAGTTATAGGAAATTTCTCTTACGAATTAAATTGTTTTTGTTTAATCTAAAATTGCAACAATGATTTTCACTAGTATTTTTCTGTGATTTATGTTTTGCTACCATGCAGAAAATTTAAAACTGAAACAGGTCTGTTGTCGAAACGTTTGAACAAAATTATGCTAAAGTACACAGCATCTATTGATACATCTATTGACACATCTACTGATACCATTAATATATAACTGAAAATAAACTCATTCAGTAGATTCAGGCTATGTAGATTAATTCTTCTTTTTTCTGCTGAATAGTTTATATTCATTTCCAACAAGAACCTAGACTCAATAGCATTTTTCAATTAGACCAGTGCACTTTTACAAATCTCTGGAATTGGTTTCTTGGTAAATTTTCAGTTTGTCAGTGCATGCTCCCAAACAGATATCGTTTGTACAACTGCAGACATAAATAATATAGTACAAAATTTATTAACCTGGATTCAAAGCAAGCACATCAGGGAAAATAAAGCCAATGATTGCTGAAATTCAAGATAGCTTTCAATACAGGTCCTATCTTTATGTGGTATACCAGATAAATATATTAAAGTTATTCATCCAATATAAGGAATAATACTGCAGCAGTTAAGGTAGGAAGTGAGGTTAGTAGTTGTTTTGGTATGGAATCAGGAATTAAGCGGAGTTGTGTCCCACCCTGCTTATATGATCATTCTGATAAACATAGACCTAAGAAATATAAAAAGGCAATGATGCAACACATCATCACAAATAGAAAGACAAAATCCTCCTAGGCTTAGACTATGTAGACAGTTTAGCTGTCCTGGATAGGAATGTTAGTGATATAACTGAATTTTTGGAGGTATTCAGAGTGAAAGAATAGGAGGAAAACTGATTTTAAGAAGACTGAGTTGCTTAGATAGGAATAAATAAGGGCAAAGAAGTGATTCTAGATAGCACAAAAATTGATCAAGTGGATAGATTCACTTGCCTCTGCAGTGCTGTTAGTGAATATGGTAGTAAAGCAGTAAAGTGTATAATAGCCAAGGCCCATGGTGATTTTTCACAGTAGAAAAAAAGTTTAGAAGAATAGATGGATAAATCTGCAAACTAAGATTAGAATATTGGGCGACAAAGAAATGACATGGTCAATTTTGGTTCTTAAGTGTGGGCAATCCATAAGCTGAGGAGAATATTCTTTTTTATTTCAAAGCCAAAAATAGTAAAAACTACAGGTGGTGGTATGCTGGGAACAGAGAATTAGCAACAATAGGGAGACACCTCAAATTGGTCAGGAGCCCTACTCAATACTGTAATCAGTTCTGTGATGTAGGGATTTGTATAATTTGTGAATGGATTGCATGGATACATTTGCATTGAGAAGGTTCCTCTGGTATGTTCTTTGGTCTTCCCTTTGCTGCATTCCTGTTGGTCGCCACCAGAGGATGGGCTTTGTATGTCTTTCAGTTGTACAGCATGTCCCAAGTATTTGGATTGTTTGGTCCTGATCATGTTGATGACTAGAGGTTGTGAAACACCAGTAATTTGGTGTATTGTCTGGTTCAAGACTTGTTGTGTCCAGTTTATGCTGAGGATTCTTCACAGAAAATTATTCTCAAAGGCTTGAAGCCTTTCCTTTTGCTGCTGATTTAACTGCCAGCATTTAATTCCATACAACATAACTGAGAGGACATTACTGTTGAAGACAAAAAAGTTTTAGCTGGTTTGAGAACTCCTTTGAGCACCGGATCCATTTGAGCTGGATAAACAAGTCACTAGTATGTTCAATACAAGTATGGATCTCTTTGTCTATTGCCTCTATGTTCTCTACTGTGCTTCCCAGATATTTAAACTGAACAACCTGATCTATACTGTCATTGCTGCACTTTATATTGAGGGGGGATCCTGTAGCAGCCATACCTTTAGTTTTTGATGCATTTATCTTGAGGCCAAACTATATTGCATTTTCTCACACAACATCCAAGAACTGTTAGAGTTTCTGCTAGTCTAGTTCAAGGAGACTGATGTTGTCTGCAAAGTCTATATCTGCAATCTTCTTTTCATTTCTGATTGGGATTCTGTAATTTGAGCAAGCTTATCATATAGGGGCATCAAAGGGTCTGTCTTCTTTTCCTAGGTCTTTAGTTTGAGCACAATCTTGGCAATAGAGGGACTGTGGTCTGTGCCAGCGTCAGCTCCCCTCACTGTCCTTACATCTTTGAGACTTGATCTCCATTTCCTGTTAATAAGAAAGTGGTTGATCTGATTTCTTCTTGTGCTGTCAGGGGAGGTCCATGTGTACTTGTGGATATTCTTGTGACAAAACTGTGTTCTATCAATCAGGAGTCTATAAGTGAGACTCCATTTTCATTTCGGTTGCCAAGAACATATGGGCCAAGTACTTCTGAGTAGTAGGATCTATATCACCTACTTTAGCATTAAAGTCTCCAGTAAATATAACCATGTCAAGACATGGCATATCCTTGGAGACTGAGCTAAGTGTGTCATAGAAATCAGAGGGAATATCAGTAGTAAACCTCATGTTCCAAATATAGTGAAAAGCATTGACTCCCATTGTAGTGAAATGCGTGACATGTTTGCTGGTTTCACATCTGATATGCAGACTTCATTGGACACTGTGAGGGCTCAGGTGGACACGCTCAAGACAGCTATACAATCAAAGGTTTCCTTAGATTATGTGCAGAAACTTGTGGAAAATTCTATAACCACCCATCTCAAAACAGATGTCCGCAAAATAGTGAGACAAGAGCAAGACAGAAACAGAAGACGACTTTATCTGATTGCCTATGGCATTCCACTGCAAACCAACAATGCTCAATTCATCTCAACTTACTTAAAAGATGAATTCTCAATTAACGTTGGGGCTATTACTAACTTAAAATGTCTACCTAATGGTAAGAATACAATTACCCTAAACAGACCCAACCCAATCTTTTCTGTACAAATGACTACAAAATCAAACTGGATATATTGAAGGCCTTGAGAGCAAAAAGGGGGAGTATCTCCTTCTTTGCTGATGCATCCAATGAAGACCGCCAGAGAAGGAAAGAACTAGTTGAAGAGATTAAGAAGTGGGCAGCAGCTGGCAAACAAAACCTTGTCATTTGTGATGGCGCCATTGTGTCAAAAAATATGATCCCCCAGGGGGAAGAAGTCCTTTCCCCCCCCCTCTCTCAATGGTTCACTAGACTTACCCATATCCCTTGTAAACAGTGTAAATAGTGCATCAAGCTGAGCCAGAAAGACTTCTATAAGTTCAACCTTTGTTTCTGCGGCTTTGGTTTTGAGCTCTGTCTCTCTGTCAAGGGTTGCATCTGATTTGTCGGAAACCAACTACCATACCTCACTGCTAGCTTGGGCAACAAAAATCTATGTCAGAGTTGCAAAGCTGGAATAAGCAACAGCCCAGCTGGCCAAAGAAAATGGATGCAACTACAAATATTATACACAAGCATTGATTCTTTAGTGCCAAAACTTTCAGAACTAAAAGTGTTACTTTGTGAAAAGGATGTAGATGTTTTCTGTGTTTGTGAGGTTTGTCCTAAGAACTTGTTGACCAAATTGGACAATGCACATATTCAAATACCTGGATACTTACTCCTGAGCAACCTAGACAGTAACCTGTGTTGAAGAAGAGTGTCTATCTACACTAGGCTTGGGATCAAAGTAGATAAAATTGATTTTTCTATTTCTCAACCTACTAATGCTTGGGTGGAACATGAATTAGTTAGACTTTTGATTGGATTTGAAACTGTGAATATTGGTGTGCTTTACTGTAGTCCATCAGATCCAAACCAACTAGTATCTCACCAAGCTGTTTCTAACCTAATACAGATGTTTTGCAATTTAAATTCATCACTTGTGCTTTATGGTGGTTTTATTATGCCAGAAGTTTGTTGGTTTGAAGGTATTGGGTACTCACCCCCTAATAACCCCTCCTATACAACCTCCCAGACCCTTGCTAACAACTTCCTAACTCAGATAATAATGCAGCCCACTATATTTAGACATTCGCAACAACCATCATTACTAGACCTCCTTTTTACAAATGACCCTAAGTGGATTACTTCCACTTGTTAATATTAACCATAGTTGCAATGGTAAACATAAGAGAACTTCTACCAATTACACTTTGATCCATGAAGAACTAGCTAACATAAATTGGGATAAGGAATTATCTGATGAGACAGACATTGAATCTAGTTGGAATCGCCTTAAGTCTACTTTACTAGGTGCATGAAGGAAGCATACACAGGTTCATTGGTCAGATAAACCAAAGACTCTTCCATAGCTTCCCAGGAATATTAAGAAAATTATCAGAAAGAAAAATAGAGCATGGAATAAATATCTAAAATGCAAATGTGACAACCATCACAGCAAATACACCATGCTCCAAAACAAGCTGAAAAACAAGACAAGAAAAGATATCCAAGACCATGAAGAATCTATTGCAAATGACTCAAAGAAAACCCCCCAAAAATTCTGGCATTATGTTACAGCCAACAACCCTTACCATCAACACACCAACAGGCTAAAAAAATCAGAAAGCTCCAGTACTACTGACCCAAAAGAAATTGCTGATTGAATGAACGGCAACTTTTGCACAAACTTCACCTCTAAGCCACCTGGTATTACACTCCCAACCCTAACTCCTGTAACAGTACATAACCCAATGCCTCCTGTATTAATTACTCAAGAAGATGTATTTAAATACTAAGAAGTTTAAACTCCAGCAAAGCTGCTGGATCTGATAACCTCAACCCTCAGCTTTTGATAGAAACTGCTGTTCACATTTCCCTCCCCCTTGCCAGAATATTCAACATGTCCCTGGCCAAAAAGTCAGTACCAAATGACTGGAGAACAGCAAATATTATACCAATTTTTAAGAAAGGTGATAAGGATAACCTGGGAAACTATCAACCAGTAAGCCTAACCTCAGCCATTTGCAAGATCATGGAAGGCATCATTAACCATGCTCTAATAAACTATTTAGAAGAAAATACTCTTATTAGCAATAGACAACATGGATTTCACAGGGGCAGGTCAATCAACACCAACTTTATTTAGTTATATGATCATGCAACTAAAATTTTGGATATGGGTAAACTGGTTGACATATTCTTACTTGACCAAGCCAAAGCCTTTGACAAAGTTGAACACTCATACCTAATGCTGAAGCTTAAAGCTTACCAGGTGCATGAAGATGATTGATGATCGATTGAACTGGAGCATTCCTAACTGGAAGATCTTGATGTGTCATGATCTACACTGACAATGGTGATCCAGTTTTCTCCTCCACTTCCCTGGTCTTAAGCAGCATCCCACAGGGAGCCATCCTTGGGCCAATGTTGTTCAGCATATATATTACCAACTGTAAAACCTATTTATGCAACCTTTTAACATTATATGCTGACAAATTTAAGCTCATTGGGCCTGCTGAAATTGAAGAAGAAAGAGCCTGCATTCAGCTGGACCTTGACAGGCTATCCTCCTGGGCCCTACAATTCAATGCAACTAAATGCAAGGTACTATACTTAGGGCACAACCCCCCCCTATCCCTACCATATAGGGTGTGGTCAGTTAGAAGCAGTTGCTGAGGAGAGAGACTTAGGTATCATTGTGGACAAGGATTTAAAATTCCACAGCCACACTCAGGTTGCAAAAGCTAATCAAGCTCTCAGACTCATTAAGAGCTCTCTTGTAACCAGAAAGTCATGTGCGGTTAAAAAACTTTATAAATCCCTTGTCTGTCCCCACCTTGAGTTTGGCTTTACTTTGGCCTTTCCCAAAAATAAACTGGACACAAGAGCCATTGAAAGTGTCCAAAGAAGAGTAACCAAACTGGTCTGTGGCTTAATTAACGCCCTTTACCAGGATTGCCTAGGGTCTCTGAGACTTCCAACCCTCACATATCAAAGATATAGATGAGATGTGATCATGGCATGCCAAATTTTGAAATCTAGTCACCTGAACCAGATCTTTACCCTCTCCCTGGCTAAAAACACAAGAGGTCACAGTCTGAAGCTTCACCTGCCTGGATGTTGGAGAAGGGAATGATGTGGCTGCTTTTCCATTTGGGTGGTCCCCCCTCTGGAATAGTCTATCCAAGTTTACCATCCAAGCTGAGACTCCCCACTCCTTCAAGGCTGGAGTCAACAGGGACTGGGAGAGGGCTGAGTGGAGGCTGCACTGGGAAGCTAAGCCAACATAACTAAATCACCCACCACCAGTGAGAACCAACAGGAGGATCTACCACCTTATCTTGCTGGCAAATGTGATTTAAGGTAACTTCTCTTTAACCAGCTCTTCAGCATCATTCATCAGTGCATAACAGATGACTACAATCACTTTGATGTGGTATCCAGTCTTCCTAGCCTAACTAAATTAAAAACAAAAATAGAAAAATAAGTTAGCCTACAGGTGGCAGAATTCGTTGAATATAATTTGTGCTATATATTTGCACATCAGAGGCGGGGGTTCAGTAAAGTGCAGCAAGGCTGCATTCAAAATCAATTAGCTATAATTATTCTGCATAGGCCTAATATGAAGTAAGAATTGTTTTCCAAACATGATTTCTTTTCTCTAGGCAAATACCTTACATTTTAATTTGAACCATTTTTGCATAGTTTTATTAACCTAGTGTGAAAGCTTTGTAGCTTCTCTTCCAATGAAATAGTCATTGGCAGGGAATGCCAGAATTTTACTCAGATTCAAGCAAAAATGATAATAACTAACTTAAAATAAATATCATCTTTCAATGCAGGGTACTGAGACCCTTTTATCATTTCGGCTGCTTTTCGCAATTTATTCATAATAGGTTGTTAATGACAATTCAGCATTTTAAAGTTTTAAATTTATTTGCTCCTATTGAAATAAGACTGACGATTACAGGCCTTTTTTTGCGATAATCCGAATTGCTAATCGACAAGCTGACATGTCAAAAATGTCAAAATGCAATTCCTTTTATTTGACTAGAATTTTAAGCCATATCAGTGTTTTTTTGTTTGTTTTTTTTTTATTTAGGAAATGTATTTGCAAATCTTTAAAACATTATAAAGTGGGATAGAGGAAAGTTGTGAAGCTAAAACCAGTTTTGTTGTACTTCATGTAAACAGAAGATCTATTTTGCAAGGTTCCACTTTTATAAGACACATAATATTAAAGTTCATCAATGGTCAGAATCCTATAGTAGGAGATAGAGTAGAGGTATGTACTTCAAAATACCTTCCCAGGACATACTTTAGCCTTTAGACCCATCCCTGAAAGTTGTGTTTTCCTAACCTAACCCCCTGGTACTCTTTTACATGTTGAATAAATTGTGAAGAAATGCCTGGCCCCTCTTTTCACTGATTTGGCTAAAACTCTTGGAAGTATCTTATTTCAAAAAAATTCTGATACAATTTAATTGTTTTTTAGAGATTATAAACAACAGCATTAAAACTGGGTATTTGCTATGCTAAAAATGTATCCTTTCTGTTGTAAAGCATTTTAGATAGATTCTAAGCAAACCATGGGTATATTGCTGTGACAAATGGTTTTGCTTAAATGAGTTGTTGGAAAACAAATAGCAAATGTAAATTTTCTTTTTATAGTATTTTAAGACTAGAGTATCACAAAGCTAAACGTTCAAATTGTTTGATTGTGCCTTAAGTAAATACAATTCCTGATGGAGTTTTGGTGATACCTGTCTTAAATTTTTTTGTAAATAAAATATATTGTTCATGGGACAGTAGTGAAAATAGCAACTATGACAAGTTTTTTTTCTATATTTTCTTTTGCAAATAATTGTTGTTCTCTAGTCACATTCGTGTTCCTTGCTAAGTGGTTGGTACTCTGGGTTGGGAATTCTTTGGAATACAATCCCTGCTGGAGCTTTGTTGACACCTGCCTTGAAATAATTTGTCTAAATAAAATACACTGTTTATGGAAGAGTATTGAATATGCCTGTAAAACCAATTTGGCTTTTTTTCAATATTTTGCTTTTTTAGATACTTGTTTTACTCTGGTCATATTGGTGTTCCTGGCTAAGTGGATAACACTCTCAGTTAGAAATTCTTTGTCCACAGGGTTCAGGTTTGATTCCTGGCATTGCCAGTTTATTGGGTTTGGAATGGGGGTCAATAATATCACTCAGTAATCTCAGGCAGATTTAAACCAGCTCTAAGATAGTTGTGGTAAAATATCAACTGTATTCATTATTGTCTCCTCCATATCTTCCTTTTTTCTTTTTAGTAGATTTGACATTTAATAAAATTAACATTATCCTCTTATCTGATCTTGTAGAAGAGTAATTTCAGGTGAAAAATAAATTTCTCATAATTTCCCCTTTGCTCCAATATCATCATGAAATACAAATATCTGAACCCTTTAATTTTTTGCTTTTGGTGCATCATTTAACATCAAATTTCCATGAATTTCAGCACAGTTCATAATAACATTACTAGTTATAGAATATTTGTTCAGCTTTTGGATCATAAGCTCAATACCACCTTCAGCAAAAACATAGTAAAATTTCTGAAGAGATAATCACCTTAGGCAATGAGGGGTTAGCAACTTTTGCTAGTTGGTTGTTTCCAGTGTATTTGATGGTTAGACCAATTTGGTTCCAGTTGTAAGACATGTAGGGGACTTGTAAGTATTAATCGGCTGTTGGGCTACAATCATCTTCGGCAATGAGGGGTTTGCAAATTTGCTAGTTGGTGTACCCATTTATTTGTTTCTGGCAAACCTGCTGTCTATCATGGGAGAGGGACTTATAAGTAAGAATCTGTTCACTTTGAGCTAGAACTTTGTGTAAATTGGTGCACAAACTGCATTCACAGCTGTAACTTAAAATATTTGCCATTTTAATAATACCAATGCGTTTTTCTCTTTTGATCTGCATTATAATCTATGTATTATAATTCAGATAGTAGATTTTTATTTTTCATGACGAATCTATAATCTCAATTGAGAATCCCAGATTGTCGCGAAAAAACGCCTTATAAAGCTAAATTCACAAACGTATTTGATATTTTTTTTTCTTTTTTGGAAATGGCAGTGCATTGCCAGTAGACTCAGAGTTTTCTTATTAGGAAGAAGTTTCAAATTTTTTTAAACACCTCAATTGACGTACTGTTCAAATAATAAAAAGCGAATGAATATGTTTAAGTTGTTCATAAATCCGAGGGCCTGAAATGCATAAACACACGTAGATAACAAGGATAGCACAATATAGTTACCATGTGAAATTCTAACAATTGGAGATGCGATCATTAAGACAACAACTCAGGGTTACCAACAGTTGGGAAAATCACTAGATTCTAGAAAAAAAACTTAAAAAAGCAAAATTCACTCGATTCTTGAGGAAGATCACTAAATTAGCAACAAAATCACTAAAATTATAATTAACTGCTTCAACAGACGATGTGCTTTTTTATTTTCAAGTTGCTGGCTTTCAGAGTTTTTAGGCTTTTAATACTGTTTTATCCATATGGTTACTTAAAAAAGATGAATGACCATGGATTGTCAGTTTAATTGACATAAACTAATATTTATTCCTTAAAGTTTTGATAAATTTTTATTTATGAAAGTAAAAAAGTGAAAGCATATAAAGCGAGTTTTGTTTTCAGTAAAGCACAAATTATGTTTTGGTCTTGAGAGGGTATGGGGGTTATTGGCTGAACCAATTTTAATTTTTGCTCATTGTGAGTTTGATTCGGCTATTTATTGTAATTTCTGTTCGTTTTGAGTTTCATTTGTTTATTGATAGTGATAAGTGGTAGTTTAACGCTTGAAAGATTATTCGACTTTATTAGTATTAGCAGTAGTATGCATATATTGTCTTTTGTTGAGATGATCTTCCCCTTTAAACATTCTATGAAAGTTCCAACTTAATACAAAATTAATTTTTGAGATATACTATTTTGACAATTTGCATACATATAGCGTATTTTGATTTAGCTCAAATGTCCCCTCAATACTCTAAATAGAGTAGTCAGGTAGTGATAGTAGTGGTAGTTTTAGGAATACTGAAGGTATACAAATATTGCCTTTTTGATTGTATCCTTCATCATATCCTGAATTTTCCCAATTAATATACTCAGTTACTCCTGTGTTACACGCTGTCGACAATCCTTACGAACATAACGTGTTTTGATTTAGTTCAACACCCTCCTCTAGATACTCTGAAAGGCTCGCCTGAATTCTCTTTGTCTTCTCGGAAAGTAAAGTTCAAACATGTATACCTTTCTCAATAACATTTACTATGTATAAACAACGAACGAATTGCCCAGCACAGCCCTTGTCCTGAAGACTGTGAAGGGGGGGGGGTTAACGTCCACAAAGACCTTTCAACAAGGCTGAACAAAATAGATCTCTTAAAATTTCGATCGTATATGTCTCCGAGAAAGATAGGCTTGGGATTGCCCTCCATTCATTTTTTACTCTTAAAAAGGGGACTAAAACTTCAGACTTCCAATCACTTGAGCTCCATACGATCCAAAACTTATACAACCACCAGTTCCATAAAAATCATAAATGGCCCAGGGCTCAACTTGCAACCCTGGGGGCTTGTGTCCATCCTATAGACATTGTTATATGATGTTAGGACTACTACTAACACAACTGCTATCTTACGATTTCAATGAATATGTTTTGGGAAAAGAGGATGTCAAGGAGGAGGGCTAATTGCTATCCGTCATGTTTGATTCTTAAAAGAGAAATAGAACTATACCTTTCAAATTAAATAACCGTCTTCTAAAGTCCACATAACAATCCATTCCATTATAACCTTATATGCCCCTGGGCCATAACTTACAAGCCGTACCCCCAGACTCTGAGGGATTCTGTCCAACCCAAATACCTTATTATTTGAACTTTGACGATTTTTGAACAAATGGCTATCTCAAAATCTTTATTGGATGCATTTGTGGAAAATACAATGTAGTGGAGAGAGGGCTGCACCCGACAATTTGGACTCTTAAAAAGGAACTAGAACATTTGATTTCCAATCTAATGAGCCCTCTCTGGAATTTAGATGACCACCCTTTCCATAAAAACCTTATATGCTCTTGGGGTATAACTTACAACCCTTACGATAAGGGCCGCGGGGGGGTGTTATCATTCTCAAAGACACAATTCTCAGACCTTTCAACTACGCGAAATAAAATAGATATCTCAAAATTTTGAATAGATGTGGTTTGGGAATTCATGGATGTGTGGGGGGCTTGTTGCCCTCCAATCAATTTTGACTATTAAAAAAAAGGTCATTTCGACTTTTACTTGAAGGAGTATTTCTTTAAGTTTCTACGACAACAAATGACCAGCTCTAAATTTCTATCAGATACATTTTGGGAAAACACAAGGTGTGGGGAGCTATCCACCTTCAGATCACTTTGAATCCTAAAAAGGGTATTAGAAAATCTGATTACCAATCCAATGAGCCCACACAATTCCCAGACCTTTCAACTACGCTGAACAAAATGGCTATCTCAAAATTTTGAATAGATGTGTTTTGGGAATTCATGGATGGCTGGGGGGCTTGTTGCCCTCCAATCACTTTTGACTATTAAAAAAAGGTCCTTTCGACTTTTGATTGAAGGAGTATTTCTTCGAGTTTTTACGACAACAAATGACCAGCTCAAAATTTCTATCAGATACATTTTGGGGAAACACGAGGTGTGGGGAGGTATCCACGTTCAGATCACTTTGAATCCTAAAAAGGGTATTAGAAAACCTGATTACCGATCCAATGAGCCCCTTCCGAAATTTATACGACCACCCACTCAATGAAAAACCTTATATGCTCCCAGGAAACAGCTTACAATCCTTGCCCTGAGGCCTGTGAAGAGGGGAGGGGGGATTTTCCATCTTTAATGACGTAATTTCCGAACCTTTTAGCTGCTTTGAACAAAACAGATGTCTGAAAATTTTTATTGGATGTGTTTGGGGAAATGGTGGACGTCAAAAAGGGTTAGTTACACTGAAATTACCTTTAACTATCAAAAGGGGCGCTAGTTCCTTTAATTTCCAATTTAACGAGTATTTTCAAAATTTTTACAGCAAATGGCCGTCTCAAAATTTCTATCAGATGCATTTCCGGAAAATACGAGGTGTGGGGATAGTCCCTCCGATCACTCTGAATCTTAAACAGGGCACAAGAACATCTGATTACCGATCTAATGATCCCTCCAAAGTGTATACAATTATCCTTTGTATATATGCCTTATATGTCCTCAGGACATAAGTATAACAGTTCAAAATAGGGATGAAACCTTTTAATTGACAGTGAAAAGATTAAAAGTGACTGTCAATTAAAAGGTTTCATCCCTATTTTGAACTGTTTTACTTTCGTCATGGAAAGGCAGTGTGGTCTTCGAAGTTATCTTCCTCAGGACATAACTTACAACCCTTGCCCTGAAGGTTCTGGGGGGTTGTCATCATCAAACACATAATTTCGTGAGCTTTCAATTATGTTTAACGAAATAGTTATCTCAAAATTTTGATTGGATGTGTTTGGGGAAATGGTGGGCATGGGAAAGGGGTTAGTTACCTTCGAATAACTTTCGAGAATTAAAAAGGACACAAGCCCTTTCAATTTCCAATCAAATGAGCCCTTTTCAAAGCTTCTACAACAACCCCTTACAATACAAAGTGGCCTGGTATAAAAGACAACAACAACAAATAATATAAAAAATAATATAAAAATACAAAATAATATGATAATAAAAATAATATAAAAATACAACAAATAATAAAAAAAAAAAAAAAAATTGTGCCCACATCACTCTTTATTTAAGCAGCGCTTTTTCACTGCCTAAATATAATCTAAAATTATATAAATAAATTTTGAATAACGGAGCTAGTATAAATTTCAGAACTAGTATAATGGATTAAATACAATTTTAATAGTTCAATGAAAAGAAAACAGAGTGAATCTTTCTATACTTTTAATAGTAAAGAAAATCAAGAAATTTTGCAGATTCAGCCTTATAAGGCTTCAAAATATAAGATAAACTAAACTTCGAAAAAGTCACTGAACCTTTCTAGCAGCACTGAAGATTCATTAAACGTATCGAACATAATAGTGTCTTGATCTGTAGTTTATTTTTAATTAATTTAACCTAGGACATGCATGATATTTAAAAATAAAAATACTGTTTCGTTTAAATGTAATCCCGTATCAAAGAACTGATTTATACATATATGAACAAAAGTATATAACAGACATCCTGGCATGCGCCTTATGTATTTTCGTGTCATTAGTTTT
This sequence comes from Artemia franciscana, assembly GCF_032884065.1. Taxonomy (NCBI): domain Eukaryota; kingdom Metazoa; phylum Arthropoda; class Branchiopoda; order Anostraca; family Artemiidae; genus Artemia; species Artemia franciscana. Next base: position 20,285,020 of record NC_088867.1, on the reverse strand, counting down.
CGTTTCGATGTGAACTTTCTTTCGTCACTTTTTTTACCTTTTTAGCTTAGCGTTTTTTTTCATGTTTCGTTTATGGTAGTTTTTCCGTTTATGTTTTTGTGACGTTTATGAAAGCATCCAGGTGAGGCTGAAATATTTGGACTTCCATGATTATCTTTGTTTAAAAGTTTTTTTTCCAATTTCGCAACTATTTTAATAAATTGTACCCAATATTGGTAGCTTTTGTTTCACTTGAATACAGAAATGATATTAACCTATTGACAGATAGAGGAAAGGGAGATGTCTCGACTAAGCAAATAAAAAACTTCCAATGGGTTCCACCCAACCTTAGAATATATTGACAACTGTATGTCAAATCTGTAACTGAGCTTCCGTAAGGATTTTGATAAGAAACTCAAATGAAAAAAACAATTAATTTCGATAAATATCTCTATGCAAATAGGTTACGCAATACCAATTCATTCAAATTTTATCAGCCCAGTCTCTCTCGAATTGATTAACCATGGTTTCTGAGACAAAACAAAAAATACGTTTTGGGTTTTATTGGCTGACAGTAGTTTTCATTAGAGCGTCCTTTTTGCTTTTGATAATTAGCTTCCTGGAATATTTATAATAGAGCAGACTTTATTGGGATGTTAAGAAGGGTTTTTAGTTGGATAGTATCTCTGCTGCTTTAAAATCTTGGACAGCTATTAGCAAAAACGGTTAATGTTTAAAAAAAACATTGATTTTAACAATTTGAAAATTGTAACCCTTATTAGAGTTATCTTCTTTATATCCAAGGGTGTATTAGAGAAATTTTTAATTATATTTCAAGATTTTGTGAAGGAGGAGTTGGAGCTAGGGGAAGGTAATTATATTCGATTGGGGAGATTTTTCTTTTTTTGGGGCTCCTTGAAAGGACCTCATGAAAGTAATTTTAATTTTCATCATAGATATTGACAACACTCCCACCTCCACCATTGTGTTATCAATTGAATTTGACCCATGATGTATGCTTTGAGATAATGAGCTTAACCAGCCAAGATCGGGGGCTTGTGGGACATTTTCGGTAGTATTTGAGATAGAGTCCAGGGGACTTTTTTGGGGTTGTTCTATACATTGCCTATTAGAATAAGCTTTAATACAAACAAAAGAAAAGTATAATACCAGATCCTTTGCACTTTGGCAAAGGGAGAGCTGCACCATCCACAAAGAGCCACCACAGTGCATTCAAGAAGAAGGTTATTTGCACGATTGGTTCGCTCGACTGCTGATAAATCAAGATCAATATTCACGATATTTTTATTTTATAAATTTCTTAAAGTGTTGCTGACCAAACCTTTAAAAGAGGTTTGAGAGTACCCGAAATTTTGGAATTAATAATCATTTTCTTCGAAAAGCAGGATTTATAGTGATTCTAAACTTTCTGACAACGAGTGTTGTTGAGAATCGAAAACCCCCAGAAAAAATCCCAGTTCCAGTTCTAAAATTTGTATGCAGGATAATATGAACTGCCAATATGTCCTTTCACCCCTTTGACTCCCTAAAAGTGTCTTTAGATAGCCAGACATCCCTCATCTACTGCACACAGCAAATCAAATGTTGAATAAACCCTTTTCTGTCGCCTTCATTGGGCATTATTAATAGTTAATCAGTTTGTCTCTTCTTTAAGATATCAGTAAATTTTCTATCAAAGAATTCAGGCTAGAATTCAGAATTGCAGTGAAGGCATTTGAGATATTAGCTATATATCAGAAGTGCTTAAGGGAAACAGTCTTCGCACTCAGTGGCTGACAACCAAATAATACATGCTGTATAGTTTTATCGGTTGAGAAGCAAACACGGTATAGAGGGGAATGATAATAGCAAAGTATTGAGAATAAGGGTACCTAATTTCAGAGTGTAATATAGCTCTGTGTAATCTATAATGAAAAGCAAAATAATTATGCGGCCTCAGGCACCAGGTTCCAACACGGGTTAATACCCAGCTATACACCCATCGTTTTCAGAGTTCTAAACGATTCTGTTATCAAACATTTTCAGTGAACGTGTTTAAGCCTGGTTTTCTTAAATCTGGAGCCTGTTTTAGTACATAGTTCAAACACGGGGTTCAAAGTAACTAGGATCTGTTGTGCAATTCTTTGTGGCCTTTGTCATTGTGCTGAAAACTATTCATAAATTCAATCTCTCACATTAAGATCAATTTGTTTATCTCTTTGAGATAAGATTGAAATGCAATAGTAGAAATAGCTTTTAAAATTTGAATTATCTTTATGGAAAACAGTAAAAATCAAAGAAAAATCTGAAGCTTAACTAACGAACAAATATCTTTATACTTCTGGATCTAAGTTTTTTCTTCTTAAACCTCAAGGTTACTAGAGTTTACATCGATTTAAAAGTTCATATCATACAATTTTTGAATTTTTACCTTTAATCCCGCAATAAGGTGTTTTCAGCAGAGCGGGTTTCAACCCTGTTCCTTGGCGGTAGAACCCGCATTTAAAAAAAGCTTGTTGCATTACACACGTCCAACCCCTATTCCGACCTGTGATGTCTGAAAACATGGCTGCCAAATTGACACATTTTGTGTCAAAATGACACAATTTGATGTTGCGTGACACAATGACACATTCAGTCGAAATCATGACACAATCGACGAAAATGACACATTTTTCAATAAAAAATGACACAATCGACAAAAATTACACATTTTTGTCATCCTAGTCTGGATTTTTAAATGGTAATAAAAGAAAAGTAAAATTTCAATTTTCTACCTCCAGAAAAGCTACAAATTAATGGAAGGGAATAGCGCTGCCTAACGGTGGCAGTAGTACACAAACAGTGCAGAATACAGGACAGATGCCATCACCGTATTTAAAATTTAAACTACGCGAAAAAAACAGCCATAGGCGGAAATTTCAAATCAAAATGCACGCTGAATATATGAACTTAATTGGTTTATTGATTGAGTGTTTGATGTAGCCAACTGGTACGTACTTAATAGTAAAAATCAAACAGTATGCAGTTTACCAAAGCTGTGTGCATAAGCAGCAACTCCCATTTTTAGGAGTATAGAAGGGGTATCCAACCTTGAACAAGATTACAAATTTCCAGAGATTACTTTCCTTCAGAATAATCCTTCTGGCCTAAAAAGGCACCAAAAAATATGATAGAAATACTAGATTGAAGCTGGTTGAATGGCTTACATATTGAGTAAATAAAAAGCTTAGCCAATAAAGCTGATTACGTATAGAGCCGATTACGATTACGACGTCATACGAAAAGTCTATTTTCAATTTGCTGTCGGAGTTGATTGTCCCTAAAACTTTTATAAATGTAAAATTGCCTCGTTGGCCGTCCAGACACAAATTCATAGTGTGTAACATTAATTTAATTGAATATTTCTATTTCTTTCATGACGTCATAAAAAGGTCGAGATCCCAAGATAATAGGATAAGGTTAAGTTTACTCCTTTTTGAACTGATTTGGAAAAGATTATATATTCAAAACTCTAAATAAAGATTTGACAATTAAATATGATACCACTTGTAGCAAAAAAATATGACACATTTTGTGACACATTATGGAATCTGAGATGACACAAAAAGCACATTCTAGGAAAAAATATGACACACTCCTGAAAAAAAAATTGGCAGCCCTGTCTGAAAACGCAGCGAAATTCGAATTAAGAAAATGAGTTCAAACTGCAGTTTAAAGCTCTTAGACGAAAAAATAGCTCCTTCTCCTATCAGACATTTCAAGTGGAGTTCACGTGCTGATATTTTAGCTCTTGCATATGAAGGTTTTTAAAAAGTTACCAGATCTATTGCTGTGCAGTATTTTGGGTAGGCTAGTGGTCAGTTTTAGGCTACTTGTGAAGTGATATAGGCTAGCCTGGACTAAGCTCCTCTTGTATTGTTATTTCAGTTCCTTTTATCAGGTAGCTACTATAACGTTAGTAAATCTGTGGCTTTATTTCTGTTTGAGGATCTAGCATGTTTAGATTTGTCAGTTTTGATTTCCATTTCAAGAAAGGTCATGATAAAGCAAAATAGATAGGAGAACAAGAAATATATCACTGAATTCTTCATCTGTTATTCTTCTGAAGCATAATAGGTAATTGTTTAGTTTTGTCACAAGCTGTCTAAACTGGAAACTATGTTGCAAATCAGCATAGTTTCCACTCCATAGTTTAGAACTGCTAATTTTAGAGGTATATCCATTTTGTTTGACTGTCCTCCTCCATTGGGCAAACTAAGAATGCAGAAAGCAGGCAGGTTTTTGAAGCCAAGAGGAAAGCTGGGGTTATACCGTATGAATCAAATTATACTTTAAATACTAATTCAATTCATCACTGGTAATGGTAAAATTCTAGTTGAGTGACTTATTGCTATTTCAGAAAGGGGTTAGGTTAGGGAAATTAAACTTTCAGGGATGGGTCTACATGCTAAAGTATATCCCAGGAAGGTATTTTAAAGTACTTTAGTTCTGAAAATGCAATTCCTGTTATTTGAGTAGAATTCCAAGCCTTATCAATCTTTTTTTCTTTCAAAATTTAGGAAATGTATTTTCATATCTTTAAAACCTTATAAATTGGGATTGAGCAAAGTTGTGAGGTAGGCCTAAATGTTGGTATTACTAGAATAATTTTTGGGTTATGAAACTATTGTTAATAGATGCATTTTGACTTTTTGAACATCTTTTCTCTCTTGGAAAACTACTACAAACTCACCATTATTGAGGTATTCCAGCCCAAATATTCTTGTATTTATACATATAGAATTGCATTCATTTCCATTTTTATTGATCAGAAATTGGAAACCACCAATGTTTTATGACAAAAAATTGCTCTGTGGCTTTTAGAGACTCAAGAATGAGCATACAAATTAATTATTTAGGCTGGAATAACTCCATAATGGTGGGTTTGTGGTAGTTTTGCAGAAGAGAAAAGATGTTCAAAAAGTCAAGATGCATCTATTTACAATAGCTACATGACCCAAAAAGAATCATTCTGGTAATACCAACATTGACCAGTTGTGAAGCTGAAAACAATTTTGTTGTACTTTATTCAAGCAGAAGATCTATTTTGCTAGGTTTCACTTTTATAACACACATATTTTTGAAGGTCATCAAAGGTCAGGGCCCTCTAGAGGGGGAAGGAGTGGAGGCTGGTACTTTGAAACACCTTCCCGGGACATACTCTAGCCTGTCAACCCATCCCTGAAAGTTTCATTTTCCTAACCTAACCCATTTCTGAGATAGCTAGAAGTCAATCAACTAGAATTTTACCCTGGTAATTTCTGTATTACAAGAAGTTGAAAGATAATTTAAAAAATGCATCTATCTATTGATGTTAATATCCAAGATGATTCACTTTCAAACAAAAAACATCCAATTTTGCTTATGGTTAGCATTACCTATAGAGCAAAGCATATTATTCCATGAGCCTTGCAGGAAGCAAGGCAAGGTCTGCACTCTGATTGGTTTAATTGTTATTTGATGTTTATGACATACCTTTTGCTTATTGGTTAAGCCTTTTTTGTTATTGCAATGATGTTTCATCATTGCAACCTTATTTATATATTTCCCTTGGGTTCTAAATCCTGCCCACTTTACACATTTTTAGTTTGCCCCATGGAGGAAGAGGGTCAACCAGCAATGGGTGTGCTTTTAGAATTATCATTTCTAGGTGTTATAGTATAGAAACTATGCTGCTTTGCCGCATAGTTTCCACTTTAGAGAGCTCATGATGAAAGTAAAGTTTTAATGTATAATGATTTCTCCACCCACAATTGCCTTCCTGCCTCCCCCCAAATAATGAGATAAGATGAAGGCCTAGGCTGTAGCCTAAAAAAAGCTGCTCATTTTGTGGGTTGATCATTATCTTTGTATGTTAACTTTCTAGTTTTGGTAGATCCACAGAAGGAAGCATTTTAATAAATAAAAGCAATAGTCTAGCATTGGATTCCTTATTTATAGTTTTTTTCAATATAATAGCCTAGTCATTCCCTAGGCTATGCTCTTCTCCTGTTGATATTTTCACACATTGTCACAAAATCTATGCTAAACCAAAAAAAAACAAGAAAAAACTCTAAAATAATGAAATTCCTGCTTGACTTTTTAGTACCATTTAGCCAGGATGAAAGTGAATATAGGCCTATTGCTTGACGTTTTTTTTTTTTTTTTTCGTTCATAATTCAATAATTACATCTGGTAGAAGTAACATTCTGAGCCCTTACTTTTTCAGAGCATTATAATTTCCAAAAAAAACATTCTGGGTTCAAAACAGCCTATTGTAACCAAAAGTTTAAAAACATATTTCTAAACAAAACTGTCTGATGAGAAACAATTGCTACTTACAGATTATTCAGGAATACTGCTGCTGCTAATGCTACTAGCAACTCATCATAACATGAACCTGCCTGAGGCCAACACAGCTATACATGCTTCTCCTTCATCCTAATTTGTTCAGAGCCTCCCTCTTTACACCCTCCCATAAGTTCCTATTTCTTTTGAATCTTTCTTTATGACATCCTCCTACTATAGACAAGGATGACCTGCTTTCTGTTTAGCCTTAGATAGTTGGCCAAAAAGTACAATCTTTGGCAAGCTGTCATCCTTCATCTAAATATGCAAATGTCAATTTCACAACTATTGCTTATTTAATTAATTAAAAAAGGCAAATGATATTGAAAAAAAGAGGTTTTGCTGGGAGTGATCAATTGTTCCTTCCAATCAGCATTATGTATTCACAGTTCCATTTCAGAGGGTAGCAAAACTCATAAGGTATGTGTTCTTTGATGCCAGAAAATGTTGCATGCAACATACCATGATTAGAAACAGGTGTACATATCAGATTCTAAAGTTTGCCCTTGCAATTTATGTATAGTCATTGCAAATGCCAGTTGAAGTGAAAATTGATGTTGTTGAACTATGCATCCAAGTAAACCTTTACTTGAGTCCAGGGCCAAATAAAGAGCATTGGAGTGATTAGGTCCAATAGGGCCCTGATTTTGAAAGGGTCCCACACTGCCATCAAAACAAACACTATTTTTTTAAATTGTTAAATATTTTTAGTATTTAAGTTAATTTAAATATTTAATTCCTTCAAGGTTAAAACTAATAAATAACCTATCTTATATCAACTATGAATCAGGAATAGATAAAACTTGATTTTTAGACAGTTTTGAAGAATTTACAGAACATAATCTTAGAAATATGTAAATGGATATATTCATGTTTGGCAATGTAAATTTATATTCAGTTATTTTTTTTTAATTTTGTAGACGAGAAATAATTGTTACCTATTTATTTATGCATGCATGTATGATTAAATTATTTTCAAATAGCTCCAGATTTTTTTTTGGGGGGGGGGGATAAATCGACATCTTGGGACTTCCGGCCAAAAAAAAAAATCTAGACAGGTCACAAGTTTGAGAGAACACTTTAGGGGCCTTCATTTCAGAAAAAAATTCATATGAGCAATATCATATTCTATTTTTTTTGTGATTCTATTTATTTTAATATATTCAATGCATGTAAAATACAAAAGAAATATAGCTGGGTATAAAATACTAAATATAATGAGTATATCTAGGTATTTTCAACAGTTTCATAATACCTAGAGGACAGAAACATATATCAACCATTGCTCAAAATGAATAAACTGGACTGTCAAGTGAGACAAGAACAAGAGGATAATGTGAGAAATATACATTCACAATGGGTGAAAATAAACAATCTAGACTGTCAAATGTGACAAGACCAATCAAAGCAGCTAGAGGGAATTACAAAAAGATTGAAGTAGCAATAGTCAGAAATGAAGAAAAAAATGGTTTGAATACTTGCAAAAACAAGAATTGCAATGAGTCAAAAATGAAAGCCAGGAATAAACAAATATACAGTTAAAAGATAAGCAGCAGTGAAAACCAAAACAAGCAAAAACAAAAGTGAAGAACAAAAATATGTGACTTCTGGAAAAAATGTCTAAAGTGATGATAATCAAAGTTGAGGAACAAAGAAATAGATGGTGAAAAAAGCAGAAGCAAGAATTACTACAAGGCAATAATAAAAGTGAAGAACAAAAATGTAGTTACAAGACATGTGACAATACAGATCAGAACAAATCGAAAATGAAAATAAAGAACTAAGAATTATTTGGTTTGAAAATAAGCACCAAGAAAAGTCAGAAAATGTCAAAAAGGAAAGTGAAGAACAAAAAATTGTGTTGCTAGTAGACAAGTAAAAGTGATAATTGGAACAAGTCAAAAATGAAAGTGAACAAGAAAGAAATATTACATTAGACTAACAACATCATTGTAATCTTTGAGGCCAATGAACTATGGTGCAAAACCCAATACAAACACTAAAAGTGATAATTTCAAGTCATTGGGACCCTTCAACATTGTATGTATTTGCTGTGGTGTCCTCTATTTTCCCATAGAAAAAATATTCAAAAAAGGGATTCATTTGGACATTTCTGCCTTCTTGGTTGAATTCTATTACCACCTCCACATAAACCAAATGGATGAGTTTGCCTTGCTATAAAAATTGCTTGCTCTGTGTAGAATTTGTAATTCCCAAGTTGATTTAGCTCTTTAATATGACCCAAACACCTGTAAATATAACAATATAAGCACATAACAAAAGCAACACTAAACTAATAAGCAAGTGAGCTCGGCAGGATGCTACGTCTTCCTTCTTCCAAGCATGATGTTGTCTCTATGAGTTTAACCTGGTGGGTTTGATTATTGTTCTACCCAATCTTGTTTGCATCAATCCACCCCTGCCTGGGACTGGTCTTGTTTGTTGTTGTGTTACAGTGCTAGTAGGGGTGTTGACACTATTTCCTAGTAGGGGTGCTGGCACTATTTCCATTGCGTTTGGTGGGGACTGCCAGGCTGGGTGAGGCTGGACGCTCAACAGGGCTGACTTTGGGTACCACCTCAGACAGTTGAGTGGTTTCTACATTTTGGTAGTCCTGTTCTGAGTGGATGCTTTGTCTGATTTCCTGTGGGATAGTTTGACCCTGTTGTGTTGGATCATTGATCTGTCATCAGTAGCAATTGTGTAAGATTGTGGCTGCATGTACACTTTTAAAATGGTTCCTCTCTTCCAAGGACTGCTGGGTGTCACTTGGACACTCACTTTTGACCTAGCAGTCCTGTCACAGTAGTCCTTCTTTTGCACTCTTGATTTCTCTCTGTGTGTCTGAAAGCTTGCTTTGGGCATAATGTTTTTCTCTAGATGCTTCTGCGTGACAGGGAGGACTGATTGCAGCTGTTGGCTCATGAGTAGCTGGGCTGGTGCTGCCATACTGTGCACAGGTGTATTCTGGTATTCTAGGATACCAATTTATGGATCCTGTCTACTGATCTTGGACTTGTTCAAGATGTAGAATTTGTAAGTCTCAAGTTGACTTAGCTCGTTAATATGACCCAAGCACATGTAAATATAACAATATAAGCACATAAAAAAAGCAACACTAAAGTAATAAGCAAGCAAGCTCAGTGGGATGCTACAAAAATATAAGCACATAACAAAAGCAACCCTAAACTAATAAGCAAGCAAGCTTGAAGGGATGCCTCATTCTCTAACAAGCCCCACAAACATATTGCAAAACTTGAACTTATGTTTTGCTTTAGCTTCATTCAGTGTAAGTGAGGATTGAACCATCGATAATTGCAATGTACAGCTTCAACATAGCTTATCACAAAATCAATGTAGCACCACAATCATCACAGACCCCTGAATATGATTATGAACCACTTTCAAATGGCCAAAGGTGCTTCTGAAACCTCAATGAAGCTCTTAGACCCCCAAGTTCACCTTGCATATCCTTTAAAATATGCTAACTCTTGTAATCTAACTGATCTTTTGGAAGAAATGTTGCAAGATGCGAACAACTATGCCAAAGACTACATGAATATGCGACAAGTAAAGGATGATGTAAATCAACCTGCTTCTTCACTGGGGCAATAGCCTTGGATACATTTCAAGTGACAATGAGAATCAATATATAGAAAACTCCTCTGTAGCCATTTCAAGCACTGGCAGCAAAGCTACTCATGTCATATTTATGAATACATTTCAAGAGAATAAATTACATCTTTTCTGCCACCTTTCCCCTGGAGTGAACATAGCTAAGCATAAAATACCAAGTTTAATAAGTCTATTTACAAAAGGTGTTTCAAGTAGTTTCATAATACCTAGAGGACAAATGAACAATCTAGATGGTGAAACATGACAAGGCCAATCCAAGCAGCTTATTCTTATTGAAAAGTCTAAATCACTATAAGCAAAAGTGAAGAACAAAGATATACAGCCAGAATATTTGCATCAACAACAATTACAGCATGTCAAAAACACAAATGAAAACAAAGAAAAATCTGGTTCTGACATAAGTGACAGCAAGAATTAAAGCAAGTCGAAAACAGAAGTGAAGAACAAAGAAATACACAGTTAAAACAAATGCAGCAACAAGATGTAGAACAAATTAGAAATGAAAATGAAGAACAAAGAAATATGCAGCTAAGAGATATGGCACAGCAAGAACAAAGAAATACATGGTAAGAAGATAAGCGACAGTGTGAATTACTTGTGATAGTAAGAAAACGAGCATCAAAACTTGTCAAAAGTGGAGTGGATAACAGAAATTTAATGCTAGAAGATATGCAACAGCAAAAATCAAAACAAGCAAGAATTGGAATAGAAAAAAAGGGAATATTAGGTCAGAAAAAAAGGGCCATCACAATCTTTGACACCAACAGAATGCAGTGAAGTACCAAATACAAACCTACAAAGATGCCATAAACTACACAACTGTTGGTTACTAGTCATTGGGATCTATCAATGTCATATGTATTCCCTGGGGAGCCCTCCATTTTCCTAAGGAAAGAGTAGCAAAGAAAGGTGATCCATATATATATATATATATATATATATATATATATATATATATATATATATATATATATATATATATACTGAATTTAATTCAATAAAAAAAAATATGTAGAAAGGACCCTAGAAAAGGAATTCCGATTTTATTGAGCCTCACGCCTAGTCAATTCAGCCCTGCTGGAGTCAAGTGTAACTCTAAGAAATGTGAACTTCTTTCTCAGAGTTTTTCACAGTAATTATGCCTTAATTAAGTTGTTGCATAATTCAGTAACAACAAGGCATTTTCCACTGTACTTCCTCTTCTGAGTTATCTAAGTTGCAAACAAGTATAACTTTTGTATTTTCTTTATTTTCAAGTCATGGGGTGGCAAATCTGCAATTTTAATTGAACTGAGAAATTCTGGAGTAAATTCAATTCCTCTTTTGTGTTTATCTTTCTCAGAATCACAACTTTTATGAGATTTGTATTCTCTGGGAGATGATTGACAAATTTTGCATTTATTCTACTTACTTCTTTGTAGAGCAAAGCTAAAGTAATTCATTACTTCATTATATCATAATTCTGATTTTCCAGACAATCTCCCAATATTTCCTCAATGAAAGTACCACTGGAAATCATGTGTTCAAGTAATTTGATTTCATTGAAATCATTTTTGGGAAGATTTTTTGATTTTCCAGGTCCAGGATATAATTCATAAGTGCTTCCTGTTCAAAATCAACATGTATGTTTTTTCCTAAGAAAAAATGTTTGAAACACTTCCAGAGATGACTTTTTTATTGACAAAGTAAGTTTTTCACTGTAGTTGATTTAGAGTTGCACAGGTTAGCCCTGACAGAAATCACCTCTAGCAGCTAGAATTTTCTCTCCAAATTGTAAGTTTGGATTTGCAATGGAATGACACAACTGATTCATATTTTGTAAACCATACTTGGGCAATAATAGTTCTTTTTCAAGCAGGAAAACCCACTTAAAATAATTCTGGAGCTTTGGTTGAACCAGATTTTTGTGTTGGAAATTGAACTTGAGAAAACAGATGCTTTCAAGCCAAATGTATTTTGTGTTGTTTGTCCAAGGTAATAGAGTTGACACAGTTCAAGTAAAGACTGAAAACTAAAATTTCTGCCTTCTGTTGCAAGCGTATTTGACTTGGATGCAATAATATGATAAGCATATTCGGTTGCATTATCTTTAGATATATTAATTTGTTGTGCATACTGCACTTCAGAAGGGATCAAACAGTTTGTGATAACAAACTGTAGTAAGGAGCAACCAGGCTCAATAGTAATCGAAACTCTAAACAATGGATTTTTGATACCAATAGCTACATCAAAAGAATGGCATTTTAATGCTGATTTTAAATATATAAGTTTCATCAAGATTAGTCTTACCCATCAAAAGTTACAAGCCTGAGAAAATTTGCCTCATTTTAGAAAATAGGGGGAAACACCCCCTAAAATTCATACGATCTTAACGAAAATCACACCATCAGATTCAGCGTATGAGAGAACCTTATTGTAGAAGTTTCAAGCCCCTATCTACAAAAATGTGGAATTTCGCATTTTTTGCCAGAAGACAAATCATGGATGCGTGTTTATTTGTTTTTTTGTTTTTTTTTCCAGGGTTAATCGTGTCGAGTCAGTGGTCCTAGAATGTCGCAAAAGGGCTCACTCTAACGGAAATTAAAAAGTTCTAGTGCCCTTTTTAAGTGACCAAAAAAATTGGAGGGCACCTAGGCCCCCTCCCACGCTCATTTCCCCCCAAAGTCACCGGATCAAAATTCTCAGATAGCCAATTTATTCACCAAAATTGAAAAACCCAATAACTGTGTCTTTGGGGACGACTTACTCCCCCGCAGTCCCCGTGGGAGGGGCTGCAAGTTACAAACTTTGACCTGTGTTTACATATAGTAATGGTTACTGGGAGGTGTACAGACGTTTTCAGGGGGATTTTTTTGGTTGGGGGGATATTTGAGGGGGGAGGGTTACCGGGGCGGGTCTTTCCATGGAGGAACTTCTCATGGGGGAAGAGACTTTCAATGGAGGGGGCGCAGGATTTTCGTTATTTAAAAAAATAATGAAAAATAAATATGAAAAGTTTTTTCAACTGAAAGTGAGAAGCAGCATTTAAACTTAAAACGAACAGAAATTATTACGCATATGAGGGGTTTACCTCCTCGTAATACCTCGCTCTTTGCGCTAAAGTATTTTTAGTAATTTCAACTATTTATTCTATGGCCTTTGTGATTCAGGGGTCATTCTTAAGGAAATGGGACAAAATTTAAGCTTTAATGTAAAGAGCGAGGTATCGACGAGGGATGAGCCCCCTCATATACGCAATAAAACATACGAATATAGAAGTTTGCTACGTAATTTAATTCGTAAGTTACGTATATTTTTTACTTATGAAAACGTTCGTAAAAAATTATAAGTTATAGTTGCCTTTTTAAGTAATCAAAAAATTGGAGGGCAACTAGGCCTCCTCCCTCGCTCCTTTTATCTCAAAATCTTCTGATTAAAACTATGAAAAAGCCATTTAGCCCCAAAAAATTAATATGCAAATTTCGTTTTAATTATTGGAGAGCCAAGATCAAACCATGCATTAATTCAAAAACGTCCAGAAATTAAACAAAAAAAAACAAGTTTTTTTTAAATGAAAGTAAGCAGCGACATTAAAACTTAAAACGAACAGAAATTACTCTGTATATGAAATGGGTTGTCCCCTCCGCAATCCCTCGCTCTTTACGCTAAAGTTTTTAATTGCTTTAAAAAGTAGAACTGTGGCAAATAGTCAAACTTTAGCGTAAAGAGCGAGGGATTGCAGAGGGGACAACCCATTTCAAATACGGAGTAATTTCTGTTCGTTTTAAGTTTTAATGTCGCTCCTTACTTTCATTAAAAAAAAACTTGTTTTTTTTTGTTTAATTTTGCACAGCGATGAGCTAGCTGTGCTTGTTTGTATGTTGTATAACAAGTGTAATTCACAGTAAGGGGATTCTCAAAACTTGTTGCATCCTTCACATGATACAGAACAGAGAAATGCTTGAAAATAGAAGTACTGCAGATGAACTACATAATCTACATTGTGAATTCGATAAATGACACACAATTGACTGTTTCGTGGTTTGCATGTACTCTTTGTACTGTTCCATTAAAAGTTTTTAGGCATTTCCCAATTATAGTATAATTTTAGGGGTTTATTTTGCACGTGTTTCAATGTCTTGTTATATCAAAATATGCATCCAACATTGAGCCTTGTTGTCCAATATCTACCAAATCTTCTTGAACTTGGCTTATATCTTGAAATTGGCATTTTCCTGGTAAAGGAGTATTCAAACACTGAAGATTATGACTCTTTCTTTGAATTAATTTAAAAAACTTTCTCCACAAAATAAGTTTTTCATAGAAAAACTCCATTAAGCAGAAAAGGGCAAAACGAAAGCCAAATAATCTACCAAGCATAAAACTACCACAAATCACCATAAAAAATAAATCAATTCTAAAACAAAGAGCAATTACAATAGATAATCGAGTCAAACTAAAAAAGACTCAAGAAGAGTAAGAAAGAACTTGAGTAGAACTCACAACCCCCCATGCCTTCTCTAGTCCAGAACATAATTTGCACTTTACGGAAATTGATGTTTTCACTTTTATAGCTTTGAAAAATCCAGAGATATTGAGAATCCAGAAAAATAAATGTCAGCATATGTATATTAAACTGACAATGCTCATTCATTTGTATTTTTCTTTCCAGTGAAGCGCAAATTATGTTTGGGCAAGCAGCGCCACATATGGTATTGCTTACATGCCCTTTTAATACCTGTATAAATATAGTTACTTCATTGAATTGAAACTCCCCTAAACGCTCCTTAAAGGTTTGAACTTAATGCCCTTAATGTCATAAGTTACAGTACATGTAGAAGTAGCATTAAAAGTATACACATAGTATCTTCTGGCTTGTCCAAAATCTGCCATGCCATAACTCACCCTGAAATGTCTAGCTTAATATTGGAAGCCATTATCGTGATATTGCTTTGTAACAATGGCATTCTTCATGACATCCTTTTGACATTCTCAATGATCATAGTTTGTTTTGATTTAGCTCAACATCCGCCTAAATATTCTTTGAAAACCTCACCTTAGTCAAACAAAAACAACTTAGAACCAATAGGTAATTTTTTTCCCCAGACAGATGAATTCAATTCAGTCAATATTAGAATTTGTAATAATTTTTCTATGGATTTTTAGTTCCGTGACTCCTTTTATCAGCAAATAAATGGGTTACCCATGGAAGCTCCTTTATCTGGGCTACTGGCAAATATTTATGTTGAGAAACTTGAAAATTAGGGACTAAATTTTTATTTTTTAAAACATGGTTATTGGGGTCGCTACATGGATGAAGTAATTTCACTTTGGAATTACAGGGAAAGTGAACTTCAGGGTTTCTTAGAGCATCTTATTACTTATGATAGAAATTTGCAGTTTACCCTAGAAATTGAAATTGAAAGTAAATTACCGTTTTTAGATGTGTTAGTTACTTTTAATACTGATAAACTGGATCTTACTATCTATAGAAAGCCAATGCAAAGCAATAGATATCTTCATTTTAATTCAAATCACCCCACCCCCCCACAAGTTAAAAGAGTATTGTAACTTCTGTCATTGATTTTGCCCTGAATATTTGCTCTGATTCGTATATAAATGCAGAAATAAAGTTTATCAGAGATATTCTGTTTGGTAATGGTTACCCAATTTCTTTTGTTAATATTGTATTTAACCGTAGACTAAAAAGACATTCCTGTAAAATCGAAGATATATCACAATTTGAGGCTCCTGATAAGCCCTTAAATAATATCTATTTTCCATACATTCCAAAAATCACAATAAAAAAAAAAATGTTTACACAAAAATAGTCTGTATTTAGTTTTTGCGAATAATTTAGAATCACAAACTTCTTAAACTCCGGTAAAGATAAAACCCCAGTCACTCGCCAAAGAGTGGTTTATCAAATTCCCTATGGTAGTGGCAACTACTACGGTTGCAGGACCCATCAGAATCTAGAAAAACGGATACACCAGCATAAAGAAAGCATAGACAAAGCATTAATTTCTAATAGTTCTAATAACTCCTTTGATTCTGCTCTAGCCTGGCATATATTTAATCCTTCCTACACAATACTTTTTGAAAAATCTTCTCTCATTAGTAATGATTTGGGGATAAAACATGTGGTTCAGGAATCAATCAAAATTAGTCCCAAAATAAATAGTAATATTTCTTTAAACAGAGACTTCGGAGACTATTTGCCAAATTCTTTATGCTCAAATTTAATTAAAAATGATCTAACAAAACATTTTATTAAACCAATTTATAATAATATTGAGCTAATTACAAAAAGGCCTGTGAGGCAAACTGCCAAAAAGCAAGACTTGCTTTAAAAACTTGTATTTAACTATTTTTGTTTTCTTTGGTTTTAATCAATTCACCATCTCACAGCATTTTATTTATCAGTCCTGGTTGAACTTAGTTGAAGGAAGGATGCTATGGCTGTTTTAAAATGTTTTTAAAAACATTTTTAGTTTTGATTTTCACATTTGGGTGTATATATATATATATATATATATATATATATATATATATATATATATATATATATATATATATATATATATATATATATATATTCTGATGTTGCGATGAAGACGGCCCTAGGACATAGGGCCAAAATATCTACTGAATTGAATTCTACCGTCTTGGAAAAAAAATTCCGTATTGTTTCTAAGTTGTTTCGTTTGGTATGAAAATGCAGTATATATATATATATATATATATATATATATATATATATATATATATATATATATATATCTATATATATAAAAATAAGTTGTCTGTGGATGGATGGATGGATGTGTCAGGTGACGTCACCTGAAAAAACTGGATCAGGTGACGTCAAAACTGAAAAAACTAAAAAAAGGCAAAAACTACAAAAAAAACTAAAAACTAATAAAAAAAATAAAAAAGCTAAAAAACTAAAAAAACTATAAAGGTAAAAACCAATAAAAAATTAAAAAAAAAACTGAAAAAACTAAAAAAACTAAAAAAAAGGCAAAAACTACAAAAAAAACTAAAAACTAATAAAAAAAATAAAAAAGCTAAAAAACTAAAAAAACTAAAAAAACTAAAAAAAGGTAAAAAACTAAAAAAACTAAAAAAACTAAAAACTAAAAAAAACTAAAAAAAAGGAAAAAACTGAAAAATAAGCTAAAATAAAGGTAAAAACCAATAAAAAACTAAAAAAAAAACTGAAAAAACTAAAAAAAGGCAAAAACTACAAAAAAACTAAAAACTAAT
The DNA here is from genome assembly GCF_032884065.1 of Artemia franciscana. NCBI lineage: Eukaryota > Metazoa > Arthropoda > Branchiopoda > Anostraca > Artemiidae > Artemia > Artemia franciscana. The sequence goes on along the minus strand of NC_088867.1, from coordinate 20,267,788 downwards.
AAAAAAAAGTAAAAAAGCTAAAAAACTAAAAAAACTAAAAAAACTAAAAAAACTAAAAAAAGGTAAAAAACTAAAAAAAATAAAAAATAAAAAAAAACTAAAAAAAAGGAAAAAACTGAAAAATAAGCTAACATAAAGGTAAAAACCAATAAAAACTAAAAAGAAAAAAAGGAAAAAACTAAAAAAAATTTTCATCTAAAAAACTAAAAAAAACTAAAAAAGGTAAAAACTAAAAGAACTAAAAAAGAAAAAAATAAATGACGACACTCAAAGAGAAAGCGACCAGGACAAAAGGAATGTTCGATTAGCAATCAACAAAGCACCGGGACATAGGGAGTATAAATGACGACCAGGACATAAGTAAAAAAAAAATTAACAAAACTAAAAAGAAGGTAAAAACTACAAAAAACTAAAAAGAAAAAAAAAATAAAAACTAATAAAAAAACTAAAAAATCTAAAAATCTAAATAAACTAAAAAAGAAAAAAAAAGGAAAAAAATAAAGGAGAAAAACAAAACTAAAAAACGAATGTATATACAGACCGGTACACCGGGATACAAATGACGACCGGGACACAGGGAATATAAATGACGACCGGGACACAGGGACACAACTACAACGGGGACACCGGGGGAAACAGGGGGATATAAATGACGACCGGGACAAAAAAACTAAAAAGAAAAAAAAACTAAAAACTAATAAAAAAACTAAAAAATCTAAAAATCTAAATAAGCTAAAAAAGAAAAAAAAAGGAAAAAAATAAAGGAGAAAAACAAAACTAAAAAACGAATGTATATACAGACCGGGACACCGGGATACAAATGACGACCGGGACACAGGGAATATAAATGACGACCGGGACACAGGGACACAACTACAACGGGGACACCGGAGGAAACAGGGGGATGTAAATGACGACCGGGACACCGGGACAGGGAATGGTCGATTAGCAATCACCATCAACAAAGCTCAAGGGCAATCATTAGAATCATGAGGTATAGATCTGAATACAGATTGTTTTCCCATGGACCATTATATGTTGCATGTTCAAGAGTCGGTAAACCTGACAATCTATTTATATGCAAAGACAATGGGACAGCAAAGAATGTTGTATATTCGCAAGTTTTACGTAGTTAAAACCATATATATATATATCTATCTATATTCACAGGTGGGACATAGGGACACAACTACAATGGCGCGTAACGACTTACGCGCGCGGGGGGGCTTGGGGGGGGGCGCGAAGCGCCCCCACCAACTAGGTGTTGGGGTGGCGCGAAGCGCCACCCCAACAGCTAGTATACATATAAAAATAAGTTGTCTGTGTGCGGATCTGTGTGTGGATCAGGTGACGTCATGTTTGTCGGCATATGACGTCTGAATTATTTCACACTAATGCAAAAGAAGAAAAAAACTAAAAAAGGTAAAAACTACAAAAAAAACTAAAAAGAAAAAAAAACTAAAAAAGCTAAAAAACTAAAAAAACTAAAAAAAGGTAAAAATCTAATAACTAAAAAAAAACTGAAAAAAATAAAAAAAGGCAAAAACTACAAAAAAATAAAAACTAATAAAAAAACTAAAAAAGCTAAAAAACTAAAAAAACTAAAAAAAGGTAAAAAACTAAAAAAAACTAAAAACTAAAAAAGAAAAAAACTAAAAAAAAGGAAAAAACTGAAAAATAAAAGAGAAAAAGAAAACTAAAAAAATATGAATAAATATATATAAAAATAAGTTGTTTGTGGGTTATGTCTGTCTGTCTGTCTGTCGAGTGACGTCGTGTTTGTCCGCATATGACGTCTGAATTATTTCACACTAATACAAAAGAAGAAAAAAAACTAAAAAAGGTAAAAACTACAAAAAAAACTAAAAAGAAAAAAAGCTAAAAAAGCTAAAAAACTAAAAAAAAAACTAAAAAAAGGTAAAAAACTAAAAACTAAAAAAAACTGAAAAAACTAAAAAAAGGCAAAAACTAAAAAAAAACTAAAAACTAATAAAAAAACTAAAAAAGCTAAAAAACTAAAAAAACTAAAAAAAGGTAAAAAACAAAAAAAAACTAAAAACTAAAAAAGAAAAAACTAAAAAAAAGGAAAAAACTGAAAAATAAGAGAAAAAGAAAACTAAAAAAATATTAATAAATATAAATATAATATAAATTAGCAATCAACAAAGCACCGAGACACAAATGACGACCGGGACACAGGGAGTATAAATGACGACCAGGACATAAGTAAAAAAAAAAAAACTAAAAAAACTAAAAAAATGGTAAAAACTACAAAAAACTAAAAACTAATAAAAAAACTAAAAAATCTAAAAATCTAAATAAACTAAAAAAGAAAAAAAAGAAAAAAGGAAAAAAATAAAGGAGAAAAACAAAACTAAAAAACGAATGTATATACAGACCGGGACACCGGGATACAAATGACGACCGGGACACAGGGAATATAAATGACGACCGGGACACAGGGACACAACTACAATGGGGACGCCGGGGGGCACAGGGGGATATAAATGACGACCGGGACACCGGGACACAATGAATATAAATGACGCCCGGGACACTCAAAGAGAAATCACAGACCGGAACACCGGGACACAAATGACGACCGGGACACAGGGAATATAAATGACGACCGGGACACAGGGACATAACTACAAAGGGGACGCCGGGGTGCACAGGGGGATATATAAATGACGATGGCGACTCAGGGAATGGTCGATTAGCAATCACCATCAACAAAGCTCAAGGGCAATCATTAGAATCATGAGGTATAGATCTGAATACGGATTGTTTTCCCATGGACCATTATATGTTGTATGTTCAAGAGTCGGTAAACCTGACAATCTATTTATATGCACAGACAATGGGACAGCAAAGAATGTTGTATATTCGCAAGTTTTACGTAGTTAAAAACATATATATATATATATATATATATATATATATATATATATATATATATATATATATATATATATATATATATATATATATATTCACAGGTGGGACATAGGGACACAACTACAATGGCGCGTAACTAATATGGCGCGTAACGACTTACGCGCGCGGGGGGGCTTGGGGGGGGGGGGCGCGAAGCGCCCCCACCAACTAGGTGTTGGGGTGGCGCGAAGCGCCACCCCAACAGCTAGTATATATATATATTCTGGTGTTGCGCTGAAGACGGCCCTAGGACATAGGGCCAAATATCTACTGAATTGAATTCTGCTGTCTTGGAACAAAAATTCCGTATTGTTTCTAAGTTGTTTTTGTTTGATATGAAAAGGCAGTATGGTCTTTGTTGCTATTTACTTCACCTTAATACCTTTAGCTTGTGTAGTAGCATTAGTAGTAGTATGCACATAGCACCTTTGGCTTTTTTCAGCATCTCCTTCAGTACACACTGAACGTTTATACTTAACACAATCAACTATTTCAGAAGCATTCCTGATACGTCCCCTTGACAAACTATGTGGCATAGTGTGTTTTGACAGTTTCAAAATTGCCCAAAATTTTTGTCTTAATAACCTAGGCTTTAGTAGCAGTAGTAGTAGCACCAGTAGTTATAGATGTAGCAGTAGTAATAGTAGTAGTATTGCGTTGCAAATGTTGCCTTTTGGTTAGTTCAACATCCCCCCAAAACAAGCCTTGTGAGTTTGCCCAGAAGTTTCACTTTGACACGGTAAGTGTTCCAAAAACGTTGCGGATGTGTCCTTTCGACCCCCCACCCTTGACGCCCTTTTCATCTTAATCCTCTGAGCCTAACAAGATGTTGCAATTGAAGTAGTAGTTGGAGCAGTTTAGTACCAGCAGTAGTATTATTTAAAATACCAGTGGTAGTATATCAGTAGTGACTTGCCTATATTATCTTTTTGTCAATTGGTCTTTGCTTTTAAGTTCTCTGAGTTCCTACTTAATACCCAAATCGTATTATCGAGATATGTCCATTTGACACTCTGCATGCACATAGCTTGTTCTGATTAGTTCAAATTTCCCCTCAATATTCTTTCAATTTTTACCTTCATTTGCTAAGCCTTAATTGTACTAGTATCACTAGTAGTGGTATTAGTACGAACAGTAGTAGCAGTAATAGTGTATTATAAGTTGTAGTTGTAACAAAATTAGCAGTAGTATTAATAGCAGCAGTAGTAGGTATATTTTGCCTTTTGGTCATCTGAACATCAGCTGAACACTCATGATGCCCCATAAGTTTCCTCTTGATGTAGGTATTGGTTTAGTTCAACACTCCCCTCAAGATTCCCCGGAAGACTCACCTGAATGCCCTTTGTATTTTAGGAAAGTAGAAGTTAAACATGCATACCTTTCTCAATAACAAATACTATATTTATAAATAATGAACAAATTGCCTAACTTACAGCCCTTGCCCTGAGGGAATTGAGGAGGGGGGACATCCCCAAATGCATAATGACTGAGCCATAATGACTGAAAGAAATATATATCTCAAAATTGTGTATGGATGTTTGTTTTGTATGGATCATATAAGCCCTATCTGAAGTTTATGCAACTAACTATGCTATACAAACCTTATATACCCCTAGGGCATAACTGACAACCCTTGCCCCAGGGCTCTGGAGGGGGTCAACCTGGGAAACATTGTTATAGAATCTTTGGACTATTTTGAACAAAATGACTATCTCATAATTTCAATCAGATGCGTTTGGTGAAAACTACACTGCAAATCTAAAACTACCACAAATCACCGCCAATAAATGAATTAAACTCAAAACACGCAGAAATTATAATAAGTATGTAAGTCAAACTCGAAACAAGCGAAAACTTGACTGGAGTAGGGCTGACAACCCCCATGCCTTCTCAAGATCAGAACATAATTTACACTATACTGGAAAACAAATGACCGAGGATAGTAAGTTTAATATAGATGTACTAATATTTATTCCATAAAATTTTAATATTTTTGTTGAAGTCAAAAAGTTGAAATCACTTTAAATGTGTATTTTTTCTGTGAAGTGCAACGTGTTTCCTGGTATTAAGAAGGCATGTGGGTTGTCAGCACTACTCATGTTAATTGTTTGCTCATACTGAGTTTGACTAAGTTATCTGTTGTAATTCTTGTTCGTTTTGGGTTTCATTTATTTATTTATTGTGATTTGTGGTAGTTTTACTCTTGGAAGATTATTTGACTTTATTTCTGCTGATTTTGGTTTAATGGAGCTCTTTACTTTTCTTTGAAAAACTTGTTCGTGAAAAAAGTTTTTAAATTTATTTCTGTCCGTTTTTACGGTACTTGGTATTCACCAAGTGACATAGAGCAATCACAAATTCTGTTGGTCGGTCTGTCCCGGTTTTTCTAGTTTAGGCACTTCCAGATAAGCTAGGATGATGGAATTTGGCAGATGTATCAGGAACCAGACTAGATTAAATTAGAAATAGTCCTTTCCCCGATTCAACCATCTGGGGGGGGGGGGGAGTGTTGGAATGGTTAATTTGGGAAAAATGAAGTATTTTTAACTTACGAACGGGTGATCATATCTTAATGAAATTTGATATTTAGATTGGCAATGTGTCTCAGAACTCTAAGTTTAAATCCCGACCGGATCTGGTGACATTGGGGGGAGTTGGGGGAGAACCTAAAATCCTGAAAAACGCTTAGAGTGGAGGGATTGGGATGAAACTTGGTGGGAAAAATAAACACAAGTACTAGATACGTCATTGACATAATCGGGACGGATCTGCTCACTTTGGGGGAGTTTGGGGGGTTGGGTTTATTCTGAAAAAATTAGAAAAAATGAGGTATTTTTAACTTACGAAGGAGTAATCGGATCTTAATGAAATTTCATATTTAGAAAAACTTCGTATCTCAGATTTCTTATTTTAAATCTCTACCGGATCCAGTGCCATTGAGGGAATTTTTTTTGGGGACTGGAAACCTCGGAAAACGCTTAAAGCAGAAAGATTAGAATGAAACTTGGTGGGAAGAGTAAGCACAAGTCCAAGATACGTGACTGACATAACCGGATCAGGATCCAGTGCCATTGAGGGAATTTTTTTTGGGGACTGGAAACCTCGGAAAACGCTTAAAGCAGAAAGATTAGAATGAAACTTGGTGGGAAGAGTAAGCACAAGTCCAAGATACGTGACTGACATAACCGGATCAGATCAGCTCTATTGGGGGGGGGGGGGGGTAATTCGGAAAAATTAGAAAAAATGAGATATTTCCAACTTACGAAAGGGTGATCCGATCTTAATGAAACTTGGTATTTAGAAGGATCTTGTGCTTTTGAGCTCTCATGTTAAATCCCAACCAGATTTGGTTACATTGGGGGGAGTTGAAGGGGAAAACCGGAAATCTTGGAAAACATGAAAATCGAGGTATCTTTATCTTACGAATGGGTAACCGGATCTTAATGAAACTTGATAAACAGAAAAATCTTATGTCTCTGAGGCTGCATTTTTAATTCGAATCGGATCCGGGGACATAGGGGGCTGGTGGGGGAAACAGAAATCTTGGAAACCAGAAATCTTGGAAAACGTTTAGAGTAGAGAGATCGGATGAAACTTGATGGGAAGAATAAGCACAAGTTCTAGATATGTGATTAACATAATTGGTATGGATCCGCTCTCTTTGGGTGAGTTGGGGGGATTTCCAGTTCTTTGGCGAGTTCGGGGCTTCTGGACGTGCTAGGACGATGAAAATTGGTTGACGTGTCAGGGACCTGCACAAATTGACTGGATAACAATCGTTTCCTCGATTCGACCATCTGGAGGGCTAGAGGGAGAGGAAAAACTGAAAAAATTAGAGGTATTTTGAACTTCCGAACGGGTTATCCGATCTTAATGGAATTTGATATTTAGAAGGACCTCGTGTCTCAGAGCCCTTATTTTGAATCCCGACCGTATCCGGTGATATTGGGGGAGTTGGAGGGGGAAGCAGGAAATCTTGGAAAACACTTAGAGTGGAAAGATCAGGATGAAACTTAGTGGGAAGAATAAGCACACGTCTTAGATACGTGATTTACATAATCAGACTGAATCTGCTCTCTTTGGGGGATTTGGGGGGGGGGTTGTTAGTTTGGAAAGATTAGAAAAATTGAGGTATTTTAACTTAAGAACGGGTGACCGGATCTTAATGGAATCTGAAATTTAGAAGGGACTCATGTCTCAAAGGTTTTATTTTAAATCCCGACCAGATCTGGTGACATTGGAGGGAGTTGGAGGGGGAAACCAGAAATCTTGAAAAACGCTTAGAGTGGAGAGATCGGGATGAAACTTGGTGGATAGAATAAGCAAATGTCATAGATACGTGATTGACTTAACCGGACTGGATCCGCTCTCTTTGGGGGAGGTAGGGGGGTCCAGTACTTTGGTGAGTTTGGTGCTTCTGGACGTGCTAGGACGATGTCAATTGGTGGGCGTGTCAGGGACCTCCGCAAATTTACTTGATACAGTTGTTTTCCCTGATTCGACCATCTGGGGGGCTGGAGGGGGAGGAAAAGACCTCGTGTCTTAGAGCTCTTATTTTAAATCCTATCCGGTATTAAGCCTCTGATTTTGCTTTTAAATCAATCTGTTGATTCTTGGAATTTTGCTAGAGCTCATACCATATAAGCACTTGGCTCTTCCGACCTCGTCACAAGTGTCATAGGAGCTCTTAGCTCTTTTTTATTGACATAGTCTTTTTTGTGGGAATTTTTTTATATCTTTACGATTTTTTCCTATAAGAATCCATAGTTTGGCTTTCTACGTGTATTTTGGAGAAACGTTTTCACCTATGTTTATTCCTGACACAAATGGTATTGTTTAACTTAATTTATACCTCCTCAAGTTGACCTGAACAATGAAACAAAATTATTTCCGAAAAATTATTTCTATGCTCTTTTGGAACTTGGAGATACTTATTCTCTTATGATTTGTTTACATTGTAAGAGCAGAAGTATTAGTAGTAGTAGCCCCAAAAGTTTCAACTTAGTACCCTGTCGCTCTCAATATATTGCTGAGGTGTCTTATTGGCAGCTATACATACAGTGGCTTTTGATTTAGTTTTAAAATAACGTTTAGTTTAAAAGCATAATAGCCCGACTATGTAGTTTTAGGGGGTTGACATACCCAATAGCCCTAGAGACATGGTTACTGGACCGCTCTACTCTCCTTAACAAAATGATTGTCTGAAAATGTTGACCGGTTGTGTTTGGAATATGAATGGACTTGGGGGAAGGCTGCTTTCCCTCCAATCTCTTTTAACTCTTGAAAATGGCACTATAAGTTTTTGATTTATTTCAACATCTACCTAAATATTCCTTGAAAGCTTCAACTTAATACTTTTCCCTTGCGTAGTAGCAACAAGTTGTTGTAGCATTAGTAGCAGTATGTGGCACCTTTGGTTTCTTCAACATCCCAATCAACATATGCTGAAATTTTAAACCTAATACCGTGAACTGTTCTTGAAGCATTTCTGATACTTCTTGTTAACAACATGTGTGAGCATAGTGTTCTTCAATTTAGTTCTAAACAGTTTCAATATTTCCCGAAATGTTGCCTTAATACACACAGTTTATGAGTAGCAGCAGTAGAAGTTGCAGCAGAGTTAATAGTAGTAGCCTTAGCTTTAGTGTTAGCAGTAGTACTAGAAATAAGAGTAGTAGTAGTATGAGAAGAAGCAGTAGCAATATGAAGCAAATATATATTTTTGTTAGTTTGACATCACCCATAACAAGCCCTGTTATTTCTAACCTCACACACCAAACTGTTCCTAAGATATTGCTGTTAAGCCCTTCTGACAACCTCTATATATAGGGCGTGTTGTGATTAAGTTCACCCCCCCCCCCCCGTCCAAAAAAAGTCTTTAAATTTCAATTTTCACACTCTTAGGCATAGTTGTAATAGCAGTTGTAGTAGAAGTATTTGCATTAATAATAGTAGTGTCAAATGTAATAGCGCTAGTACCATACTAGTAGCAACAGTAGTGTTAACATATTCCCCTTACAAGTAGTTGCAGTAGTGAAGCAGTAGTAGTAGTAGTAAATCTCCCAGTGATAGAAGTATTAGCAGTAACATGCACATATTGCCTTTTGGTCAGATGATTTTCCCCTTTTAGTATTCTCTGAAAGTTCCAACTTAATAACAAAATAAATTCTGGAAATATACTCTTTTGACATGTGCATACACATATCGTGTTTTGATTTAGTTCACCACTTTCCTCAACATTATCTGAAACACTCACCCGAATTCCCTTCGTCTTTTTGGAAAATAAAGTTTTTTCAGTCAATCAGTCAATCGGGTTTAATTAAAAAAAGGAAATAACTAAACTTAAAGTACACTGCTGTGTGACAAAACTCACGATGAGACCCATAAACATAAAAGATTATTCACTAACATGCAGTACGGCTCCCACTTCACTCTTCAACACAACCACACGCCTCCTTATATATATTTTTTTTTAAATCTTAACCAAAGGGTTCCCCCTCCCTCCCCGGACGTAAAAAAATCTAAACGTCATCTAATTTAATTTATCATTCATTTTTTATCTTTCACTTATTGACCTTTAACTAAATATTTCTTTAAATTATTTTTGAAAGTCCCGAGGGAGCTCCTATATCTCAGCTCTTTTGGAAGCATGTTCCACACTTTAGCGCATGCTATGTCCTGGGGAAAAACTGAACGTATTGTTGGAGTTCGTCTCACTTGTAGGTCAAATGCAGAGCGCGTGTTTCGATTATGTTGTTCAGATATCCACCGAAACAGATTGTGGAAGGGAGATGGAAGTAAACCGGATAAAAATTTAAAAACAAAAACTGAGCACAACAGACGGTAAAGGGAACCAAGGGATAGATAGTCTTCTACATTTCCAATAATTTTCAATGCACGCTTGTAGATTGATTCAAGTCTCTTCAGGTGTAATTTGAAGGTTGTCTGCCAAATTATGGCACAATACTGCAGGTGAGGTTTCAGAAGTCCGTTGTAAAGTAGACGAAGGGTTTTTTGAGGAAATACGTGCTTCAGTTTCCTGATGATGCCAAGATTGCGAGAGAGTTTCAGCTCCACAGTTTGGATGTGGTTTAGAAAGGAGAGGTTTTCGTCCAGGTACCTCGTACCTAGATACATCGTAAAACCCGTTTCTGGTCGCCTGATCGTTCCTCTAGAAATCGTAATTCCAGTAATTTCTGGATGAATAGTTTTAATTCTTGAAAAGAATAGCACACACGATTTGTCGACATTTATTACAAATCGATTTGCATCCATCCTGACGTTAAGTTTCTTCTAAGACAATTTCTAGTACCCCCACAAATCTACCTTTATGTTCATGTTATACTTGTTTTCTGGATATTTTGAGAGAAAATGTGAATTATTATTGTTTTTGAGAATGTTTTCTCATTTTAATTTGAAATATGTGCTAAGAGCATCCTTTCTCAACCCTTGTTTGTTTTCTCAATATCTCATTAATCATTGATTGATAGAAGCCTAGCATCCTTATTTATATGTACATTTGATTGACGTTTGTTAATTAATGCATAAAAAACTTTTTTTTCATAAGTATTATTAATTCTTACTGACTATGACCCTGTATCTTTGGTATTGCAACTCCAACATTGATAAATAATAGGTAATCTATTACTCCTACTCTTTAATTATATACGAGAATGGCTCTCAGTGCTTTCAGGAATATGTATTTTGACAAGCAAGGGGTTCTTAGCCCCTCCTCCTCAAAAATATTATTTTGGCTTTCAGGCTTTAAATATTCCTGAAATACCCCCCACCCGCTTACCTCTATTTGCTGGTATACCAATAATGATATTTTAAATAGTGGTCAGATTTTCAACTCAATTGTGCCTTATTGCCCTTGGTTTTGTACCCTTTTCTCGTTTTAAATGTTTTTTTGTAAATACAATTTGAAATCTTTATAGGAGATCTTGAATTAAGACGTCTTAACTGGCAGAAAATATGGAAATTATCTGCACCAATAAAAGAGGCCAAAATTTCTGCCATAAGTTGGAAACCTGATGGCAAATCCATAGCAGTTGGTTACAACTCATACAGCTCAGGCAGAGTTGTCATAGTCAATGTTGAAGATCATACAAAAACCAGAAGTTTAGATCTTGAATATCCAGTTACTTGTTTAAATTGGCTAGAAAGAACTGGTTTGCCATCACAAAATCCTTATAAGGTACTTCAAAATTTACGGTTTCCCTTCAATCTTTATAGTAGAGCTCTATATCTCTTTTTGAACATGCCTTTTGAATACTCCCATGCACTGAAATCTCATTATCACTTTAGTTTACTTTATATTTTCTCATAAGATTATACATAATCTCATAATATATCATTATATCTCGTAAGATGGATTTGGAAGGGTATTGATTCTCTTCTAAAAACTCTCCAACTGTCCTTTAAAAAAAGAAGGTTGAGAGAAATTTTACCATGTTTTAGTTTACTTGGCTTATGCCCCTTCCTCTGGGAAAACTTGTATCCCCTCCTATATGTTGAACTATTTATAGTAATATATGAATGCTGTTAGCTAGTAAATGTGTAGTAGTCTATTAGTGTTTGCCCTTTGGCCAAGCCTTGTGTTTGGTTCTCTATAGTCAATAGTAGTCAGTAAATCCGAATTTTACTGTTGTTTTTAACTAATTAGTTATATAATCCACATCAAGTTTAATCTTACTCATCAGAAGCTACAAGCCTCGGGAAATTTGCCTGATTTTCAAAAAATGGGAGAAACATTCCCAAAAAGTTATGCAATCTTCTCCAAAACGTCAAAGCATCAGATTCAGCATGTCAACAAACCCTGCTGTAGAGGTTTCAAGCTCCAATCTGCAGAAATGTGGAATTTTGTATTTTTTGCCAAAAGAAAGATCACAGGTGGTTGTTTATTTGTTTTTATGCCAGGGTGATCGGATTGAACCTATGGTCCTAGAAGATTCGGAGAAGACTCATTCAAACGGAATTTAAAACTTCTAATGCCGTTTTTTAGTTGACCAAAAATATTAGAGGGCAATTAGTCCCCCTTCCACGCCCATTTTTCCCCAAAGTTATCCAATAAAGATTTTAAGATAGTCATTTTGTTCAGAATAGTAAAGGTTAATAACTATGCCTCTGAAGATGACAAAACCCCCCACAGCCCCTGAGATCAGGGCTGAAAGTTGTGAAATTAGCCTATTGATACATACATTATTTGTTATTGGCAAGTAGATATTTTTCGGGGAGTGGAATTTTTTGTGAAGAGGGAAGTTTCTGGGGATGAATTTTCAAGGGAATTCTTTTACAAGGAAATTTGTGAGAATTCCTATGCGAAATTTTTTTTGTTTGTCTTACTTTTTCTTTGCTGGCTCAGTTTTAAATGTGCATATGTTTTGGGAAATTGTCTGGGGGAAATTTTCAAAAGAATTTGAATCGTCTGGGGGAAGTTCCGCGGGAGGAACTTTCCATGAAGGACTTTTGTGAGAGAGGGGATCAAATTTTCCAAAGAGTGAGGAGGCTGATATCCTGGCATTATTTGAAATCAAATTAAAAAATTTGTTTTTCTACTGAAGTAAGGAGCAATATTGAAACTGAAAATGAACAGAAATTATTTCGTATATGAGGGAGGATGCTCCCTCCTCAATATCTCGCTCTTTGTGTTAAAGTCTGACTTTTTGTCCCAATTCTTTAAAAATGACTCCTGAACACAGAATTAGAAACTTTTTTTTAAAACTAAAACAAAACTTTTGCGTGAAGAGCGAGGTATTGAGAAGGGCCCCCCCCCATTCACATACGGAGAAATTTTTGTTTGTTTTAATTCCCAATGTTTTTCCTTGCGTTCACTTGAGGAAACTTGTTTTTTATGTTTTTCTTTTTTCTCACAAGGGCTGAATCTAGCTTCTGTTCTGTGTTTTTATTTTTGTGAAATAGCAAAGTAAAGATGTTACAAAAGAACCCCCAATTTTTACGACATCATATCCACATAAACATGAATAGTTTGAAGATAGCTTACTTATGCCATATAAAAATGAACAGTTTGAAGCTTTGATATCAAATGAGTAAGCTTCAGTGTTGTTGATAAGATGTTCCAACTATTTAAGCTATATATCTATGGAGTGTTTGCTTTACATTGAGCCTACTGAGTTGCGCTATTCCATAAATATTAATATGTTCTTGTATTTTAGGACGAATCTAGTAAATTCTTTCTGAAGCTTCCATCGTTGCCGCGTAAAAATGAACAGTTTGAAGATCAAAGTTGCGATACCGAATCAGCAAACTTCAATATCCTTGCTATTGGAACCGAAGATGGAACCCTGCTTTTTTTTGCTCATGGCATCCTTGAAATTTTAAGAAGTAACACAATAAATCCTGGATGGTCTATAGTTGGGATACAAGCGTCTGAGTCATTTAAAACCTTTACAGTATTCTCACAAAGTGGCACTGATTCAAAAATTACCTCTTTTGACACTTCTGTACTTGAGAATTACAGTCTAGAAATCCAAACCCTTGCACAGCATTATTCTAAACTGTTAAATTTAAATAAATATGCTTCTGATTGTTTGAAATCGTTAGAAGAGTCATGGGAGGATTCTCTAGTTGAGTTTGACAATAAAATTGACAATCTGGCCAAATCATTACCTAAGGATACATCTCTAGCGAGTGATATGCTCGAGTTATTACTGTTTGGCGTTTGCTCCATCTATACTCAAAGTTTTCTCATCCATCAACTGACTGAAAAAGGTTTAACTCGTTTGAAGCAGGCAATTGAATCTAGCTATTCCAATATGGAAGGGATCGCATCAGTGAATTTGTTCACTGCTGGTCAGCAGCTAGTGTATCAGTGCTGTCTTTTACTAACCTTGGCCAAAAGACGAGAAATTTTTGGCCTTTTAGGCTTAGAATACAACCCTGCTTTATATGCTGTTAGATCAGTTGGGCGGTTCATGACAAAAAGTAATGAAATGCTGGAAGTGATTAGTTTGGTCATGAAGCAGCTGGAAGCTTTTTTTCGGTGGCTACATTTATCAATCTACTGCCTGAACGAGGAGCCAGTTCCAGCTGATATGGAGCCGTTAAATATGGAGGAGATCCAGGCTGTTGCTAGTTTTATTCATGATAATTTTGGAACCCAGATGGATGCTGCATGTAGCGAATGTGAAGATGGTGAAATGGATGATATAGAGCCTTCAGTAAAAAATTTGAGACTAGAGAAAGTAGGTCAATACCTTAGAGATGAAAATCTGGTTACTAAGCTTGAAATAGAAGAAACAGTTATTGAGAACATATTAACTGACAACCCAGAATTAATGAAAGTGCCTGGCTTTTTTCTTCATAATAAGGATAGTTCGTTGCTGCAGGAGCAAAAAAACGTCACAAAAGCTATTGAAAAAGCTTTCAGTGGAATTTCGCGACAGATAACTCAGTCAGTTCAGCTCAGTGAAAGCTTCCAAATCAAAAGTGCAAACGTTGTTGTTCATATTTCTTTGCCCAATGATCAGGGTGTCGCTATTGCAACGTACAGTAACGACTATCCAGGTTTTGCTTACTATGAACTAGTAAATAAAAATGGTGTTTACATTTTGTCATCTGGATTGTTCAGATTTCAAACTTTGGCAATTGAAGGCAAGGGTCATTTGAGAGCAAATATTGTTGATTTGGAATTTTATACTAACGAAATACTTTCTTTAGTTCTAAACGATTCAGAGGATGAAACTACAATCTATTCACAAATTTCTTGCCGATCACTTCGCAACCATTTAACCATGTCCAAAATGATAACTTTTTCCGATGAAAGAAAAACGATCATCATAGAAGAACAGGAAGTAGATATTAAGTGTTTTGACAGCAGTGCCATCTCCATTTCGTTTCGAGTTATTGACAAATTTCAAACTAGTAAATTTGCTATCAGTAGTAATAGAAAAATTGCAGCTTTTGCTGGACCATGTTCGAAAGTTATCAAGCTTTATGAAATGGAAGTAGATGAAGAAGATTTGAATGAATCTAGTATTCGAGAAGACTTTGAAATGAGTTCGGTTGAGAGTTAGGTATCAATTCTATAATATTAAGCGTATTCCCACCGTCTTCAGAATTGCTTACCATTGGTGATGATACCTTTTTTTCTAAATGTGCAGAAAACAGTATCAGCGGAAAGAATTTATTTGTGGGAATTTTTTATTCACAATTTATGGGATTTACCGCGAAATCTATAAAAATAGAACTCTCCAATGTAGCAAATATTGAAACCCACATATTAAGCTTAAAAGAAAGAATTAAGATAAGATACAAGCTATAAAATACTAAACGTACTTCAAACTTTTTTGTCTACAGATACGTCTAGCATAATCTGCCTTTAATATATAGCATAATCCATCTTCAATTACAATCCATCTTGCAAAACTGTAAAGCAAATTTTACCCAGAACTTTTTGCTACAAATAGGTTTTTTTAGTTTTCGAATCTAGCATAATCCATCTTCAATTTTCTTCGACAACTTTTCTTTTATTATAAATTCAGTAACAGACATTATTAATAAAGTTCTGTTAGCTTGCAGAAATGTAGTTTATTGTAAGAAAAAATTTCACTAGCAATATTGATTTAGGACAGAGGAAATGTACTTACTATCTCAGTGTTTATCCACGATGAAATAAGGAATTTTTTCTTTCATTTTTTAAAATAAATTAATTAAAAATTGTCTAAAATGTTCCTGCGATGTAGTCTGGATGAGGCATATTTTGCTGCGGAACGACACTACCTCTTTTTCGGTCTTTGGCTCTGAAGTGATAAAAGATACAAGCTAGAAATTTTTCTTGGTTATGGGAATTATTAAACGGGGGAGAAAAGTTCCATTGAGGTCTGAAAATATGTCATTAGTTTCCTAGAAAGGAAATGTTTACCCCTTCACGTTGTGCATGGTATCAGTACAACACCATCCTGGCTGGTCAAACTAAACTGTTTCAGAACAACTTTATAACGTAATCCTGCAGAGTATTATATTATCTCTGAGAATCGGCGAACAAAATTTCTTATCCCTTCTAAATACCAAATTCTGATATTTTGGGTTGTTTTTTGGAATTTCGGATTTGATGCCTCTTGTATTGTCAATGAGCTTATATCTTAAGAAGTACACAAGACGACATAAACTTTCTTATAAACAAAGTTGCTTTGTTCGCAAAGTTATCGTGACGCATCAATTTTTTGATATTCTAGAGTAACTTTTTTCTAGACAAGGTCGAATTCTTTCAGACAGATTTTGATCTTGTTAGCGTTGGAACTGACACTGATTTTCCTAAAATAAAATTCCTTCTTTGAATTTCTATTTTAAAGTTTGGATTTTGCAAATTTCCTATGTTTTATCTAAGTAAAAAGACCTAGCTTCGAAGCTAGACTTTTTGAAAATCAAATAACTTGAGCCCGGAAAGAATTTTACTTTATCTATTAGAAAAGCTAAGTGAAATTTAGTACCTTTCATAAATTTTTGGAAAATAATACCTTAAATCCTGATTTAGAAACACAGAAGTTCCAATTTTTTCTAAAATGAAAAGTGTACTCTTTTATACCCAAAAAGGAACTGTACAGTGAGTTCTTTGCTTGGGCCTAGTCAAAACACACTAGGTGCATGCAGATTGTCAAAGGGTGTATTTCAAGAATAGATTTGGGTATTAAGTTGGAACTTTCAGAGAATACTTAAAGGGAAAGACTAATCGACAAAAAGATAATATGTGCATGTCACTTTTAACACTACTACCACCAGGGACGCCACTAGGGGTGGGGGATAACGTGGATTCCCCCCCAAAAGGTCCTCAGAAAAGACTTTTCTCGGAGAAGCCTGACAAAAGTCACTATCTTTCGGCGCATAGTGAAGCTTCTTGAAGGGATTTCGTCGGGCAAAGCCCGACGAGACTTACTGCATCATGTGCTCGAAGTCGACAGAAACCTATTGGCCCCCTAAAAATTGACTAGTCGAGCGGAGCCCAACAAAACTTGGTATTTTTTCGGTCCAAAGTAATGTCATAAAAGACTTTCGTCGGGTGAAGACAAACAAAATTTACCGTTTTTGTTGAGCCGAGTCCTACAATATTTGATATATAGCCGGTTCAATCTTATGCCATTAGACTTCCGTCGAGTGAAGAACTACGAAATTTACTACTTCATCTGTGTAAAGTCAACAAAAATTTAATATTTTGTTTGTATAATACTATGTCATAAAAGACTTCCGTCGGGCAAAGACGACGAAATCGACTACTCATCTGCGCAAAGTTGACAGAAACCAATTTGCCACCTAGAAAATGACTTGTTGGGTGGAGCCTTGCAAAACTTGATATTTTCAACGCGTTGGTTAGTCGGGACAATTCTAGTGGCTCCACTGAGAAAAAACTTGTTGGAAAGTAATGTTGTTTCTTTTCAAAATATCAGAAAGAGCAGGGCGTCACTATGGAGGGATTTCCCCCCAAGGTCTTAAGGATACACTTTTGTCGGGCAAAGCCTGACGAAAGGTCAATAGATTGTCGGCGCGTAGCGCAAACAAGCACATAATAAACCAATTTTTTGTCAACTTTTATTGGGCAATGCTCTAAAGTTTACTCATCCGTCGGTAGAGAGCGCCAACAAACACGTAAAAAAGCCAATTGTGTAAGAGCTAGTCGGGCAGTCCTCAAAAGCTTATTGTCTGTTGGCACAGAGTGCCAACAAACACAGATTAAATCAAATTCTTTAAAGCTTATAAGAAACAAAAGTTTGTCAACTTTCGTCGGACAATGCTAGAAAGTTTACTACTCCGTCGGCACAGAGTGCCAACAAACACATAAATAAGCTAGCTCAGTAAGCTTTCGTCGGGCAGTGCTCAAAAGTTTACTTGTCTGTCGGCACAGAGTGCCAACAAATACAGATTAAAGCAAATTCTTTGAAGCATATAAGAAACAAAAGTTTGTAAACTTTCGTCAGACAACGCTCAGAAGTTTACTAGTCCGTCGGCACAGAGCGCCAACAAACGCATAAAAAAGCTAACTCTGTAAGCTTTCGTCGGGCAGTGCTCAAGTGCCAACAAACACAGATTAAAGTAAATTCTTTAAAGCATATAAGAAACAAAAGTTTGTGAATTTTAGTCAGACAACGCTCAGAAGTTTACTAGTCCGTTGGCACAGAGCTCCAACAAACACATAAGAAAGCTAACTCTGTAAGCTTTCGTCGGGTAGTGCTCAAAAGTTTACTTGTCTGTTGGCACAGGGTGCCAACAGAAAAAGTTGACAAGGAGAAACTTAGAATGGATGTAGAGTCAGAAAAAGAAAAGGAGAGAGGATATCGCATCATGCGCATGTTGCTCGACATCACCACCACGCTAGGTAAACAATGTCATGCATTTTGCGGCAAACATCATTAAGGTGGCAACTGCGTTGAGCTAGCCAATCTGCTTTCGAGGCATAACACTGAAATGAATCAATGGATGAGTAAGCAGAACAAGCCATATGTCACCAGCTATCTGTTGGGATGTCGTCAAACGAATTTATTGCCATTGTTGGAACAGAGCTGGTTCAGAGAATTGTAGCGGAAGGTAATGAAGCTCACTTGTTTAGAGTGTTTGCAGACGGAACACCGACTGTCAGCCACGAAGAACGTTTAGCTGTAGGTGTCCGATACGATGATGTCGAAGGAGCCGCTAAAGAGTGCTTACTCACCGTCGTTTATTCTGAGTCGAAGAAAGGAGTCGATCTTTTCCGAAGAAATTGTGCAAGTAATGAGGAAGCTTGGTATCAGTGAAGACAAAATGGCATTTCAGTGCTATGATTTTGCCAGCAACATGAGTGGCCGTTTTGAGGGAGCACAAGCTCACATTTCCAAAAAGCTCGGAAGAAATGCTCTGTACCTCAGGTGTCTCGCCCACAGAGGGAACATTATATTGGAGCATTGCTGTGAATGAAGCTCTGACCCGCAACATGTTTGGTGTGACCCACAACTGCTAGATCAGAGTCGCTTGAAGCGCTTTGGAGTGTTCTGCCAGAAGTTGCTGGACTACTGAGAGAAATGGTAAATTCAGAAACTCTTGATACAGACACCAAGTCGATGTCCGACGGGCTTCTTAGTGCCATTACTAGATTCGAATGCATAGCACAGCTGATGTTTATGAGGGTATTACTTTCTTAAACAAACGTCCTGATTCGTGAACTTCAAGTAGTAGAGCTGGATCTCGTCAGTGCATGCAACTTGATGAAATCCACGGTGACTGTCATCAAACAATCCATGAGCAATGAAAGCAAACTCGCTGGTCAATTAACGGCATCTGTCAGTATGGCCAAGCAATTAATTTGCAGAGAATAGGACGATGATTGTCCCATGACTGACGAATTATTCTACTCTTGGTTGGAGGGAGAACATAGACGATACCACTGTCAGCGGTGGCTTGCTAGAAGATAAGCCAATGGCGACAGAACAAGTGAAGTGTCGTAGATGTTGCTTGCCACATTTTATGCTACTGAGTTTAAGAAAATATTAACAGTCTTAGGGGAAGAGTTGTCCCTATCATTTGAAGAAACAAAGGAGCTGGTACTTCTTGTCTTTGACTGCCTCATGAAGCTTGAATCTTCGCAATGTCAAGCTTTCAGTGCCACATTCCCAATAGCAGATATGCCTGTCCAAGCGTTCCAATCCGAAATGGAAATTTTCGCAGAAGTTTGCAAGCGTGAAAACGACAGAGTTTCTGGAAGCATAGTTGTGTTTGCTCTGCTATTCTCTCTAGCGAAGAAGAATAGAAGAGGATTGCCCTTAGTGTACAGAGCATTCATATTTGCAAAACAATTCTGGTAACATCGGTCGAAGGTGAGCAAATGAGATGGTCAAAACTTGACCATCCCATGCTTATGGTGTCAGAAAAAGACATGCTGACCAACATCGACATCGACCCTCTTGTAGACAAGTGGAAAGTTGTAAAGCAGCGCCGGCTTAAAGTTTAGCTGATTCATTCGTACGGGTTTGATCATGTGTCTCATCTTTTTATTTGTTTTAAACTATAATATATGACATGTTCTTTTTAGAGTTTAAATTTCAACAAAGGGTACCGACATCTGAAGATTTTTTTTCGTCGGCACTTGCCTAAGATTCGTCGGTACATCTCAGGCGTCCCCCCCCCCAAGGTGAAAGGCTAGTGACGCCCCTAGAATTGCAAAGCTATACTAGGCTAATTTAGAACTAGACCCCTTTCGTTTATTCTCAAAAGTCCTATGACAAATCATATAACCAAGGGTATAAAGAATTAAACTGCATGGGGAAAAAACGACGCTATACTTATTTGAAGATTGAATTTGACAAAAAATAAAAAAACAGGCAGGAGGCCCAGTAACCTGGGTTGCACTGCTACTCCGAAAGAAAATTTTGTAATAAGGACACACGTCGAAATAAATGCTTCACAGTCGCAGCCATCTCGTGACTCACATTCTAATACTGCTAAAGATGTTCACCACAAAAGTTCAGTAGGTGTCTTAGTTTTAAGTAAACGATTTGATAGGATAGATTCCCAAAGCCATGGCAGAATCATACTTTTTAAGGGGAAAATTTGATCAACGAGCGTCCGTTTGTAAACTTTGAAGAATTCGATTGAAACACTCAATAATTTGTAATTGAGAAACAAAGAAATGATAATAAGATTAGTGATAATTGAAAAATATATCCTTAATTTTCAATTATATATGATAAAAAATGAGTTGTCCTGAGGGGTGGTGAACGTGTCCTTGTAATATGCAAACTTTTGGTATTTCTACCTAATTTCATTGTGTTTTGTGAGTTAGAGGACTGTCCTTGTAAATGTTTTTTCTACAGGATTAGGGTATTGGAGCCACGTGAGTTTATATATATATATATAGATTTAGAAGTTTATCATCGGTTTCTGAAAGATTTTCTGTAACAACAAAGGATAAACATCTTGCCTAGTCCATTCGGGCCGACCATGCCACAAACTACGGTGATTTAACTACCAAAGGAATGTATTTCTTAAAATAAAAGGAATCGGGTATGTTCTGCAGATATTTGTTGATTTTCACCCAAAACGGCAAGCACATTGTGTGAACAAATTACGAGGAGGTTTCAAGGGTAAATAATCTTTTTAGTATTTAGGTCCGCGCTGCCTACTCCAAACGCACTCGTAGGGTTACAATATTTCCTTTTTTTATTTAAGTGTGATATTTGAATGAATTCATTTAATACAGTAAGTATATCTCTTAAGGTTGTCTAGTGTCATTTAATACATTTGCTGACAATATTCAATATTTCCCATACTCAGGGTGAAATGGCCATATATAATAAAAATAATACTAATAAAAAATGATGATAAAAATAAGAATTTAAACTAAAACAGTAGACAAGAATAGTTTAAGATTTAGTGATAAGAAATCGGTCAAATTGCGCATTTCTTATCTAAATATTTAAATAATGTATTTCATCGCTTATCAAATTCTAGTTTAATGACGGCTACTGGCAGTTAAGTTAAAAACCTGTTGAATATCTGTCAAGACTTAACTAGAGTTATTTTCGAATCTTTCTTGACTTGTGAGTGAAAGTGTTAAAAAGCATTTTGAGGAAGGTATAACATAACAGCGCAACAATGTTAGGGCTGTTTGATTCAGCAAAATCATCTTTGCTCAAACTAGAAACAGTAACTACTGACAATCCTGTTTTTCGCTTACATTACAAGGTGACATTCGCTATACTCGTAACTTTTACGATTCTCGTTACATCAAAACAATATATTGGGGATCCAATTGATTGCATCGTTGAAGGAATAAGTCCTGATATTATGGACACCTATTGCTGGATTCACTCAACGTTCACAGTCCCTGAAGCTACTAAAGTTGGACAAGCAGTTGCTCACCCTGGTAAAGAAGTTTTAAAACCTTACCGTTATTGTCCACACCCTCTATACATGAAACCCGCTTTATTAAAAAAGCCTCATGCGTCATTTTCTAAGTTTATTAAGGAATAATGTTAACCATGGGCGTATTCAGGGGAGGGGTTAGGGTTTTGAACCCCCTCCCTCGAAATGTTCGTCCGACTTATAAAAATGTAATAAAAACGCAACACATTTGTGTTTTTTAATAGTTTTCTTTTTGTATCCCCCCCCCTCGCAAAAAATCCTGGGTGCGTCCTGATGTTAAATTTGTCATAAAAGAACGTCTGATTTATTTTGATTTTTTTTTCTTAAGGAAGGATTCCTTCCTTGTTCAACCAAAATGAAGAATGGTAAAAATTGTTACAGTAGAAAGCTTATATCTTTCTTCAACTTAGACAGGGAAGGAATTATTCTTTAATGCAACATGAAAAGTCTGCCAATTCTTTTCTATTTAGCTAAAGTATTCGTCATTGCTTAATCAAGCATGGAAAGTGAAGAAGTAACTGTAATAAGTTTTTCTTAATAAAACAGATCTTTGGTATTTGTGAAAGATGTGTCAAACGAACTATGGTTACTTACAGCGACTTGTAACAATAGTTTCTTATAAGAGTATTTTAAGTAGCAGCTAACTTCACTAAAAAAAAAAACACTTTACCATAGTAGGATTCAGTCGGGTTGCAGAGCAAAACGAATGATTTATTTTCTTATTGTCTATGGTTCAGTAACTGTGAGAATGGAACATTTAGAGCATTCAATTGAAATTCGAAAATCAGACTGTAATGAGGACCTCCAGAGACAAGGCCAAAAAATAATGCAAGTTGCCATTTTTTGTAAATAGATTTTAAATGGGAGTGGGAAAGGGCTGTTTGATTTTGTGTGTGCGTTTTGCTCAAATTTTTCAGGGACCTTTCTCTAGGCCAAGAGGATCATAGGCCCTGGAAAGGTCCAAGAAAGTTTTTGTTCCTGGTCAGTTTGTAACTTACAGCCACAAGTCCTTGGCCCAAGAGGAGCCTTATGTGCAAATGGGGAAGAGACCCAAAAACTATTTTTATGATTGATTTGAAACTTGTATCCTTAAGTCCACTTCTAAGGAAGCCCAAGTACCGAAGGTAAAATAGGCGAAAATACTGGTTCTCCTGAAAATGGGGCCTACAAAACGGCCGAAAAAGAACAAAATATTTTTTTTTTTTTTTGGAGCGTCTTGAAACTTCAAATTTAAGTTCCTAAGACCGAACGGGCTCAATTATATCAAAAAATTTAATGTGGGGCTGCGGGCCAAGAATGTATACAGGATTTTGTTGTTGTTTTTTTTTTGGGGGGGGGGTTTAAAAAAACTTTAAAAAACGCATCAATTATTTGTTCATGTTCATTTTTGTTACGTTTATACCGACCGATCAAACATTTTTGTTTACCAACCTCCTGGAAACAGCCTTGGTTCCGGCCTTTCCAAAATAGTGTTCAAAAAGGGCCATTTTTTCTGATTGACTTGAAACTTGTCTCCTTTAGTCTTTGGGTCACGGGGACCCATAAACAGAAGAAAAACATTGTAAAGAAAATAGGTTCCCCCAGAAGTGGGGATTGAAAAAGGCCGAAAAGCTAATTTTACCTGTGGTTCATGGTAGCCAAATTGGGCCTCAAAGTCTTACGAATCTTTACCTAGAATAAGGAGACAGAACATTTTGTTGGTATGAAGAAGGATTTTAATAGGCCCTGAAGTTTGCCTTGAAACATGTGTTCTGATACTGACTCCCCGGAAAAAAAAGGGAAAAATTCTGTTTTTTCCAAATGGCTTTAAACTTACATCCATAAATTTCTGGCCCAAGGTATCATTTGCGCACAAAAATAATTTAGTTTATAATTTTAGTCATAAGCTAAGGCCGGAAAATTTTACTCGACTGGCTTGAAACTCTCTAAAATCCCTCGGATCGAAAGGACTCAAATTTGCAAAAAGAGAAAAAACCTATGGTTTGCCTGTCAATGGGGCCTTAAACGAATTTCTAGCAAAACAGTTTTCTCATACTATTATCCTATAGGTATCCAAATTGTAATGCATGCAAATTTTGTAATGTCAAATCACATTAAAAAATTACTTTAAGGGTTTTCCTAAGCACTGATATTGGTGCATCCAATTTTACATGTCTTTAAATTTCTTGAGCACCAAAGTTAACGAGAGATCCATAGAGACCCGGCCCTGGTGCCAAAGCATTGGCTTAAGTTTGTTATCCCGGACTAAGTTTCAATCCAGAACTGGACCAAGGGGCCCTACTGTAAAAAAAATTGAAGGCACTGGCCGACTAAAAATGAGCCAGAAAATGATTTTCTTCGATTGGCTTGAAACCTATATCGAAAATTGTCTAACTTCAAAGCTTATATCTGAAACCGAGGCAGTATTTTTTTAATTTTGAAAATTGAAGAATTTCAAAGTATCTCCGATTAAGGATTCTGACTGCTAGCTTCGGTGTTCAGAGAAATCCTTAAAATTGTGTTTAAAACATGATACTACATCTGGTGGATACCGAAGAGATCCTTACCTGAGTAAATTGTCTTGCTAGGGAAACATAAGTCCATTATACAGATCAAAGAAGAAAGGGAAAACATTTCAGTTTATTTAATACCTCCACCAGTTTACCCCCAATAGTCAACAATGTAAAGCCAAGAGAATAAAATATTTATGTGTGCAGCAAAGTATCTGTGACTGCTCAAAATAAAGAACAAATCGGCCCACCCCTTGAAGCTCAATTAGAAAAACTATCAGAACTCAAACCAGATTTATTGGATACCTTAGGGTACCGGAATTGGCAAGATCCTATCCCAACTTTAGAAGGTTCGGGTCCCAGAATTAGCAAACTGTACACCAACTTCAGATCCCAAACAGCAATGACCCTGCTACCAAAGACAGCGTGAGTCTTTCCCTTATTCCTATAATTCAAAATAATGTCCTGAAATTACTGTAACTATTCGTCTATTATTTTTATTGCAAGGCATTGCCTTCGCCAAGAGTAAATTCGTCAATAATTTTTAAATTTCTTGTAGGAGTCAAGCAACCCGATGAGGAGGAGGTGATGTATCACAAGTACTATCAATGGGTAGTTTTCATGTTGTTCTTTCAAGCAATGATGTTTTACATACCACGTTATATCTGGAAGACTGCCGAAAAGGGACGTTTAAGCATTATGACGTTTTCGTTGACGGTACCAATTGTCGATGAAAAGACTAAAACTGAACGCCTAAAGTTGCTTCGTGAATACTATGTAGGCAATTTGGGGAAATATAATATGTATGGGTTAAAATTTGCTTTCTGCGAATTCTTAAATTTTGCTAATGTCGTTTTTCAAATTTATTTTACGGATGTATTTCTCGGTGGGCATTTTAGAAACTACGCACCATATGTGTTCTCATTCCAAAGGAATGAAACAGATTATAATCATTTTGCAAAAATTTTCCCAATAGTTAGCAAATGTACTTTCCATAGATTTGGGGCTTCTGGAACAATTCAGCGCATTGATGGGCTTTGTGTTCTTCCAGTGAATATATTAAACGAAAAGATATACTTGTTTCTATGGATCTGGTTTGTCACACTCTCAATAATATCTGGGCTGGCTTTAATTTATAGATTGATAACACTGATATCCCCAGGAGTGCGCTTGTCTATTTTGCAGGCAATAGCCCCATTGGCAGATAAAAAGGAATTGCGCGGAATTAACCAACGTTGCCAATTTGGAGATTGGTTTATCCTCAACAGATTAGCAAAAAATTTAGATTCCCACATTTACAGAGAGTTTGTTTCAAATCTATATGAGCAAATTATTGGTATTAAAGCTTGAAAATTACATTCGTGATTTGAAAATGCAGTTAGACATTAACACTGAATTTTGATTTATTATTATAGTAAAAAGACTTACAGTAAAAAGTATAAAGAACATAGAGGTTTAAATTTATTGATCAAATAAACACAAACCATATATATGAGTTAGAAATTTTAGTTTTGTCTTTTTCAAAGCTTTATATTGAATGTTCCTCAATATCCCCCCCCCTCCCGCTGTAAAAACTTCCATGAATCAGGTAATTTATATGAAAAAAGCTTCACGGGGCTAAGGAGGGCTTTAAGCACTCATTCCTTTTTTAAGACATTGCTAGGAATGATAAGACAAAGCATATAAAATGAACTTATAACTATTTATGAGAATTACTCTAATTAAGTCATCAGTCAGCACAATATTTTCTGCGTTTGGTCTTACAAACCTCACTTTTTTTTCTTTTTTTTTTATTAAAACTACAGAAGCATGGCCTTGAGAAAATACAATTAGCAAATGTTTTGGTCGCCGGAAGTTCATCAGTGGATACATATTTGAAAGTCGTACCATCATGGGACTATGCTTGTCAAGAAATGGGTGGGGGTGGTGAAAGTATTAGAAAAATATCGACCCGCAATAAATTTAATAGTAATCATTTTACTGTTAGTATTAGTTTGGTAGGATTGTTGAAGCAATTAAGGCTACTAGAAAGAACACAATCCCCGGTCGGGCTCTCTAAATACCGGTGTCCAACTAGTTGCGTCTATTTAAACTTTGTCGTAAATGTTTTTCTTCATTTATGAATAAATGAGCTTGTTTTATTATTTACTTTTTAGTTAAGGATATAACAGAAATAGAAGAGTGCTGTATATGCTTACAGCTTCTAGTTAAGTCATGAATCAACTGGTTCCCATTCATAAGAAAATAAAAACATAGCTTAAGTTTCTTGGACATGCCCTCTGGAAGGACAAAGACCCTGGGCATGAGACACTTCAATAAAATATCAAAGATGAAGGTTGGAAAATGGCCAGACCCTCAAGCTAGGCCGGTATAAGAATAGAAATGAAGGTGGCCAACACAAAAATATTGAAGATATATTGATTAGAGCATAGAGGTTATATATATATATATATATATATATATATATATATATATATATATATATATATATATATATATATATATATAATATGATTGTTGCTTGAATCTAGGGTTTGACTGTTATACCCTCGTTTTGTTTGAAATGAAGGCCATCGGTAGTAAAAAAAAAAAAAAAAACATTTTCAGCAAGAAGAAGCGTGCCACTTAAAAATTAGGAAAAATTATACTTGAATCATATGGGTCACCTCAATGCTATAATGCTTTTTCAGAATTCTTTTTTCGATGCTTTTTTCAGAATTTATTACCAACAATGTCCCAAGAACATTTGGTAGACGGTGCAATTAAAAGCCTAAATAGGAAAATTTAGCTTGGTTTGTCTAATGCACTTTTTAGACTTAGACACGTAGAACAGAGGATACTCCTGCTGCTACTCCTCCTCCTACTGCTAATACCCCTACTACTACCACGACTGCTACTACTGCTACTACTATTTCTACTGCTGCTACTCCTGTTCCTACTGCTACTACTACTAATACTACTCCTACTACTACTACTCCTACACTCCACATGAGGAAATGGCGCTCCATTTATTATTAATTTATTTTATAATGGCAGCAAATATGCAGACAGTGCGCATGATTGGTGTATACTACTGCAAAAAGATAGCCCGAGGTTAACGAACAAAATATGACTCAAGAAAGATTGCTAAAAAAGGGAAAACACATCCGTTTAAGATAAGAAAAGCAAATGACATTTACTCTGAAGTTCTTTCACATTGAATGACATCATGATAGTTCAGTGCACCAAAAACAATGCAATAAAAAGGATCCGTAAAAAAATCACCAAGAATCGTCTCATCCTTTTTCCCTCTTTTTCCTAGGTGACCCTTTTTAACCAATAGTCGTAGGAACTTATATTTATACTTGTTTGACATTAAACTTTCAATATTCATTTCTTTTCAAACAGTTCGTGGTAACGAACTGTAGTAAGGAGCGACCCGGCTCAATAGTAAACGAAACTCTAAAAAACGGAATTTTGATGCTAAAAGATACATCAAAAGAATCGAATTTTCATGCTGATTTTAAATATAAAAGTCTCATTAAATTTAGTCTTTGTCATCAAAAGTTACGAGCCTGAGAAAATTTGCCTTATTTTGGAAAATAGGGAAAACGCCCCCTAAAAGTCATAGAATCTTAACGAAAATCACACCATCGCATTCAGCGTATCAGAGAACCCTACAGCAAAATTTTGAGCTCCTATCTACAAAAATGTGGAATTTGGTATTTTTTGCCAGAAGACAGATAACGGGTGCGTGTTTATTTGTTTGCTTGTTGTTTTTTTTTTCCAGGGGTCATCGTATCGACCAAGTGGTCCTAGAATGTTTCAAGAGGGCTCATTCTAACGGAAATGAAAAGCTCTAGTGCCCTTTTTAAGTGACCAAAAAAATTGGAGGGCATCTAGGCCCCCTCCCACTCTCATTTCTTTCCCAAAGTCAACGGATTAAAATTTTGAGATAGCCATTTTGTTCCGCATAGTCTAAAACCATAATAACTATGTCTTTGGGGATGACTTACTCCCCCACAGTCCCAGGGGGAGGTGGTGGAAGTTTTCAAACTGGTCAAACTTTGACCAGTGTTTACATACAGTAATGGTTATTGGGAAGTGTACAGACGTTTTCAGGGGGATTTTTTTGGTTTGGGGGCGGGGTTGAGGGAAGGGGCCTATGTGGGAGGATCTTTCCTTGGAGGAATATGTCATGGGGGAAGAGAAATTCAATGAAAAGGGCGTAGGATTTTCTAGCATTACTATAAAAAAACAATGAAAAAATAAACATGAAAAAAATTTTTCAATTGAAAGTGAGGAGTAGCATTAAAACTTAAAACGAACAGAGACTATTACGAATATGAGGGTTCTAAAAATACTTTAGCATAAAGAGCGAGGTATTTAGGAGGAGATAAACACCTCGCTCTTTATGCTACAGCCTTTTTTTAGTAATTTCAACTATTTATTCTACGGCCTTTCTAATTCAGGGTTCACTCTTAAAGAATTGGGACAAAACTTAAGATTTAGTGTAAAGAGCGAGGTATTTACGAGGGGACAAATCCCCTCATATACATAATAAAAATATAAGAATGTAAAAGTTTGTTACGTAAGTTAATTCTTGAGTTACGTATATTTTTTTGATAATAAAAAAGTTCGTTAAAAATTAGAAGTTCTGCTTGCCTTTTTAAGTAACCGAAAAATTGGAGGGCATCTAGGCCTCCTTCCCCACCCCTTATTTCTCAAAATCGTCTGATAAAAACTAAGAGAAAGCCATTTAGCCAAAAAAAAAGAATTAATATGCAAATTTCATTTTAATAATTTATGTATGGAGAGCCAAAATCAAACATGCATTAATTCAAAAACGTTCAGAAATTAAATAAAAAAAAACTAGTTTTTTAACTGAAAGTAAGGAGCGACATTAAAACTTAAAACGAACAGAAATTACTCTGTATATGAAATGGGTTGTGCCCTCCGCAATCTCTCGCTCTTTACGCTAAAGTTTAACTGTTTGCCACAATTCTACTTTTTAAAACAATTAAAAACTTTAGCGTAAAAAGTGAGGGATTGCGGAGGGCACAACCCATTTCATATACGGAGTAATTTCTGTTCGTTTTAAGTTTTAATGTCGCTCCTTACTTTCAGTTAAAAAAACTAGTTTTTTTTTATATTTAATTGTGACTAGGAAAGAACTGTATCATACTGTATGCGCACGGAACTTCATGGCCTGTAATTACATCCCAACAGACAATGTGCTAAGAAAAAGCTGAGAGAGAGCTTATTGTTTATTTGAGCTAGAGTACATATGTCTATTTCTAGATACATAGGCCTATACATTAATATGTGTACTTTGATTTGAACAGTAGAAAGGCAAAAAAACACAAGAAAGAAATAGTTCATAAGAAGAGGATCAAAGCCCTTTAAAGGATTGAAATCTCCGATAAAATGAGTACCAGAAGAAATATTTTCTGAAAAAATCAAAACTTTACCGCATCTTCCTGATGTTTACAAAACTATGGAATATAGTCCCAAAAATAAAATTCAAATGATATCTAGGATTATAGGAAGATAAATAAAGGTGTGGTTATAATTTTTTTTGTTACAATGGGAGCTTGATTCTATAACTTTTTTTGTTACAATGGGAGCTTGATTCTATAATTTTTTTTGTTACAATGGGAGCTTTTTTTTTTGTTACAATGGGAGCTTGATTCTATAATTTTTTTTTTACAATGGGAGCTTGATTCTATACTTTTATAGATTGAAATGATTAACTCCATATATGTGTACTGCATTACGGCACATCAGTTTTTTCATAATGAACAAAGAAATGGAAAGAAACATTTTGAAATAGAGAATGAGGGCCAAAAAGAGGAATAAAAGTATATATTTAGATTTTCAGAGAATATGAATGTTTCTTTGCCTCTTCAGATTAGTTACAGGATTAGTTACTATTGTCTCTGACCAGTTTCCCAGTTTTATTTGATACCAAGATGGACCACTTCGACCATTTTCTGGTGGATAAGAGGACTAAGATTGACATGACTGTATATTTAGACAAAAAGTTTAAAAATATTAGACATGCTGTAAATAATAGACCATTGTGGTGAAAGATTCACATTAAGAAGACCAGGTCGAGTTCAAAACGTCCGGGACTGTTTAAACAATCATCCCGCTAGTCCATTAGACGTATGTCACAGCAAGCTGAGTATTTCCAGCAGATCATTAACCACATTATTCAGCAGATCCAGTAGATCGACCAGTTAATTCGATGGCGAATTAACTACAGCGGTTGAATCTGTATCCCTACAAGGTGTAGATTTCTTCAAGCGCAAACACAAGGCAAATAGAACCTTACGAGTTTGGCCAAACGATAAACGAGCGTTTTGAAAATAGGCAATACTTTTCAGGTGACCTATTAATGTAGAAAGAGAAAAAAAAATCGTGGCTATACCACCCCCTGATCCATATTAGCTGAACTACTTTACCCGGAATGCTTAAGGGAGAGTGTGTGAGGACAACCCTCATAGCCTGTCAGTGCATGATGCAACTGACAGGTTGAAAGAAAACATTATTACCCGTTTTCGGGTAATTCACCGAAGGTGATTCAAGAATTCACCCGAAGTTCGGGTGATTTAAGCGGTATGTAGAAGAGTTGTGAATAACCCCATTGGCCGAATAGTGAACGTCATCAAGCGGCAAGGTGTTTGGACCAAATTTGTCATCAATTAGTTTTCACAGTGACAATTCATTCCTCAATTTAAAAAAAAAACATTTTTTTTTTACAATATATGCTTTTTTCTTCTTTTTATGCACTATCCTTTATGTAAAAAATGTCACTGATCGCTTTAAAACAGCACTAAAAACTATATGAAAACCTCTTTGTAGTTATGGTCAGACTTGTTTTTACGGGGGGAGGGGGCTCAAAATTAAGCAGTTCTTTTTCAGGCAACTATTTTTCGGTTTCTTTAGGAGAAATTACTCAATTCTTTAATCTTACGGGGGATCATTAGTAGGCTTTACTCAAGACAGAAATTTTATTCAATGGAGTCATTGTTACTTATTTCAAAAGAGAGGTCATTGTAGGCAAAATGAAATATTTTAATAAAATCAACAACGATCAAATGAATTATTCCTTTGGTCGATTTCCTCTTGAGGGAAATATGTTAAATTGACTTTTCTCTTCAAATCTATTTCAAATCCTTTTTATTAAAATTCTTGTAATTGTATAATTCAAATTTATTAATAGCACTCATCAAACCAGTACATCCTGAAAGGCTTCTGGAGAAAAAAGAACTCGCTTGGGTGGTAGAAACGCAAAAGTAATTGACAGCCTGGTTTCAGTTTGCTAATTATTTAATTCTATCATTCATCAACATAAGCAACCAGACAAACATGAACAACCTGGTTAAGTTCCAGCTCAAATATGCCCTAAAAAAAGAGACTTGTCTGTTATATAAAACACACTCGAGAAGTGAAGATTTGTTAATGCTAATGAAAAAAAAAGCAAAATATGATGAAAATAGAACACATTCAAAAAATTGTGACAACTACAACTTGGAAATATTCTTCCTATAGGACATATTGGAAATATGTCCTAAAGAAAAGAGACTTGTCTATTATATAAAACACACTCGAGAAGTGAAGTTTTGTTAATGCTAATGAATAAAAAGCAAAATATGATGGAAATAGAACACATTCAAAAAATTGTGACAACTACAACTTGGAAATATTCTTCCTATAGGACATATTGGAAATATGTCCTAAAAAAAAGAGACTTGTCTATTATATAAAACACACTCGAGAAGTTAAGTTTTGTTAATGCTAATGAATAAAAAGCAAAATATGATGGAAATAGAACACATTCAAAAAATTGTGACAACTACAACTTGGAAATATTCTTCCAGAACGGAGTGTTACACTTCCAAAAATGTTGCTTCTCGTAAGGATTCAAAGTCATGATGTGTCCATTGACGCAGTGTTTTGTTTTGGACAACAACCCCTTATCCTGGAAACATTAAATTACCTTTTCTTCGGTCCTTGGCAAATTCCAAATATTAATTTCAATATCCATGATGAGACACTATATTCTATCACTGGTCAAAGGAAACTAGCCAGTGTCCTCAAGAACCGCGTTAATAATGAACTGAAATGAACTTGGTCAAGAATCGCGTTAATGATGGATTTCTCTTTGTCTTTGAGACGGTCAACCGACGCTGAAGCTTCCAATTTAATAATTCACAAATGACCTAAACAATTTTGCTAATAAAGTATTCTTTTTTCATCATATTTTATTGTCACCAAACTTCACTTCTCGAGTGTGTTTTATATAATAGACAAGTACCCAAACTAAAAATTTGAAGCAGATTTACATAATTCCTTAAGCATGTTGTTGAATAATATTATTTTGATAATCAAACATTATTACTATCCAACAATTGAGATTAAACTATGTGCTCTAATAACAACCAATTTTATTTTTCAGCCATATAACTTCTTATTTGTCTTTTGTTTTTACCTTTTAAGTATTTGTGTGAAAGACAAAGGAAAGAGAAGCAAGAAAATTTGACACAAAATCCAAGTTGTCGACGACCCAACCCGTCTTTATTGCTGTTCCCCAGCAATGTTTACCCTTATTTGCAAATAACTAGAGGTGAACAGAAGGACCGATAGCCAGTAGAAAACACGAAAAAGACTCCTAAAGAAATTCAAAACTCAAATTCTATGAAAGACAACAGGCTGATGATCAGTCAAAAACAAAATGAGCTTAATAATAGACCAAGCTTTGCATTACGTCTATCAAGTGCAATTAAGTTATGTAATCTTCAGTAAGTCTGTATCAAATTTACCAAGTGGCAAAAATACAGACGGAGGAATAACCAAAACCTAGATTGTTTCAAGGAATACGAAGACGACCTACTGAAAACAATACACAATGTCATTCAAGTCTTATTCGAAGCAATTAGTTAAATAAAACAAAAAAGGAAAACATGACTAGCTATTTATTTTAGTTTATCCCCCCCCCCCTGCGCACACAAACACCTATAGCTATTAATATTTAGCCACATGATTGTGGATGGAAGTATACACTACAATGCACTATATAGATATGGTATATACTGTAATTAAAATTGGCAACTACCGTATTATCTTTCATCAGAGTTGATCCGTTTGCGTGGTCCTTGTCCGTTAGGTGTTTCTCAGTGGCATGGAACTATTCACTTTTGAAAATATATTCGGTGGCCCCGTTACATCATGAATAACCAACGTACATCCAGTCTTTTGTCTTCGTCTGTTAATCTTAGCTTCCTTTCTCACTTTTTAGTCTCCTTTATTATCAGTTCTTTTATTGATTAGACATCGACACTTTGACATTGTTCCGATTTTCGGTTTCCCTTCATTTTCCTCGTTTCTTTTTAGTCTATGTTGGAAAGGTTCTGAATTTACCTAACAGGAATTTACGGTTTAAGTCAATTTTTACCATACTTTACGCTCTCACATTTTAATTAAACTCTTTTTAACTTTGTGGTTTCTTTCTTTAAGTATTATTTTTCCAGTGTCTCTTCTACGAGTTTCCATTGTATTTCATAACTACATTGTTATTTCAGACTTAAAAATACAAGTTTGGCCCATTCAGATTCCTGATAGATTCATTTTGTTTACCTGTTTTTAGACTGTGTTTTATGCATGTGTTTAGCCTCTGCAATCAACACAACGTAATAGATAAAACAACATGAATTAACAAAATATATTAAAAACCTTAATGGAGGCAGTTCCAGATGGATGCACAGCACCGAATAAAGGTGATTCCAAAAACTCTTTCCCAGGCCCCTCTCTCACCTCCTAGTTAACATAAGCTACCTCTCTGTCAACGTTTTTGTCTATCATACTATCCTACGTTTTGTCTGCAACGTTTTTGTCTCACAAGTCACGTTAGTCTCTAGCATTCAAGTTAGAGCTAAAACGAAAGGAGATGCTGATTCATGAAAATCCTGGGGGGGGGATTGGGGATGGGAGCCAAATGTATTTTTTTAGAATATAGGAATTAAATGTATTTTTTTTAGAATATATAATATCTTTTTTACAATTAAAATGCCAGAAAAGGTATTCTTAAATCCAACACAATCATTTTTAAATATAGGGGAGAGGGGACAAATAACAGGGAATATTTCCCCCTGTCCCCACCAGTTGACGCTACTAAAAGCGAAGCTGCCTGTGAATATACTGCCATGAAAATTTCAAGCCTGTTAAGCCATCATTAAGCCAACAGGTACGAATATACATTTTATGCATTTTAACATAATTTTTGCAAGGGAAAAGGGGGAGGGGACAGATCATTCATTCTCACTCTGAACCGAAATCTAAATAATTGTAATAGTAATATTATCATTTTAAGATTGCATCGATCACAGGTAGCCTTCTCAAAAGAAAAGGCCGCTGAAGTTTTGATAAGGGTATGTAAACAAAGATAATGACCGTTTATCATCACGAGGATAATTTATTAATTGCGAAACTTGAATTCAATTTGCCAAAATTTCAAAGTTTACGTTATGAAAGAAGAAAAAAGATAAGCGACAGTGATTAGGTATCAAATAATGAGGCAAAAACGACAAAAATAATATTTAGACAAATATATTAAATATGAAAAATTAACATGACTGTAGTTCTATCAAACAGTTCGTGGTAACGAACTGTAGTAAGGAGCGACCCGGCTCAATAGTAACCAAAACTCTAAAAAACTGAATTTTGACATCAATAGCTACATCAAAAGAATCGCATTTTAATGCTTATTTTAAATATATAAGTTTCATCAAGTTTAGTCTTACCCATCAAAAGTTACGAGCCTGAGAAAATTTGCCTTATTTAGGAAAATAGGGGGAAACACCCTCTAAAAGTCGTAGGATCTTAACGAAAATGACACCATCAGATTCAGCGTATCAGAGAACCCTACTGTAGAAGTTTCAAGCTCCTATCTACAAAAATGTGGAATTTTGCATTTTTTGCCAGAAGACAAATCACGGGTGCGTGTTTATTTGTTTGTTTGTTTTTTTTCCCAGGGGTCATCGTATCGACCAAGTGCTCCTAGAATGTCGCAAGAGGGCTCATTCTAACGGAAATGAAAAGTTCTAGTGCCCTTTTTAAGTGACCAAAAAAATTGGAGGGCATCTAGGCCCCCTCCCACACTAATTTTTTCCCAAAGTCAACGAATCAAAATTTGGAGATAGCCATTTTGTTCAGCATAGTCGAAAACCATAATAACTATGTCTTTGGGGATGACTTACTCCCCCACAATCCCTGGGGGAGGGGCTGCAAGTTACAAACTTTGACCAGTGTTTACATATAGTAATGGTTATTGGGAAATGTACAGACGTTTTCAGGGGGATTTTATTTTGTTTGGGGGTGGGGCCGAGGAGAGGGGGCTATGTTGGAGGATCTTTCCTTGGAGGAATCTGTCATGGGGGAAGAAAAATTCAATGAAAAGGGCGCAGGATTCTCTAGCATTACTATAAGAAAACAATGAAAAATAAACATGAAAACGTTTTTTCAAATGAAAGGAAGAAGTAGCATTGAAACTTAAAACGAACAGAGATTATTACGCATATGAGGGGTTCTAAAAATACTTTAACATAAACAGCGAGGTATTTAGGAGGAGATAAATACCTTGCTCTTTATGCTAAAGTATTTTTAGTAATTTCAACTATTTATTCTACGGCCTTTCTGATTCAGGGGTCATTCTTAAAGAATTGGGACAAAACTTACGATTTAGTGTAAAGAGCGAGGTATTAACGAGGGTACAAACCCCCTCGTATACATAATAAAAATATAAGGTTATGAAAGTTTGTTACGTAAGTTAATTCTTAAGTTACGTATATTTTTTACTAATAAAAACGTTCGTTAAAAATTAAAAGTTCTAGTTGCCTTTTTAAGTAACCGAAAAATTGGAGGGCAACTAGGCCTCGTTCTCCACCCCTTATTTCTCAAAATCGTCTGATCAAAACTAAGAGAAAGCCATTTAGCCAAAAAAGAATTAATATACAAATTTCATTTTAATAATTTATGTGCGGAGAGCCAAAACCAAACATGCATTAATTCAAAAACGTTCAGAAATTGAATTAAAAAAAACTAATTTTTTTAGCTGAAAGTAAGGAGCGACATTAAAACTTAAAACGAACAGAAATTACTCCGTATATGAAATGGGTTGTCCCCTCCGCAATCCCTCGCTCTTTACGCTAAAGCTTTTAATTGTTTTAAAAAATAGAATTGTGGCAAAGAGTCAAACTTTAGCGTAAAGAGCGAGGGATTGCGGAGGGGACAACCCATTTCATATACGGAGTAATTTCTGTTCGTTTTAAGTTTTAATGTCGCTCCTTCCCTTCAGCTAAAAAAATTAGTTTTTTTTTTATTTAATTAGTGACAAAGAAGCAATATGAACATAACAATAGAAGAAAGCTTATATAGCCCGGAGCCAAGCCATCTGAGGCCAATCCGTATGTGCATGGACTTCATTCGTCTCAGTCTGTATTCTTTTATGAATGCTCACATCCCTTTAAATATTTCCCTGTGACACACTTCCGTCCAATTCAAAGACATGGCTCGTTTCATTGAGCCCCAGGAAGAGTAGCGAACGGAAAATTTTTAACAACCTACCTCGTATTCTTTATTCATAAAACGCAAAATAGCCGTCTTAAGCTTTCTTTCATTATAACCCTAGTCAACAGGGTGGAATTATATTTTCCCTATCCTTTTTCAGAGGCGGCTTTAGGGGGGGGAGGAGCTAGAGACAGCACTTGCCCCGGACGCGGAAATTTTAGGGGCACAAAATGTCAAATAAATAATCTAACAGTTATAATTATTTTGTAATTTTAGGAATTATATTTTTATAGAAATAAAGTTGAGAGCGCAGTTAATAAATTAAAATAATTAATACATTATTAATTAATTAAAAAACATAATCAAATGATAAAAATTAAATAATTTAAGCAACAGATTAAAAACAATGGAAATTAATTAATGAATAAATTGAAAATGATTTGGTTAATAAATACAAAAAAATTTTGACCTTAAAATTTTGAGGGGGACACAGGGGGGAGGGGCTGCTACATGAGATTTTGCCCAGGTTGCAAGAGTGGCTAGAACTGCTACTGCTTATTCGACATGCAAACGCTCAAGAGCCTAAAACTTTCCTCAGCCAATTCATCCAAAAAACATCAAGCATATTTCACTCAACTTCTCTAAGGATCCACATTTTAGAAGAGTACTAGACAACTTTCTTAACCGTAGATTCTATCATCTTAATGTAGGTTATAAGATTTGTCTATCCAGTAGGCCCTAACATTTTTCCGACAAAAGCAGTACCCTGTGCCTTGGCTAAACTCTATGTTATCTCTCTATTGCATTCTTCACAGTGGAGCCTTTTCACGAAAATGTAGGGAGGGGCCAAGGAGTTTTTCAATTTTTTTATGAAGATAAACAAAAAAGAACAGCATTGAGCAAATATACATAAAACAGGGGGTAACGATGGATCTTAATTTTCTTAATTTGTAGCTACCACAGCAACTAGACTTTACTAGGTTGCAGCTGCCTCTGCAACAACGATTAGAATTATTTCTAAAAATTAATTTTTGTTTATTACGAAAGGCACTATATGCAGCAATTTCCTTTAAAATGAGCCATTAAACAGCTCTCTATGATATTTTAGTCCCTCGTTAGCTACGGAGAAGGCGAAACAGAAAAATAGATGCTTTCGGTGCAGAATTTCGTGGTTTCAGCCGCTTCCCTTGTTTTTCAAGCCAATGGATTTTCCTTTCTGTTCAAGCCAAGGGACTGTAAATTTCCTTTAAAAGATTTTCGGGCAAGGCAGTTTTAAAAGCGTTCTTTGCGTTTCAATCTGACACCATTTTGGTAGTTTTAGTAGTACAGTGTTATTTAATAGCTGGGAAAAAACGAAGTCCAAGCTGGGGTGACAAATAAAAACGACCAGTTAGCCAGTCTCGCTGCGTTAATACAGAACATAGCTAAAATGAAAAATAGCTACGAAATAGAAATAAGAAATTTTTTTTCAAAGTCCAGGGGGGGAGGGCTTCTCCTTCGTTTTTTTAGTCACCGCTGGCGAGGTTCTGATAAATCACAAAGAGGTTATTAAGGATTTACCTACTTACTTAAGTCCCATCCGGCCTTGGTGGTCGTCTCGGGGCATCTCTCCTCACGAGCGAATGTATTTGTCGCCTATACTGCTCTCCATTCCACTGCTCTGTTCTGTGCTATTCTAAGAAGACGAGGAAGATTGCAGTCGGAGAAATTTTCCTTCCAGGACTTCGGATGGCGACCGCAAGGGCGAGAACTGTGGATGGAACCGAGAGCGGAACCGTCGGCAGAACCGAGAACCTTCTAAGGCAATTTTCGCTAGTTGGTAGTTGCAAATGTGCTGGACGTGGCCAAGCCACCTGAATTGTTGGACACGGACCCTGCTCAGGATGGTAGTGTTATACTGCAGTCTTTTGAATAGGCCGGCATTTGAGACTCGATGTACGTATTTTATACCAGCGATTCGACACAGCAGCTTTGTTTCAAACGCGGCGAGTCGCCTGGAGTCATCTACTCTGACTGTCCATGTTTCACAATCGTATATATCTATATGAATTATGATGGGGCAGAACAGTTAGAGTTTTAGCTTCACGGAAATTCGATTTTGCTTCCGTATTGGCATCAGAATTTTGAAGCTGGCGCTATCCAGAGCGAGGCGTCTTTTGATGTCCACTGAGTGATTATTGTCGCTCGTGATCTGGCTCCCCAGATAGGTGAAGCTGTCTAATCATTCTTTTCCGCTCAATTAAGCTTTATTTTTGGTGGGGATGGGTTATTGAACATTGACACACGCATGGCTTTCGTTTTATCCTCGTTGATTTTCATTCCGAAGGTTCCTGTAACTGCTTCCAGGTTATCTGCTATAGTTTGGAGTTCAGCCACAGATTCAGTGAGCATATCGATGTCGTCTCCCTATGTCGCCTTGTCGATTACGATCCCTCTTATCATTACCCCATTGGTTACTTCAACATGCTACATTACACAATGGAGGAACAGATTAAACTTGTGAGGTGAGAGGATGCAACCTTGCAAAACACCAACAGAAGTTTGGAATTCTTCGGTCGTTCCCTCAATTGTTTGTACTTGGCATCTGAACCGCTCATACATGTTACGAATGAGTGATACGATATTTGACTGGACCGTAATGTAGTAGTATATGCCAAAGGCCCTCTCTCCAAATTAAGTCGAAAGCTTGTTTGAAGTCAATGAAGAGTTGATAGAGATCCTGACTATTCAAGGTATTTTTCCATCACTTGACGGATGACAAAAATCTGGTCTATCGTTGAGCGGTTTGCTCGGAATCTCGCCTGATACTCAGGAATGATGTGACTGGTTAATGCTTTAATTATGTCTAGTAGTATCTTGGTCAACACTTTGGCAGTTTAGCCTGTCAGGCTGATTAGATGGTAACTGTCACATTCGGCTTTGGACCCTTTCTTATGCAGAGGAATTATGGTAGCGGATCTCCACGTTTTTGGGAAATATTCCTTGTGCCAGGCAGCTGTGGCAATTCTGTGGTAATGTAAACGGCCAGTGTTTCAGTAGCCATTTTAAAAATATTGGGCCAAACAATCAAACTCCAGCGTAAAGAGTAAGGTAGTGAGGAGGGGGTAAGTGTACATTTATGGAATAATTTCTGTTCGTTTTGGGTTTTAATGTTGCTCCTTACTTTTAGTGAAAATCTGTTTTTTTTTAAATATTTTATTGCTGTTCGTTTTCCAAATAATGCAGATAAATCTGGGTCACCCTCCATGAAATATATCCCCTCCCCTCAAGGGAAAATCCTCCGTGAAAATTTAATTAAACGTAAAGTACACCCCCACCCTCGTCAAGTTCCCATCACAGTTCCATCCTGGCTAAAACATAGCAATAATCTTTCAAAATTGTCTCCATAAATTTTTATCAGGCTCTTTACCTACCGGATTTTTCGTGGTTTTATTAAAATCCTCTCTTTTAATTTCATGCTCATCTAAATTGTCATTTTTATTATTAGCGTTGACACTCGATACAATGAACAATGGTGACGCAGATATCCAGTGAACAATAGTGACGCAGATAAGCGCAATAAATAGACAATGGCACGAACTTGAAACCTGTATATTGCATCTGAAATTTTCGCCAAAATACTACCCTCGCCACTGTTGATATGGGCATTTTCAATAGATATCACGCACCAAGTGCATGATAAAATAGGTTCTTCAGGAGGACCACATAAACACGCAAGTGACATAGACTGACTTGATTGTTTCGAAAAAGATAACGCAATCCAAAACAACGCAATCCTTTTCTTGTTCCAAATAGCAAAATAAGGCTTTGTAGGTTTCATAGTTCGAGTAGTCAATCCAAAAAATTCAATCAGTTTCGTAGGCAACACCTTAATTCAGTGTTATTTTCATTCGAAATTAGTTTTTTTTTTTTTGCAAAAAACGGGTGTTTTGACTTTTTCAGGAATGAAAATCTCATATTTTAGTTTTTCAACCAAAAAAGTACAATTCTGTTCCTCAGTTAGATTATAGTGACAATACCCTGTCTAAAGATTGCAGGTTCAACACATAGAAATTTCACAATATTTACCATGCACGTTTCAAACATCTATCATGGTTGCAGCGTCAGACACAATCTAGTACAGATGGAGTCCTACCCCATAGTAACCGAAAATTTAAAAACAATTTAAAAAAAGCAACAACAACAAAAAACGCACGGATCAGCCTTCACTGGGTGACGTATTCCTTCTCAGCACTAAACAAACAATGCTTTTTTCTAATGTTGTTCGTACAAAGACAAGATGAGAAACTAATAAATTAAACGGTTTAGAATTGACTCGACAGATCGTGAGGTCAATTTTTTTTTATTGTATTGGTAAAAGATAAAAGAACCTACGATCTTATATTCTTATACTTCTTTATATCTTATACTTTTTGAAAATCTGACGTAATTACAAAAAAAACTTTTATATTTCATTGAATTTACTTCAAACATTTCGAATAAAATCAATAAACATTTGAAATAAATATTAAATTAACTTATAAAGTTAATATAGTTAAAATATAATATAAATACAATAATAATAACTATAATAAATAAAGTAATATGAAAATATAATTTAAATATATGTATTTAAATATAGTGTAAAATAACATAAAATCAATAAAAAATTAATCTGAAAATAAATATAAATCTTAAAATATTTCAAATAAATAATTTAAATATTTCAATATTCACTCGTCGTAGATTGGCTTGATTGAAAGATATGACTGAACGCATCTCCGTAGCCCATACTGAGCCAAAAGACAATTTAAAAATTTTTATGTGGCAACCGTGACAGCAGATTGCTGCCTGAACGCTATAAGTTTGCTCCTATTATTCCAGTTCTTTTTCCTTAAGAAAATAGGCTAATTGCGTTCCAAATAAGAAATCAAAACCATTATTTGGACGAAAACTTTGCAATACATGAGGTCACTAGGTAATTCGTCATTAATATTTGAAAACTAAAATTAGCAAAAATGTTATTACAAGACTAGAAAATCGCAATTTTAATAGCATGAGTTCCATACAAAATAAAAGCAAAATTTGAATACAAAATTTTTGTTATCACATTTTAAACATATTCAACATTTATTATTCAACTTAAAAATTTAGATTTTAACAACTATGTCAGAAGGATTTAGTTTCCCTCATTCTTAACTGACGAAAATATGACATCTTCATTTAAGCTACTACCAAAAGGAAATTACTTTTATACGAAATCCAAAGCTCGGCAATATCAACAACAATTCTTTAGAAGGCAACACTAAGTGGAAGAAGAAGAAATAAAGACAAATATATCGGAAAAATTTTCAGTAAGGAATTTTCATTGATGTCATATTTCCTTTTGAGATTTATAACCTCTGAACACTAACTAATTTAAGTATCTTTTGCACTTTTTCGCTTGACAAGAACACGGAATTTTGTCTTCTTCAATCGGAAATTTGTAATTGTATGTCAGCTCTTCTCCTTTGAAAATTTTGCGAAGAGCGAAAATAATGATATGCTTTCTTCCAAAAATGTCCACTATCTTCGAAAAACAATTGGGCTGCAAGAAAAACAAGAAACAAAATAATACTAAAATTATGCCTTAGTACTGAAAATCCAGTCGGAAAAAGCATTTAATAAGAACAGTCACTTATCTTGTTATATAGTAATTGTGGTTTCGTACACTCAAAACAATAAATATCCAAAAGCTCACAACATTGCGGATTCACTATTGAAGTGTGCCAAGTCCTCTTTTTTACATTTTCGAACCGTCAATACCCAAACATGGCTAAAGAATCGATATTTTCACAACCTAATTTTCAATTCCTACTTTAGCCCAGATACATCATTAGTTAAAAACTGCTTGAGCACAATAAACATCCAAAAGCTCACAACATTGAGGATTCATTATTGAAGGGTGCCAAGTCCTCTTTTTTTTACATTTTCAAAGCGTCAATACCCAAACATGGCTAAAGAATCGATATTTTCACAACCTAATTTTCAAT
This sequence comes from Artemia franciscana, assembly GCF_032884065.1. Classification (NCBI taxonomy): domain Eukaryota; kingdom Metazoa; phylum Arthropoda; class Branchiopoda; order Anostraca; family Artemiidae; genus Artemia; species Artemia franciscana. Next base: position 20,224,956 of record NC_088867.1, on the reverse strand, counting down.
TCCTACTTTAGCCCAGATACATCATTAGTTAAAAACTGCTTTAGCATAATAAACATCCAAAAGCTCACAACATTGAGGATTCATTATTGAAGGGTGCCAAGTCCTCTTTTTTTACATTTTCAAAGCGTCAATACCCAAACATGGCTAAAGAATCGATATTTTCACAACCTAATTTTCAATTCCTACTTTAGCCCAGATACATCATTAGTTAAAAACTGCTTGAGCATAATAAACATCCAAAAGCTCACAACATTGAGGATTCATTATTGAAGGGTGCCACTTCCTTTTTTTACATCTTCAAAGCACCAATACCCAAACATGGCTAAAGAATCGATATGTTCACAAACAATTAGGGGTAGCCCCCCCCCCCTGTCCACCTGGATCCACCACTACATTTTAGCATCATTTTGGAACCATTACCTCGCATCACCTATACTACATTCTCAGTTTACATATATTCCTCGAAATAATAAGGGGTTAAGGGGGATACTCCCTCCACCACTTTATTTATCTGAATGGTCTCCGACTTAAATCTAAAAAACTAGAGCATGTAGTTTTGATACATAACTATACAGCACTGTATATAAAACAATGATGTCTAGAAAAAACACGGTAAACTCTTGCAATTTGGTTGTATCTGAGGTTAAGCCCCAAATTTTGTTTTTTATGTTGACTGGACCAAAGAAAGGTGGCCTTTTGTCTAAAATTGGCCCAAGTATGCTCTTCTCCGATTGGCATGAAATTTTTTGAGTAATGACCCATTCATAATGAGATTTACTAATACGGAGATTTAGTTAATGCCAATTTAAGTGGTAAAGATTTCTTGTATAATTTTTCAGTCATAAAAAAAAATCCTATGAAAAAATCTGATTTGTCAAGTCTAAATTAGAGGAAAATGGAAGAAGAATCAGGTTTAGTGATGTCTAATTTCTTCTTTCTTTTAAGACAGAAAAGCTGTTTTCTTACAAATTACCATACTGTGTTCTAATTTAAATAAACAAATGGTTACAACAAAAGGAAGTTTGAAAAGGGCCTCTTGATAAATTAGTGGATTAAAATACGTGTAAACTTAAGGATTTACATAATAAGGGGATCAGGATGACTTCAGCCATATAGAAGGGAAAAAATGTCCTAATTTTCAATCCATATCGCAAAAATCTCCGTTCAACCTCAGGTTTATACAAAATTCTACTATAAGATTAATGCATAAAACTAGGGCTCATCAAACAGTAACTGTACATTTAAATGTTGTCGATAATATAAATCACCATGCAACATTTTAGTTCTTACGCAGTAAACCTAAATAATTCACAAATATTACTACAATTAACTCCTAATAGAAGTTTGTCAATTAAATCAGTAACAGAAATTTTTTTTTTTAATTTTTCCAAACGAATTTGTCAAAGTAACTTTTGAATTTAGAATTTTTGCATAAAACCGCGGTTGAACGGAGAATTTTGCGATACGGATTGAAAATTAGCACATTTTTTCCCTTCTTCTATTCATTTCCTTTTTCCCTTTTCCTATTTTTTCCCTTCTTCTATTCATTTTTTCTCTTCTTGTTTTGAATTTTTAAGAAAATATTTCTTCTGCTACTCATTTTATCGGAGATTTCAATCCTTTAAAGGGCTTTGATCCCCTTCTTATGAACTATTTCTTTCTTGTATTTTTTTGCCTTTCTACTGTTCAAATCAAAGTACACATATTAATGTATAGGCCTATGTATCTAGAAATAGACATATGTACTCTAGCTCAAATAAACAATAAGCTCTCTCTCAGCTTTTTCTTAGCACATTGTCTGTTGGGATGTAATTACAGGCCAAGAAGTTCCGTATGCATACAGTATGATACAGTTCGTTCCTAGTTACAAAATGAAATAAATATTGAAAGTTTAAGGTCAAACAAGTATAAATATAAGTTCCTAAAACCATTGGTTAAAAAGAGTCACCTAGGAAAAAGAGGGAAAAAGGATGAGACGATTCTTGGTGATTTTTTTACGGATCCTTTTTATTGCATTGTTTTTGGTGCACTGAATTATCATGATGTCATTCAATACGAAAGAACTTCAGAGTAAATGTCATTTGCTTTTCTTATCTTAAACGGATGTGTTTTCCCTTTTTTTAGCAATATTTCTTGAGTCATATTTTGTTCGTTAACCTCGGGCTATCTTTTTGCAGTAGTATACACCAATCATGCGCACTGTCTGCATATTTGCTGCTATTATAAAATAAATTAATAATAAATGGAGCACCATTTAATCATGTGGAGTGTAGGAGTAGTAGTAGTAGTAGGATCAGTAGCAATAATAGTAGCAGTAGTAGCAGTCGTGGTAGTAGTGGGAGTAGTAGGGGTATTAGCAGTAGGAGGAGGAGTAGCAGCAGGACTATCCTCTGTTCTACGTGTCTAAGTCTAAAAAGTGCATTAGACAAACCAAGCTAAATTTTCCTATTTAGGCTTTTAATTGCGCCGTCTACCAAATGTTCTTGGGACATTGTTGGTAATAAATTCTGAAAAAAGCATTGAAAAAAGAATTCATATCGATTATGGTTTGACGCATGACGGACAATGTCCACTGGACCTAAATGCAAAATGAGAGACTGAATTTCCCTGGAGGCGAACAAGTGACCAAAGCCTAATAAGCTTGACCGCTTGTAGTCTAAAAGCGGAATATCGTGTCATAGGATTGACACATGACCAACAAGTCCCCTGGACTCGGAGGCGAACGGTGAGACCTATAGTTTTTCAAATGTATGGTTAGATGGCATGGGTAAGCAGCGGGAGTAAGTATGACTCTCTTATTGGACAAATAGTCAATGTTCGAGTACTTTATATGAAGCATGTAAAACATTTCGTGACACTGAGGAATGAAAATCCACGATTAGGACGACAGTAGGGGGGAAAAGACAATAAGAATTATCGTATAAATTGCCAAGACTAAAAACGTTAATACAAAAATAATTAGGAAAAAGATTCTAAGGTAGATATAGTACAAAGTGAATTCATTCATCGCTACTTGCGAAACTGAGGTTTTTAAAAACTAAAAATGAATGCTTGGAGCGGCGATGAAATCCCACAATTATTTTAAGATGTTTTTATGTAATGACTGCCCTAGCTTGTATTTTTATTCAAAAATTCCAATTTTTCTTATAGCAAACATTTTTTTGAACGTCTTCACTACATTTTGAGATAAAAACTTTTTTTTTTTTATTTTCAACCTTTTCATTAATAGCTAAAAAATTAGTTAGAAATAGAAACTTCTACATTCAAAATTTTTTGTTTTGTTTTTGGATGCCTCCAAGCAAATGATATTTACTAATTTTGAAAGGACACCTAAAACACTTTTTCAGTTTTCCAGTCTCCAACACAATGGCTGTTGTACCACATACCTTTAAATTCGTAGTCGAGATATGAGTGATACTACCTTGCAATACTAATATAGTAAGCGATATTGAAAACTTAAGAAAGGTTAAGGTTAACATTACGAAGCTTATTACAGGAAACGGAATGTAACTTTCCGTGACAATGTGAAAACTCCAATTTTAATGGCTCCGGCTCTGACAGCAGAAGCGTAAGTGCCGATTCTGACTTGTCGGCTTTAATAAAGATAAACACAATTTAGGAATTCAACAGAAAAGAATACTTACTTCGCACGAATGATTAATAAACCTTGCTGCATTTCCATGCATTGTCGCATCAACAACAATATTGTCATCAATCCTAAACATGTAACAGCCAATTCCTTTTGACTCGTATAATTTCTCCCGGACGTCTGTTACTGAACTTCTAATAACTTCACCCGCATATTCTATCACCATCTCACCAGCCTCAACCTCACGTTTGCAAAATAGACCACGTCCATGAATTGTGGACCTATAAATGGAATTTAATGGAAATCAGGCTTTATACCAAAATTATTGCTTTCAAAGTCTGCCACTTGGTAAAAGATTTTATACTATTTTCTTTTTGTTCTAAATCACTGTGCAACTTTAATATTCCAGTTGACTTTTGCAAAAGGTGGTGACAATGTTGACGAAACTTGAGATTTCGCCTCAACTTTCTGAATATATTCCAAGGTAAGGTTTTATCAAAACTAATTGATTTTTTTTATAGGTGGTAAAAAATACACACTTGAAAGTTTTTGAATGCAATAGTCTATTCAACATTTCCGTGTGCTTCCAGAGTTCTTTAAAAATTGCAAAATTCGTGGTTTGGATTATTCTTTTTTCGAATTGCACCTTTTTCGTAAAGACCAATTTTGATTCTTTAGAAAAAACTTAGTCATTTTCAAGTGGGATAGCCCCCACATACAATATGCTGAAAGGAGAAGGGTTATTCATCTTCAAACATTAGCCTACCCAAAAAAAAAAAAAAAATCCGTGTGGATTTCATGAAGCAACAAAACTCTACTGAAAATTTGTAGTTTTTTTTGTTTCCTTTTCTTTCCCTCTGAGGGAACTAAATTGTCCATGTTTCCTTTCGCTGAAAATTCCAATTTTTCTTCTTCGAGCCGACACATGCAAAACCATGTATGTCCAAAGGGGTATGGAGATTGAATCCCTCTGAGTTAAAAGTTAGGAGACAAGGGGTAGAACAGTCGTCAAAAAATATATTATTATCAGTTACATCTTACCCATGATTTCCTTGAATGATGCTGACACCAGGCAAACATAGCATTTCGTTCTTCTCTCCTTTCTTTCCAGGGAAGGAATAATAGGTTAAAGAAAATCAGGATATAGTCAAGTTTGTTTATATCCATTTTTGTTATGTTGCTACGAGAGTGAGATAAAATTTCGGAGAGGGGACGATTCAAATACGGTAAGCACCCCCCACCCTCCCTGGATACGGTCTAGGATATAGTAACAGTCTATAAATTAAATAGATTAATCGATAAGTACATTTTGAATGTCTTAAATGTTAATTAAGTTGATTGGGATAGAGGAAAATCGTTAAGGAGAAAAGGGGTTACAATTTTAAACTGCGATTAAGTCGTAAGGAATGACATGGAATATAGCAAATTTTCGGGTTTTAAAATGAACCAGCATCAAACAATTCATGGTAACGAAATGTAAGTAAGGAGCGACCCGGCTCAATAGTAACCAAAACCTAAAAACTGAATTTTGATACCAATAGATATATCAAAAGAATCAGCTTATTATTCTGATTTCAAATATATAAGTGTTATTAAGTTTAATGTTACCAATTAAAGGCTACAAGCCAGAAAATTTCCTGATTTTCGAAAAAAGGGAGGTAAACCTTCCCTAAAAGCAATAGAATCTTAATGAAAATCACACAATAAGATTTAGCGTATCAGAAAACCCCACTGTAGTTTCCCTGCAGTGGAAACCCCTTCTCCTAGCGTATCAGAAAACCCCACTATGTTTCAAGCTCCTATCTGCAAAAATGTGGAATTTTATATTTATTGCCAGAAGAAGGATCACGGATGCGTGTTTATTTTTTTTCCAGGATGATCGTATCTACCCATTGGTCTTATAACATCGTGAGACGGCTCATTCAAATGAAAATTAAAAGTTTTAGTGTCCCTTTGAAGTGACCAAAAAGGTTGGAGGGCAACTAGGCCCCCTCCCCTGCCCCTTTGTTCCCAAAACCGTCCGATAAAATTTTGAGATAGCCATTTTGTTCAGCACAGTTGAAAGACCCAATAATTATGCCTTTGAATATAGCATGCCCCGCCCATAGTCCTAGGAAAAAGGTTTTTAAGTTATAAAAAATGACCCATTGTTTACGCATAGTATTTGTTATTGGGAAGGTTGTATAAATACTTGGGTGGGGGGGGGGGGCAAATTTTCTGCCGGGGTTTTTCCACAAGAGAATTTTCCATGGGGAGGGAAGTTTCCAGGGGGTGAACTTGTCAGGAGAAATTACACACTGGGGGAATTCACCAGAGTTCCTATGTAAAATTCATTTTGGTTGTCTTGCTTTCTCTTTTCCACCTCAATTTTACTTGTGGAGCTGCTAAAGGTAAACACCCGGGGTAGATTTTCACCGGGATTGAATAGTCTAGAGAGTATTTCCGCGGGGAGGAATATTTCTCCGTGGAGTTGGGGCCAGATTTCCTGGCATTATTTAAAAAACGATCAGAAACTAAATAAAAAGACAAGTTTTTTCAACTGAAAGTAAGGAGCAAAATAAAACTTAGAACGAACAGAAATTATGACACATGGGAAGGGGGTTGCCCCCCTCCTCAACACCTCACTCTTTACACTAAAGTTTGAATTGTGTCCCAGTAATTTAAAAACGACTCCTGAAACACAAGGGTCGTTTAATTAGAACAATTAGAAGCTTTTTTAAGATTGCTAAAAAACTTTCGCGTAAAGACCAAGGTGTTGAGGAGAGGGAAACCTCCTTCATATACGTAATAATTTTCTGTTCGTTTTAAGTTTTAATGTTACTACTTACTTTCAGTTTTAGAAAAATTGTATTTTTTTTATTTAATTACTGATAAGAGCAATAAAAGGTATCAAAAGTGCTGACAAAGAGTAAGGCTTCCGATCACGGTAAATGAGCTTTTGAAATACGGCAAATACGACATTACAGACGTAATAATCAAAACTATGAATACGATTTTTAGAAAGCGAAGTAACTGGATATTTCATGAAAAGAATTATGGTGGATAAGAAGTTAGAGATGTAATAATGAAAACGGTACTTGTATGATATACCCCCCGCAGCTCAAGCTGTTCAGGCATTGACAGACTGGAAACCAATTTCTTTCGCTAGTTTCTTTCAACTTTATGTGAGAAAAGACAAAGAGAAGTGACAAAATAGACGGCAAATATATAATTTAGGCTATATATTTGCACATTAGGGGGGGGGGTGAAGTATTTGAACAGTGTAAAGTCAGAAAACAATTTTCGCTTTATCAGAACAATTGTAGCTAACACATTTAGATCCACTGTATTTTACCCCCCCCCCCCGCTAACACGCAAATTTGTTTCCAAAGTATTATATTTTTTATCATACTTAGGTATGTTTTATTAGGTGTAACCTAACTTCACCTCTTGAGCTGCAGGGGGTATATGATACAAGTACCGTGAAAACTATAAATACAATTTTTGAGAAAGGTGAAGAAGCTACTGATTTGAGCAAAAATTCCAGCTCCAAGGTCAAGATACTACGACGGCACAAGCTTTTCATGTTCAAGAAAAAATTAGAAAAGCATTTGAATCCATAATACGACTACGTGGTACTTATTATTGCTATTTTAATTTTTCTTTTTAATGCAGTGTGGCCCTACCATATGTTATTTAACCGAACCATCGTTGTCATAAACTTAGAATCTACAATTTTTCTTGGGTTTTACTACTACGACTACTAACGACTCACCGCAGCACCAGGCCACCTGAGGCCAACACAGCTACCCACGCTCCTACTCCCTCCCAATTAAAATCCTCCCTCCCAGGAAGTTCCCATTTCCCTTAAATATTTACTTACGACATCCTCCCACTGCAACCGGGGACGACCTGCTTTTCGTTCAGCCCTAGACAGTAAGTAGAAAAAGAAAACTTTTCGCAATATGTCATAATTTATCCACAGAACGTGTCCTAGCCAACTCGATCTTTCTCTCATTATAGCCCTAGAGAGCGGGACTGAACCACAATTTTTGCAGAGGGGTTACCTGGTATGAACCCCTCTTCCACGGCAATTTCCGTACGACTCGTAAAGAAAAGTAGCAAAAATAGATTTGAAAAAAAGTGTTTGTTTTTTGTATAGTTTTTGTAACCCCCTCACCCCTCAAAAAAAACCTAGAAACAGCCCTGTCGGTGAGTATAATAATACTAAAAACTCACTGCAGCATTAAGCAGTCTGAGGCCAACATAGCTACACACGCCTCTTTCGCCACAATCTATTAAAAGCCTCCCTCTCTACATCCTCTCAGGAAGTTCCCAATTCCCTTAAATCTTTCCTTATGGCATCCTCCTACCCAACCGATGACAACGTGTTTTCCGTTTAATCCGTGACGGTTGGCCGAAAAGGACAATCGCTGGCAAGCTGTCATCCTTCATTCGAAGAACGTGCCCTAGCCATCCCAACCTTCCTCTCATTATAGCCTTAGAAAGCAAGATTGAACGACACTTTTCGTACAGTCTACTGTTTGAAATACGATCAGACAGTCAAGAACCCAAACCATTCCGTAGACAACTTTTCTGACAAACATCTAGCAAATCTTCCTCCGTTTTTCCGATTGCCCATGCGTCAGAACCAAATTTGACCACCGTCATCAGCGTAGCTTCAAAAATCCTAATCTTGGTTCGTAGATATGTCTTCCTAATCGTTCAACCTTTTTTCAATTGTAAAAAACACACTGGGCCTTGGCCATTTTACTTTTAACTCCTTGATTGGACCCGCCGTATTTACTAATAATACTGCCAAGGTAAATGAAAGCTATCCACTTGATTCCATGCATTGTAAATTTTTACTTGGCTTTCGAATTTTTTAAAGTAGGTAGGAATAAGTCTTGAGATTTAAAATTAGTGAGAATTAATTTGATGAATGTTAAAAAAAAGTAAAGAATACGGCATTTGACTTTATAGTCCCTGCCGACGATGCTGATCTCCGTTTCGGGGCCCTAAAGCCAGGAAGCACAATGAGGGGTTGGGACCCAACCATCCTGTGCTTTCGCACACCCTACCTGTTTACCTTCCCCAGATTTTTACTGGCACCAATTTAGAGCTGAGTCGACTCTGGCTGGACTTACAAAGTTACACCACTGACCCCAATTCCAAACCTAATAACCAACAACACCAGGACTCGAACCCGTGCCCTCGCGTAGCCCATTGATGAATGAGATTTAAAAATTAGTTTGAAATAGTTAAGAATATATTGATAATTTACCGTAAATCTAAGAATATTTTCTCAATCAATAATGTTTTCCCATTTTTACAGAATATAATGAACACTCAATTTTTCGTCATACTTTTCTAGGCCTAATGTGTCGTTTTGTGCGTGTGTGCTTTTTTCCCGTAAGCCAATGCTTTTCTTGATTTATTAGAGTTTTTTTCTAATTTATATACTTATCTTTTAAATTCCTCGAATTAAAAGGAAACAAGTAAAAGTTTCAAGAAAAATAGTTTTAAAAAAGAAAGTGCAGTCTCAGAGCCCCTTTATTCCCGAGTTTTATAGTTTTTGAACATATGTTTAATAAGATAATAGAGAAGCTTCAGTGAATGCTTTATCAATACTTGAATAGGGGCAGAAAGGTCCAATCTTTTGGGGTAGGTGGGGTCAAAATAACATGCCCTAGAAGACTGACAAAAATCAGAAAAAGTACAATTTAAAACTACTAGTTTTTACTTTTTACTGGGGAGGGGCAGTGACGTCAATTGGAGGGCAGCGACGTGAATTGGAGGGCAGTGACGTCAATTGGAGGGCAGGGCATGTCCGTCAATTGGCCATGCCCTTACCCTATAATTTTAATCCCGCCCTCTAGATTTCAGAAAATACCTTTTTTTGGCATTTTCAACGAAAAATGACAAATTTGCCCCCTCCCTCCAGTTACTGAAAAAAAAAGATTTAGCCCCCCCTAAATTTTCGAAAAATGATGCCACTGGAGATAGGACGTCCTCCAGTCGAAACTCAGGTAAGTCCCACATGTGTACCACCATGCCTGCAAAGTTCGCAGGCATGATAATATGGCACACTAGATTTATAATGTATAAAAGCAATATTGCCGTGGTTGAAGTAGGAATCGCTATTAGTTGGTTCGAATTTTGGCCCCAGGGTGTAATAATAGTTTTAAAAAAAGGTCAGGAAGACAACGTTTCTTAAATAGGAAATAAACAACAACAAAAAATGTTAGATCGACCGGAAAGACTGACAGATTGAGGCCAAGGTAGAATTAATAGTATGGAAAATGTACGTATTGAAGATCTAATAACTAGAATAGCAAAGGTGTAGTATGTCTTTTTTCACAGTTGATGAAAACTGAAAGAGTAGGAAGTTAAGTCTTGAAAGAGTAGAAAGGTAACTAAGGACAGTATACTAGGGGCTACGGTAGTGACAGGTGTCTAGCAGGATTCTGAAGCTTGGGAGATCCAAATAATCGAAAAAAGATGCTAAATCTTACCTAGGAGAATTTCTAAGGATATTTTCAAGTACTCGTTTGAGTGACTGAATATCAAACAAGATGTGTACGGTTGATCCAACCGTACATGTAAACAGATTAAAAGGGTTAAGAGGATCAAATGTTTACAAACCAAGGCCGTATCCAGGGGGGAGGGTTAGGGCGTTTGAACTCTCCCTCGAAAAGTTTGTTTCAGCTCGTAAAAACGTAACAAAAATGAACATAAAAAAAATTGATGCGTTTTTTCTCGAGTTTTCTTTTGTAAACCCCTTCCCGCGAAACAAATCCCTCTGGAAGCCCTCCACCCGAAAAAAATCCTTTTGTAAACCTAAATAAGTTAAACCTAAATCCTTCTAAAAAAGGTAAAAAATTATCTTGAAACTTCTGTAACATTATGAAAATGAGAGATACGTCCTATGGTTCTGCCCACGACGGTAATACAAACAGACAAATTGCTCATTTTGTTTCGTACTAAATAGAGAAACTAACGGTCTGATTTTCACATACCTCATTCCCGAACTTTGGAACTCGATTTAGTCTTTTCTGAAACCAAAACTATTCAGCAATTGATACAATTAGAGAAACACAGGAACAGAAGTAACTACCAAAATCCTTCGGTATCAGAAAACACGGAAGCAAGTCTCAGAACATACTACCTGGTTGGCGTTTTTTGTATTTTTCTAATTCTACAGTTTACGCCTGAACGTAAATCTTGGCTTTGACATTCTATACTAAATGACATTCGTCTACTAAAAAACACACAACGGAGAAATAGGCAAAATGTAAACCAGTAATCAAGGGCATATCCAGAATTTTTCGCAGCTTGGGGGGGGGGGTACGGCCTGACCAGTAGTCCAATATTTACATTTAGACGCAAGCGTGGTCTTCTTACGAAACACATCTAACACCCACTTCAGAGCAGAGAATCATTCAAAGAGAAAAAGACGAACTGAATGAAAAAAATGGATAAGCGAAATACCTGAAAACTCCAACTATATCTTTGACTGTTTGCCGCAACTGTCTATATCTCATTGACATCGGTAGGTCGTTGTTAATGCTGACAGCCAATCTCCTAAAAGAACATTAAATTCAAGCAATGAATAGAAAAAAAGAAGAAGGATATTTATTTATTAGAGTTAAGTAAACAATAGAACGTAAATACCAAACAATTAAAATAAATTACTTATCCACCTGAGGATAGAGCTTGTATTTACAGGAGGGATATCCGAAAAGTAATTCCCGTTAATATACATCACAAGCAGTCGTTCCAATTTACGAAAATGGGGGGCGGGGAGGGGAAAGGATTTTTTTATTTAAAAAATGGACATAGAAGTTATATTTTAAAAATCTAAGGGGGGAAAAGGTTTTTTCAATTAAAAAAATGAAGATACAGAAAAGGTATTGTTCAAAATCAATGGGGAGGGTCTGCCCATGTCCTCTCCATTACTTGGCATCATTGTCCACAAAAAGTACTAAGGGTAACTTAGTAAAAACCGTTCCACGGTGGATTTGCTCGCTGAGTGAAAAGAATACTAGAGTCTCTAATGCAGAAAAATATTTCTCACTACGGAGGCAAGAATAAACAGGAATAAGAAATCCTGTCAAATATGCGCATGCGATAAGATTTTATGGGTAAAATACTTGCGACAGAGGTGAAATTTGAATGAAATTCGCGTTCCTAAGAGATAAAATATCAATGATAAATGCAAAAGTATGTTGTATCAATATGGTACGTGTTTAAAGATGACTCTAGATAACCGTAGTTTTCTTCTTCCTTTTTTTTAATAATAAAAAAAAAATCCTGCAATTTGCTTATTAGTTACTTTAAATGGTTACAATCTTGTGCATGATCCGTTCTGAGCTAAAGACTATAAAAATAAAGCAGTAGTATCATTTAACACTCCCTTCCGAATATATTTGTCACTTCCATGAATTTGCAAACTAGCCTCCCATCCCCTGATAGGGTCACACACAGCCCTAGGCAAAATAGAGAGCTTTTTGATTCTGTTGGTTTGGATTATTTTTTTATACTCATTGCTCACCAACAGCTGGTTTAAAACGCGAAAAAAATGTCAATATATATATCAAAAACACAGAATCAACAAAACTTTTTATATAGCCTAGGGCTATATCTCGCCCAATTAGAGGGAGGGGGTTAGGACACAATTGCCATAGTAGGATTATTACGTACAAAATAATGTTCGTTGGCGATTGTCTGGTACTGTTTTTATGCTATTTTAGTTTAAATGCTTTATTTTCATTCCACAGGGGACTCCTCGCCCCTCTGTAGGCATGACTTGAGGAAAACATGGCAGCTATTCTTGTGAAGCATCTATAAGCCGAGCAACACATTCCGGGTGAGGAAAGAAGTGATTTGTCATGACTAATGAGAGGAACAAAATAAAAATCATATTAAATATTGATTTATTATTAGCCGCGTGGCTTGGATCAGTAGTTTTCATAAACATTATAAAAATATATAATTTTGAAAGGTGATTGCGTAAAAATACAGTGAAAAGCTGGTCTCTCAGAATTAACAAAAAGAAGTTGTATAGATACACCCATTTTAAGTACTGCTAAACAAGGCTTACTCTCCCAAAGTTTATATTTTAAACTAAATGTATAAGCAAATTATAATTTTTTTAATGTAATTGTCTTTTACTATGAATTTTTCTCGACTAAATCTTAAATCTCAGGCAGTGGAAAAATGTTTTTATTCTTCTTATTAATGTACACAAGAATATTTAGATAACCATGTTATCGTCCGCAACCAATGCCACGCAGTCATCTTATGAGGCTTATATCAGGATTAATGACTATTGCTGAAAGGAATTTTGTCACTTCAATATTATTACAGCCCAGGCTTTGTAATTGGTGATATTTCTTATCACATCATACAATTTCAAAGGTTACAAGAGATAAATGAGGTGGGCTATGACTTCACATAAAATAAAGCTAGGTGCCTAAGAGCCTGCTTGACCATCTGCCAATAGAGTGTTACTGCTATCCTTTGTACTTGATCGAAGTCTATTTAATCTACTCGATTTTACATATATTCATTTTTTCTGTGAGCGATGTTACCATCCTTAAAATCTTTTTTATTTATTTAATGCTTTAATGGATTGTATGTTTTCCTCTAATTTACCCGCCTAAGAACGTTTGGAGGATTGATGCGTTGTATGCTTAATTAATTATGAAGAAAACTTATCTTAAAAAAACGTCTAGTGCAACACGTAAAAGAAAAAGAAGTTTTTTTCTGAGTAAGTTAAAGAAAGCTAGAAATTGAAGGGACTCAGATTCTTATCGCTTTAACATGGCTCTTAACTAAAAACCAAAACGAAAAAAAGATTGAACTTAAAATTTAAATAGAGATAAAACATAATTATAAATAAAGACTACAAAAAAAGACGAATTCAAAACTCAAATAGGGTAGAGTATGAAAAATTCAATAAAAGGAGAAATTTAGCACTTTAACAGAGGCTTGATAAAATAAAAATTTATCAGCAGCATTGGTAGTACAGCATTACCCAGAAGAACTACAAAAAAATCAGTCAGTTTAATTTGGTGTACAGAGTGACTGAAAACTTACTCCATTTTAATAATGCTCCAATTTATTTATGAATCGATGTTTAACAACATTAACTATGAAAGAGGACGCTTAACGTGAGGCTTCATTTACCATTCAATATACGTATCAAAATTGGCTGCAGTTTCTCAAGCCCCGTGTGATTCACATCAACTGATTTTCCCAAGGACTAATTCCCAACTTGATTCCCCAAGGGGAATGTCAGACTTCGGTAGTAATTGGTATTGTAATTACAATGTGTGGTTAAAACTGTACGAACAAGGAAAAGTTGAAACCGATCTCGGAAAAACGAATTTCTCCAAGTCGTGACCCATCCAGCTCATATTTGAGTCGTGACTCATATTTTCAGTCGTGACTCATATTTTCAGTCGTGACTCATATTTTCAGTCGTGACTCATATTTTCAGTCGTGACTCATATTTTCAGTCGTGACTCATATTTTCATTCGTGACTCATATTTTCAGTCGTGACTCATATTTTCAAGCCAATAATTTTCAGTGTGTCAAACTTCAAAAAGAAAATATGGAGCCATTTTTTGGGTAAAAATATGAATAGAACATTGTTTTCGGATTAAAGAGTGTAGGTAAAGTAAAACTACATAATAATGTCAGTTGCAACTGGGGTTATCACTTTAAAATATCTAGTTAAGAAAAAGTCGAAGGCTTTTTCTTATACGTGATATTATCAAAGTTCAATTCTTTGTGAACATGTGACTGTAAACAAACATTTAGCACAGCCAAAGACTGATTCAAAGAGTCAGTTAAGGATACATATTCTTGTTTTTTTCTTTTCTTTTTTGCTTGATTAATTTAGGAAAATTTTATCCCAAGAATTTATCTAAAAAAAAAGCAGTTTTTGTTTGTTTGTGCTGTAAAAAAGTGAAGCATTTCAATCTTGGCTTCCATCCCATACAGCCCAATAAGAGCATCGTACGGGGGGGGGCTTAGGCATTGAGTCAGTGTTCGAGACAACAGAAAATTTAGGCAAATGAAGAAGTTGAGATGCACCTCTACCAAAAACGGTAAATATGTGACGCAGGCAAATATACAGGATTTTTTTCGAGGGGGGGGGGGGGAATAACATAAAACACAAATTTTTGGATTCTAGAAGGGGAAGCTAGATTCCCTAGAACAGAGACGAAAAGAGAGGGGAACATTGTAATGAACAATGTTTATCTAAACGAAAAACAAACAAACATAATATATATCTTAAATCCTAGGGAACCATAAGATTAGATTGTCAGAAAAGTTATTCAATCAAAAATTTGAAGTCAATCTACAAAATCAAAGGAAAACTAGAAAGACGACTACATGGTTATTTCTACCATCGCGCAGGAGATTCTAGGGAAATCAACTGACTTGGCATAAAAAGCTTCTGACGAAGGAAATCGAATTTTAAATAAAGTCTCATGTTACGTGTTCTCTAACCATATTTATTATCTGAAAAAATAGCGATTTATAAACATATTTAAAGACTATTGAATAGGAAATGACTTTTAAATAGCATTATAACTAGGATAGGTTTAGCATCAGGAACTTAGGATACTTTAAAAGAAAATCTAAACCCAAATACCTATTGTATCTTTTTGTCTAAATTGGTTCTTTTATTTTCCGCTCAACGCAAAACTTAACGAGAACAAGAGAGAGAAAATATAACGAAAACACACCCAACAATTTTAAAAACGGTTTTTATAATACCAGTGTCAAAGCAAGGGCGACTTCGCCTGAAAAAGCCATGATAAAGACAAGGCTGTACCAGTCAATTAGATTGTTGTTTTAGCTACGCTTATTTTTGCCCTAGCACTTACACAGTTCATATAATATTCATCACATAAACAAATCCTTGATGTGTACCCTCCCCCTTGATTTTCCCCAAAAATCTTACTTGATTTTTGTACCCCCTCCCTCCATATAAAATCCTGGATACGTCACTGAATATTCGACAAATACTTTCTGTGTTTTACGAATATGCTACTTTCAGGCACGTCTGAAGGGGAATTTGCCCTTTAAAACATGAAGGTTCTTATAGTTTATTTTTGCATTTTCTTAAATTATTCAAATAATTTCCTATTTTTGGCACTAGTTTTGAAATTTTTCCAAAGAAGGGAGTCCTGACAAAATATGAGCAAAAGCTTTAGATCATTGAAAGCAAATTAGAAAAAAACAACAAAAAAACTAGAGACTTTAGAAAAACAACAACAACAAAAACAACAAGAAAAACAAGAGGTAACAATATTTCAGCATTGTTGTCTCGTAAATTAAGTTAAAAAAAAAAAACTGAGCTACATACTTTATATTTGGTAAGTACTATGTCTATGCAAAACTGGACTAGAACAACCAAGCACAAGTGCTTACCTTGAGACAGTTGCTTGAGCATCTTCAACAAGATAGTTGGGAGGTGGAAGGGGTTTGGGTCGGTGCTGAGACGTCAACCATCCAAACATGTCATGTGGATTCCGGCTTAGATAGGGTTGAGAACGAGCGCACCCATATTTATTCTCCACAAAGGACTCTTCCTTTTCTGGAGAGTGGTATTTAAATTTATGATTCAAGCATTTTTTCGCCCCTGGAAAGTAGATAAATAGGTTTAACTTAAGAAAACTAGATTAAGGGCTAAAAGGAAAAAAGGGAGGAAAACCACAAGAATAATAGGTACTTGAATGCTATAGCGCCTATGTCAAGTTCTTCATCTAAGCAGAACCTTTTTCTCTGACTAATCCTAATGAAGCATCACAAAATATGATGCAAATATAATACTTTAGAAATGAATTTGGGCTATATATTTGCAAATTAGAGGGGGAGAGGGTTAAGTATAGCGGTTCTGCATGCAAAATGTGTTAGGTACAATTATTCTGCATATTTTGAAGTACAAATTGTTTTCTAACTTAACACTATCCAAATACTTTACCTCCTCCCCCCTAATATGTAAATATATAGCCCAATTTTATATTTCCTATCTATTCTGTCACTTCTCTTTGTCCTGTCTCACGCTAAGCTGAAAGAAACTAATGAAGAAATTTTTTTCTAAAGTACGTCAATGGATGAAGAACTTAACATGGGTGCCATAACAGACATGTACCGAACAAAATACTGCATTTCATTCTACTTTTAAATATAAACTGTTGTCTATTATATAAACTATTGGAACTTTTGGGATACAAACTATTTGGAACTTTCAGCAAAAAGTTTGACCGTTTAGATATTACATAGGAACTACTATTAGGTTCTAAAAACAGTCAAGTTCTTTCAATTTTCATATTAAATTCACTGTATGACAAATTAACACTATAATACATGATACAACAGAAAATAAAGTACTCACACAAATACTTCCTACAAAATGAGTTATACTCAAAAATCAGTGCTAAGTAGTAATATAAAAGTAATGAAAAAAGGAATAATAATACAAATAAAAATACTGAAGATAAAGAGAAAATGAGAAACCATGTTCAACTCACAATCCAAATTCAAAATCAAATGTAAAACTTAATATAGATAAACACCAAAATCGGCAACCATGATTTCACATTAATTAATAATTATCCATTGATTTTAGTTTTAAATTAAATTTTTAAGTCAATTTTTGTTAGTTTATATAAAGTAAAAATATATTCCTATTTGAGGTTAGTTATGTATTTTGGTAACAACAATACTAAGCTACTTTTGCTCTTTCAGATATTCATGGTGAAAAGAAAAAAAAGAAGTAAAAAAAAAAAATCTAAACAAAATATTACACTAATCTTCAATGAAGCCGTGGCTAAGAGCATTTTGAGCAGACTCAAAACTGAAACCCCAACAAGAAGTCCAAGCACTAAATTGTAATTGACGATTACTTATTTTAATAATATAAACACTAAAATACAAACTAATTTGTATTATCATGTCTAAACAAAAAAAAATCACAAGAAAAGATATCTCCCTATTGGTTGCATTTATAGAGGAATATTTCCTTCACGTCACGTAGGAAAGACGGCGACTACTGAGATAAAAAGGTTTCAGAGCCTCTTGCTCAAAGACTTCCAAAATAAACTATTCAGTTTATATGAAAATAAATCTCCTTTATTCAAGACAAAACATTTTTAGATTTTTGTCAATTAAATCCTCAAATAAACATATTCCCATGAAGAGTTTAAAAATCTTACTTTCGCTATCTTGTAGAATTATAAAATTTTTAGATGTACCTTTTCTTTTTTGCCACGACGATACCATTTATTCTAAGCAATGACTGACAGGCCAGTTTTTAGGGCTATAATGAGAGAAAGGTTTAGATGAAAATAACAGGTCTTGCAGATGGAGGCCAAACAAAAAGTCCCCGAACGGGATGGAAAAGGTCGTATAAAAGGAGTTAAAGGAAATCAAAACTTCTTGGGAGGGTGTAAAGCTCTGAATAGACTGGGATGGAAGATAGGCATGTGCAGCTGTGTTGGCCTCAGGTTGCTTGGAGCTGCAGTGAGTTGTTAGTAGTAGTAGTAGTAGTAAATGGAAGACTAGGTTTTAGGTAAGTATTTGACTAAGCGTATGTCGAACAACAAGCAGTACCAAAAACGTGATTCGATCCCACTTAGAGCTATAATGAAAGAATTGCTGAGATGGCTAGGACGTTTTGCAGATAACGAATTACAGAGTGCCAAAGATCGTCCTTTTCGGTCTTCCATCTAGGGCCAAATGTAAAGCAGGGAAACCCCCTAAAGAAGGCTACAAAGGAAACTGGAACTTGGTGGGAGGGGGGAAATATGAAGCGATGATTGGGATAGAGGAGTGTGCGCAGCTGTGTTGGCCCCAAGCGGCTTGGTGCTGCAGAAAATTGTTAACAGTACTATTGGTACTAAGAAAAGACAAGGTCATCCCAAGTAACACTCAAAATTGTTTTCTAACTAACCTTGTAATTGTTCCGCAAGATACTGCACAGCCTTATGACTAACTCCAGTCATTCGTAGACCATTCTTTTCAAACTTGTCTGAATTAGGCACCTGGGGTATATTATGAGCCCTCCTGGCTTCTTGGACTGCCAACAACACTTGCCTCCACACCTATACACAAAAACAGACTTGATAGAATATTCAGGAACAAATGTATCAATTTCTTTTATCAATTATTCAGAAACAATTCGTTAAGACATATTATACAGTACAATATGTAGATGCTTATTAATTATTATTTTGCTATTCCCTGTGCACTTTGATGGCTTTTTATTTTGTATTTTTAAGGGACCAGCGGAACAATAATTCATATATCTTTAATCTAAAACCTAAGAATAAAGATTACAACAAAAATTATATTCCCAACGAAAGAATTTTGTACGGCCCATGGTTATGCTCGATTCCGCTTTATTCACTTCGTAAGAGCTAGTCACCCTTAAAAACATTCTAGAGGAGCAGCATTATTGAAATTTAGAGCATTCATGGATTTTATGAACCACAGGCTTGCAAGTTACAACTTGCAATTAAAAGGTACAGTTTTGCCCATACTTCCTTATAAACACAAATTTTTAACTTTTTTCTTCTTTTATCAGACCTTTCCATCACTAGTAAAAATAATGGGGAATAGTTTTGGCCTCTGTGAACCATATATTTTTATTTTTATTTTTTACTAACACACAACTCGTATCCTTTTCTTATTTTTCAGTTTCTGTAAGAAATATTGTGATACGTGCCACAACAGAGGCTTTTCCTCCTTACAACAAACGTTAACACTTATCTTGTTGTTTAAATCGCAAACGCACAAGAGAAGAAGCAGAAAAGAAAGACTCACAATTTTTTCTAGAATTAACTTTTTTTAAATCGTTAGGAGTTGTAGCTGCACTACACTAGGAAACAAGGTAATATTGAACTTCACTTTCAGTTTACTTGTGTCAGTGTATTTATGTTCTATTGTCTAGAATAAAAAGCGAACGTTCAAGGAAAGAGCACCAATTCATGTATTTATGTGAAATCTTATGGGAAATTTTATGTTTTACAAAAAGGAGCTCGTTTCGTGTTATTATCCACAAAAACAAGCCCTGTTTGAGCTACGCAAAACGGACAAAAAGATATCAATGGAAAAGATACACAGAAAAATGATGGAGTTTGTACATATCTAAAAAATTTAATAACTTACAGTTTTCTCCGTAAGAAAAAAAAAAATCTTCTTAAATATACCTACACTACACAAAATTCAGAAGTGACGTCAATTGAGGGGAAGGACATGCCCCCTAGATTTTAAAATAAACCTTTTCCTTAAGTTATTTTCATGGTCTTAAGCTATTTTTCCTTATAAATAGTCTTATGTTCAGTTTTCTAGGTTGAGATATACGAGTTACATGGAGAGGTGTATTCATTGAGGGAACAGGAAATAGAAACTGAATCCCATTGCAGAGGGCATCCGTGCTACATATAAATCTTCTTAATACTGCAGAAACAGTCGGTATCTAACCAACTGTTACTTTAATGCTTTTCCACAAGAAAATGTTAGAAATTTGCTACTTTAAATGTGTGACCGTGCATTTGATGCAGATTTTATAGCCTTTTGCTTGAAAAATCCATATAATATTAACCCCCTCCCCCTTTACAGGTACAGCCTGAACAAATATAATATTAACCACATAATATTTACTCATATAATATTAATACCCCCCTTTACAGGTATAACCTGAACGAATATAATATTAACCATATAATATTAATTCATACAATATTAATCCCCCCCCCACTAAAGGTATAACCTGAACGAACAACCCTATTGAATTGCACAACTTCCATTTCAATGGCTGACGATATATAATTACCTCATTTATATCATGGGATCTACAGAAGAACCCATCGGCAGATGTCACTTCGTAAACGATATGAGGGCCTTTAGGTACTGGGAGAGGACTTTTCTTTTCTAGTTTAGAAACGTCCACAGTCGGCACTTGCGCTAGTTTCTTGGCAAAATTCTCAACAACAGGAGCAACTAGCTTTTTATCTGCATCAGAAAAGACATCAGCTGAAGTACCAGGGGGAACAGACAGCTTGGCTTTAACCTGAAAGCAAAGGGAAAATAAGACATAAAACATCTGATTAAAAGCATGATTAGCCTACAAAATCCAAAAACTGTAATTTTAATCTAAAAAGATGTAAATGAAAAAAGTCTCAACACATGAACCGTTCAGAAGCCAAATTTATCAAGCACTTTGAGTAAACAGTAGAGATAACGCAATGAACCAGACGGGTTGCTGGGTTTCATACGAATGTATCTATAATCTGATAAAAAAAACAAACAAGAAATCTAGGCGATTTCTTTGAGTGTATGAGAGGGGGGTTAAGAACAGTTTAGTGCGTGCCCAGTCAAATTCAAGCTTTAGAAAAAAAAAGTAACTTGTCATTCTACGGCTAAACATTTTTGTCATTTTTGGAGCTGACCTTCATTTTTAGAAACTCTTACTAAGCATCAAGTCAAGATTTAATCTAGGATTTTGGATGTTAAAACAAATGAAAAAGTAGAGGACCAGCATATCTTCTAAAAAAATTCAAATAAAATACTTTTATTCACATCCATAATTCCCCCACACACGAAACTGAGCGGCTACAGATAAAACACAAGTAACTCAAAATGCCGATTAGATGTCCTAGAAGTAATAAAATGATCATAAATCAAAAAGTCTTAATAAAAGGGGCTGCTTGGTCACCAATCACTTTCAACTTAAAAAAAAGGATTACAGCTTTTATTTTTCGATCGAATGAGCATCCTCCCAAGTTTTTAGAGTCATGAGAGGGAGGTTGGGGATGAGTAAGGGACAGTCCCCTTCCAAAATGGAGTAAATTCTGCCGATTCTGAGGTTTAGTATTACCTTTTACTTTCATAATAACAAATTAGACCAGAAATATTCACAGAAATAAAAAGAGATTACCTATCAATGTCTAACCTCCCCACAGCCCCTTCCTTAGAACTAATTCTGTATTTATCTGAAGGTTTAATGAGAGTTAGGTTGTTTTGACATTAAAATGCACCCTTTGAGGCATCTACCCCCCTCCAAAGTTTACACCATCAACTTTCAAATAAAAACCTTATATCTTAACAATAAGCAACTTGTATGTACCCCTCGCCCCGGCGGCTGGAAGGGCAGTTGTCAAACCTGGAGGCATGTTTGTAAGACCCTTGGACAATTTTGAACAAAATGACTATCTCAAAACTTTGATCGGATGCGTTTGGAGAAAATGGAGGGGAGAATAATCCTAGGGGAATTTTTGACAGGGGGATTTTCCAGAGGGAGAAAACGTCTAGACCCACTTAAAAGATCTACATCGAGTTCTGTAAAAAGCAAAGGAAGAAAAAGTAAAATATGGTCTCACTCGGTGAGGCTGGTACATAAAGATCTCACTCAGGTTGCTTTTGCAATGTATAGAATAGAGAGACAATTTTTCCCCAGTGCAAGCTCAAGGTATGTGCATTCTTTAATCATTTAACGTATTTTACGTATTTTTTTTCAACATATTGAGAGATATATTCCAAAACGTAGAACCTAGAGCTTTTTATCTAAAATCGAAACTGTACGACGAAGCTTCATATATGACTCTGATATAATGGATTGATGCCTTAATTGATAAAACAGTTCTTCATGTTCTTCACAAGCCTGTTATAAGAAGAAATTCCAATTATACGCTCTCTATAGGAACATAGGAATCATTATTCAATCGAATGCTGCAACACAGAGACTATTCTTGAAAAAAAAAATGTTTAGCATCCAGCTAGTAACTTGCAATACCCTTTTAAAGTGAACAAATCATTATGAACATAAACAATTATTATAGATTTAGCTAAGTTTTTTTTTCCTACTTAGGATACTAGAAAAAGTTACATAGGGCCATATCTTGATTAGTGCCCAGCCCCTCACCGTATCTCCAAAAAAACTTCAGGCCAACTTTTAACAAAATTCCCATTGATTAACAAAATTTAGTCAACTGCGCCCTCTACTTTATTTTAATAAAAAAAAAATTATATAACCGTTAGATTATTTATTTAAAATTTTGCATCCCTGAAGCTTCTGCCCCCAGGTAAGCGTCTCTTCCCTCTTAATCTGCCTTTGATACGCACGCTGTCTTCGTCATTATTAGCTCACAGATTGCAACTATCATAATTTTGCAAAATTAATATAATGAAAATGCTGTAGCAAGCAGAAAAATCTTTTTGCGAATGCTAATCTAAAACAGTAATTTATTTTAGTACTATAATGTGACGTCTCTCAATCTTCGAATCGATGGATCAATTTTCATAATGAATGCACAAGACAGCATTGAAATATTTCACTTGATAGTGTGACTACAGATCAATAATGTCTCAAAATTACAGCAGAGTGGTCTGGGTTAAAATGTTCCGGTTAAAATGTTCTGGTTAAAATGTTCTAGTTAAAATGTTCTGGTGAAAATGTTCCGGTTAAAATGTTCTGGTTAAAATATTCTAGTTAAAATGTTCTGGTGAAAATGTCCCGGTTAAAATGTTCTGGTTAAAATGTCCTGGTGAAAATGTTCCAGTTAAAATATTTTGGTTAAAATGTTCCGGTTAAAATGTTCTGGTTAAAATGTTCTGGTTAAAATGTCCCGGTTAAAATATTCTGGTTAAAATGTTCCGGTTAAAATGTTCTGGTTAAAATGTTCTGGTTAAAATGTTCCGGTTAAAATGTTCTGGTTAAAATGTTCCGGTTAAAATGTTCTGGTTAAAATGTTCCGGTTAAAATGTTCTGGTTAAAATGTTCTGGTTAAAATGTTCCGGTTAAAATGTTCCGGTTAAAATGTTCTGGTTAAAATGTTCTAGTTAAAATGTTCTGGTGAAAATGTTCCGGTTAAAATATTCTGGTTAAAATGTTCCGGTTAAAATGTTCTGGTTAAAATATTCTGGTTAAAATGTTCTGGTTAAAATGTTCTGGTTAAAATGTTCTACTTAAAATGTTCTGGTGAAAATGTTCTGGTTAAAATGTTCCAGTTAAAATGTTCCGGTTAAAATGTTCTGGTTAAAATGTTCTAGTTAAAATATTCTGGTGAAAATGTCCCGGTTAAAATATTCTGGTTAAAATGTTCCGGTTAAAATGTTCTGGTTAAAATGTTCTGGTTAAAATGTTCCGGTTAAAATGTTCTGGTTAAAATGTTCTGGTTAAAATGTTCTGGTTAAAATGTTCCGGTTAAAATGTTCTGGTTAAAATGTTCTAGTTAAAATGTTCTGGTGAAAATGTTTCGGTTAAAATATTCTGGTTAAAATGTTCCGGTTAAAATGTTCTGGTTAAAATGTTCTGGTGAAAATGTTCCGGTTAAAATATTCTGGTTAAAATGTTCCGGTTAAAATGTTCCGGTTAAAATGTTCTGGTTAAAATGTTCTAGTTAAAATGTTCTGGTGAAAATGTCCCGGTTAAAATATTCTGGTTAAAATGTTCCGGTTAAAATGTTCTGGTTAAAATGTTCCGGTTAAAATGTTCTGGTTTAAAATGTTCCGGTTAAAATGTTCTGGTTAAAATGTTCCGGTTAAAATGTTCTGGTTAAAATGTTCTGGTTAAAATGTTCTGGTTAAAATGTTCCGGTTAAAATGTTCTGGTTAAAATGTTCCGGTTAAAATGTTCTGGTTAAAATGTTCTGGTTAAAATGTTCCGGTTAAAATGTTCTAGTTAAAATGTTCCGGTTAAAATGTTCCGGTTAAAATGTTCTGGTTAAAATGTTCTGGTTAAAATGTTCCGGTTAAAATGTTCTGATTAAAATGTTCCGGTTAAAATGTTCTGGTTAAAATGTTCCAGTTAAAATGTTCTGGTTAAAATGTTCCGGTTAAAATGTTCTGGTTAAAATGTTCCGGTTAAAATGTTCTGGTTAAAATGGTCTGGGTCATCCCAGTATAATGAGAGACAAAACTTAATTCTTCTTCACAAGTGATTAAAAAAAGAACACAGTACCTGGAATGACTTTGTTCTTGACTCTTTGCTTGGCTTCACTACATCTATCTTCTCTTCGCTCTCTTGCTTCTGAACATCAGTACAAGTTTTGCTATCCGTAGATGAATCAGCTTGAGACACTTGGTAGGCAGGTTTTTCACCAGCCTTTTGAAGCACCATTTTGTATCTTGGCTTTTCACCATTGGTGGCCCTTAACTTTTGTGATGCTTTCAGTTTTGCGGCATACTCCAGATAACTATAGGTTGGACGAGGTTTTTTCCGATCAGGCTCCGTGTTCTTGTTGCTAATGTCTTCTTTTGGCGTGTCTTTTGGCAAAGGTAAGGAAACACGCTTATCGGTAAACAACAAAGATGGTTGCACAGATTCTTTATAAGTATTTATTTTAGGGGAAGCTGATGAAATAAGTTTATCTACTACTTTATCTGCTAAGTCACTAGATCCAGATGATACAGACATGGTATTGCATTTTAATGGCACAGGGGATCTAATATCACTAGAGATGTTTTCTAAGGGTTGAGGTGCAATAACTATTGGGTCTGGTACATTAGTGCTATCTGGACAAGATGAAGAAACAACATTATCACATGAAAGCGGCCGCTTAGAATTATTACACTTTTGTGTAATTTTAGCCCTATCTTCTACACTGTTAAAATCATTCCCTATTTGAGGAACAATTTGAGTATCATTTAAGTTATTTATCAAGGCTTCTTGATTTTCACTTCTTTTTGAACTAAATTCACCACAAGAGATAGAATCATCACAGAAAAAGTCATCAAAAGCATCAGAAAAAGTTGAAGACTCCACTAGAGCCCTCTGTAATAGATCAGGGCTTGGATTACATACATTTTGTAATTGACTAGTTGATGGCAGACTGTTGAATAAATTACACACACCAGTCTGGTTATACGATGGTTCACTAGTATGAAAATTAGATGCATTTGCCTGAGAAACAGAATCCTGACCTGTAGTTGCTGCAAAGTCAGGTTTGTTTATAGTGGACGGTTGAATTGACAGTCGATTTAGTTTTTCCTTTCTTTCGTAACTATAATTAATACTGCTGTTATTTACATCACTGCTAATATTTTGTGAGGTGGCAAAAGTGGGGCGTACATGTTTTTCAGTTTCGTTAGAATAAACTTGAGGCGTTCTTGATATACCGATATTGTATCCTGGTTGGAGTAATTCACTCTCTCCAGAAGAAACAGATTGAATCGGTGGTCCTTTTGGATTTTGAAAGATTAATTCTGACTGAGGTAGAGCCTTTGCTTGGATAGCAGATTGCTGACGCTGTATTTGAAGAAGCGTACCTGAAAGTTACAAATGATATATAGTGCAATAATGTTATTTCACCATTTTATGAAAAAAAAGCTTTTCGTTTCTATCTAGGCATTTTCTTATTCAAAATTCCGAGCAAAAATTAAGCTGGAGGGGGGGGAGTACCAAACCCACAAATACAGGCCGCGGGATGGATTAAGATCATGGTTAAATGATTTCTATCATTTGTTGCAGAATTATATAGTCAAAAAGAAAATAAATCGTGTACAAAACAAGTCTTTTTTCCAGCTGAAATAGGAAAATAGGATCCTAACTCAAGCCCTTCCCTACAACAAAAATTCCAGAATACAATTGTTTTTGCCTCCCCTTTTTTAGCCTATGGGGTCAAAATCATTATCTTTTTTGTTGCCTTCTTTGTCAAGATGTTATATAGTACCTTTGAAAAAAAAACGTTTTGGTGCAAAACCAGTATTATGTGTGTTTGGAAGAGGAATCGAGTTCCCTAGTCACACTCTTCAAACAAGATTTGATAGTTTTTGCATAAATACCATAACAAAACTTCTGACAAATGAAAGGATTTGAAAGATCCCTTAGAGGGATCAAACTGGCTCTTTATGACTTGCACAAAAAGACCCAGGGTACCAAGCAAGGGAGGGAAATTTTCCCCTGAATTCTCACAATACTTCAAACTCTTTATAAGCAGGATCAGGTTACTCCATTCAAACAAAACCTCAAGAAATTATAAGCAGGCATGGAAAAGTTCCAAAGCTGTCAGTAGCAGAATTTAACAGAATTCCAAAAGATGCAGAAACTTTAGCTGCACAACTTGTGTTTTGACAGCTTTTCTTTGAGCAAAAAGTATTTTTTATATGTAAAAATGGTATTTTCAGACAGTATGTGCTGACAAATTTCACCAGACCATGAAAATTGCCAAGTAGCATTGCTACTATGCTACCCCACTTTTTTACACGGCAGATTCTAAGTCTTATTACTTAACTTGCACTTCTTCATATGTTTTGGCAGGTTTGGCAGTCACACAATATAAGTATCAAACTTTTAGAATGGGACCAGCCAATGAATAAAATAATATGAGTAGACAAAATTTTTTTTAGCAAGTTAAAATTGCTGAAGAGTGAAATTGGCATTATAAATATGTGAGGGTTTTGTCAAAGAAAATAATATATATATATATATATATATATATATATATATATATATATATATATATATATATATATATTTGTTCAAGAGAAATAAAGAGAGAATATGGAGAATGAGAAAATATGGAGAATGAGACCATATACCGAAATCAACATCAACAAAAAACATAAACAATACTTTACCTTGCGTGACCCCAAGACAAGAAAAATAACAAACAAAAAAATACATAGATATTACAAATGAATAGCCTATGTAAAATTTATTTTAATTAATCTGTTTCGAAAGCATACCTACCGAGCAACCCCACACGTAAATCAGACTTAAACTGGCCAGGGCTACCTATTTCCTTAATATCTATACTCAGCTTATTCCGAAGTTCTGAAGCTCTGTAAATAAGTGAAAAACAAAACCAACTTGAAACTAATCGAGGAACCTCAGTATTACCTCGTATCCGAGTAATGTGGTGGTGAACATCAGACCTCTCACAATTGAGAGAATATATCATTAAATAGATATTCCTGTTGATATAAAACAGGCTAACTTACTCTTGAATACACAGGGTGTCTGTTCAGTGTGGACATGCAAGATAGTTGAATATTTGTGGTATATAGTTAACATGAAGCTTTATTTTAAAACACTAAGGACATGAAAATGAAGAAATTTGTTAACCTCCATCTTATGTCTACCGGTATTTTCAATGATTTTATTTTGGTTATTACACAACTATTAAGATTTTTTCAAAGCGTAAATTCCTTGCTTTGTTGGCACATTTGAAAAGA
This sequence comes from Artemia franciscana, assembly GCF_032884065.1. Classification (NCBI taxonomy): domain Eukaryota; kingdom Metazoa; phylum Arthropoda; class Branchiopoda; order Anostraca; family Artemiidae; genus Artemia; species Artemia franciscana. The sequence goes on along the minus strand of NC_088867.1, from coordinate 20,197,189 downwards.
AATAAGCGGAAACTTTCCTTATTTACAAATAGAGCCAACCAAAGGTTTACAACACCAATTTATCTCCAACTGATCGTCAAGCAATATATCAATCCACAAGTTGGTACAGCCGGGCTATTGAACAAACATGGGCTAGGAGGAATATAAAAGAAAAAATAAAGTAAAAATAAATAACAGAGATATTTTAAACCAGAAGAAAATAATGATTCTATTGACATTTCAATAGGGGGACCCAATTAGTTTTTCTAAAAATATGTTTGTGGGTAAGTCAATTAACTAATAATTTCAAGTTTTTAACCGTTAATAATTTCAATTATGTCAACATTACTCCATAGCTTAGATTTATGGCAGTGTTTGTCTTCTGTCTAACATATTTTCGTATTTTTAAAATAGGTACCCGCTACGCGTAAAACTACATAACTGCGCATGGAGGTCATTTTCATTAAAAATAAGAATCCCGATTTTCCTATTTTAGGACGTATATGGATGTCCAACTTCTCACTTAAACAAATTAAAAGAATCAATTAAACAAATTCAAATTAGAATTACTTTTCCAGTATCCTTGGTACTAACAATTCATTTTTCAAATAACATCTATTCGAAATTACATCATATTACATCATATACGAAATGCATTAATTACGACTACATAACAACTAAAATTACATCATCCATTAAATAACACCATATTTTCATTAAAAAAAACATCTTAAATACGATCTATATCCTTCACAATACAAATTTTGATACATTTCAACAAACTCGCATAGACTTGGCGGAATAAATCTGCATCGCCATCATTTTTGGTACATTCACTCATCATACGTTAAGTAGAGTGTATTGAACCTGTGATTCGTAGGGCCAGGGAGTCATACTGTCAGTAATTACATAATTTTTGCTAGGTCTTTGTTGGTGTAAGTGCTGCTCGTAATTGTTGCAGCCTAAAATGCTTCCAGGAAAGCACTAGTCAAACTTAAATGTAAAAAAACAAACCAGTTTTAATTTCATTTCAGGTTTTCGTTCATAGCAAAATTGGGCTTACTGTAATTATACCCTATCTGATGGAAATAAATATGAAATCAGAGAAATTTCAAGAAGAGTCCTTAAAACTATTCTTAAAGCTTAATTACCTTACAATTATCTTTTAAAGAAGACAGGTTTTAATCCTAAAATGAGGTCCTTTGCAGCAGCTTTGCCTGGAAAGCATAAATTAGTTTCCTGACACCAGAATTATCGCCTTAATAAAATAAGACTATTTATTAACTAATAATTCAAACATATAAATAAATAGCAAATGATTAGGTGATTTGTGTTTAATGTGTTGTGGGGAATTATTTTTTTTTGTATATTTATGTTGATTCTGTAGGCATGTATTTGTTTTGGCTTGGTTTATTTTTGTTTCTATTTTATCAGTGCTCTAGCCTTTTTTTTTTTTCTTTTTTTTTTAATACCTATTCTTAGTTTTTATTCTCGTAGCGTAAAATTGTGACATTGTCAGTGCTAAAGTATGCGAACAGGCATGTGCACTGGTTCGTCATATCTATCTATGTAATTGTTGCATATAAAAAATTATCTATCTATCTAACTAATCTATAAATTAGTTAAAAAGGCTTCCCTCACAACCTAATAAAGTTTCGCCTTCCAAGAAAAAAGGGCAAGAAATCAAAACAATCACTTGGAATTATAACGATATGGAAAGGAATTAACAGATTTTTGAACAGTCTTTTGATTCAGTTATTAATTATTGGGATTAATTAATAGTGTTCTTAGATTTATCTTTTAATGTATTTATCTCTTTTCAATATGTTCATTTTAGTTGGATTGTTTTATCCAAGTGTTTTCTTTTTTAATATGTTTTCCATATCAATATCTACTTAATGACCTTTTTCTACTTAATACAATTTCTATTTAATTTACTAATTTGGCAGACTGGATTTAAACCGAGTCATAAATTTGTTAATCTTGTCCAGTAAATCATTTCAGGTATTATTAAAAGTAACGAGGATATCAAAATAAAAACATTTCCTTCCCTCGATCTCTTTTAGGTCTGCTGACTTCCTAACATTTTTCTCTTGGTTCTTTCAAAATTATGAAGTTTATAGGAAAAAGCCAAATTTACGCACAGAGGTATTACTTTCTTCTGGCTTTCTACTCATTGCCATGCTTTCAGTTTTTTTTTATCTGTTTGCGTTTAACGGCGGCAATAGGCAACAGACCAATAAAGATCCCTTTTAGGTCTACTGACTTCCGAAGATTTTTCTTGGTAGTTTCAAAATTATGAATTTTATAGGGCAAAGCCAAATTTTCGTCAGTGTTGCCACGTTCAATCGTAAAAATAAATTAGCAAAACTGACTAGTTAAATTTGACAATACTTTCCGTCCGTAAAAATTCCAACTTGAACAATCTTTGTTCCCCAAAGACAACTGCATCTTCAACAAATAGCTACATAGTTGCGAACGGTTTGGTGCCATTCATCCTGGTCAGATACGTCTTGCAGGGCCGCACAAGGCACGAAATTAGTTGGAATAATTTCCCTGACTGTAATTAAGTCCCTGCTTAGTTATCACGACGGCCATTATAAGTTTGTAGATGATCTGTCTACAGTGTTCGCTTATCTAGTCGAAAACACTATCATAACAAAGCAGTTTTCAGACCAGTTATTTGATCAGCTAAATACCGAATGCTCAAGTCCTGACCTTACCATCAACGTAGCCAAGTCGAAGATAATTCGTTTCAACCCTCTGAAGGGGAATATAGGCATGTCCCTAGTCCCTTTCCCGATTGTGAACGAAATAAAAATATTAATAATAATAATATTTTATTCCTCACGGCTCTCATTCCACATAACTGACACCTTTTTAAAAGAAAAATGTTATGACAGGGCGATGAGCGGATCGACTGCAGCACGATTGCCATTTAAAGTCGTCCTACGTTGAAAGTCTCTAGATATGGTATGTTTTTGTTTTTTAGGAGTAACTTTCACTAGTAACTGCAGTTTCAGTGCCCATATCAATTCAACCGCCCACAAGGCTAATGCAAGTCTTCAGACACTTACTAAAATGAAGCGTTTTGGGTGTGATACTGAAAGGCTTCTCCACGCCTACATGTGTTATGTTCGCCCGTTGTTCGAGCACGCGTACCCGGTGTGGGGTCCATCTGCTATCCGTACGGCGTACCTATTAGGCGACATAGAGTCCGTCCAGAAAAGAGCAACACAAGGATTATACTATAAAACCACGACATACCCTATGATCAAGCCCTCGCGAAACTGAATTTATCTCCACTTAAAGTCTGGCTTGAACATCAGCAATTGCATATTCTGCAATTTGGAAAATCTGTCCTAGCCAACACGAGCCACCCATCACTACTACCTGAACCAGCCCCTCCCAATAGTGTCAAAAAATAAACTTATACCCCCTAAAGTACGAACTGATCGTTACGCCAACTCATTTGTGCCTTTCTTCACATGGATTTTCAATGATGAGCCATAGTGTTTGATTTTTGTTTAAATGTGAGAATTTGTGAACAAAAAACTAAATTTAGCTATGCTACGATAGTTTATTTTATTATACGATAATTATTGAAAGCATTTTCTTTTTTTTGTGCGTGAATAGGTCATAAGCGTATTTTCTGCCGATTATTCAGGCACGTTTCTTTTTTTATTAATTCGGTACCATCTTCCACCAAAAACAATATGCCTGCATATAGAGGCCATTTTTTTCATTATAAATCGAATTCCCAATGTGTTCTAATTTTCGAAGAAATACATGTTTGTGCAAGTTTCCACAGAACCAATCTAAAAAATTAATTTTCATTTTGACCGTCCTCTGTACTTTGACGCTGCTTGATAGAACTTATATTACAGTAGAAAATGAAAAAATTTTATCCTCAAACCAAAACATCTACGATTGACTAAGATTCCAACAAGAGCAATCTAGTAATCTACAATTTTTAGGTACAATCCCATTGTACGCATACACCAATGCTCTCTCAAACTGTTTTTAATAAATATCTTTTTGATAATACATCAAACTAAGGTTTTTCTAACGAGACAAATTTGAAATTACGGGTCCAATTAGAGATTGATTTTCCAGAAAATAAAGAATTATGCACTGGATCATCTTGTTCACACTACGCGCTCACGGGCGCCAGAGGCAGAATTGGAGGAGCAATGCCTAGATCAGGATACACGAAGTCATGTAAAACCTTTGAAAGACAGTTTATTACCGAATTCAATCAGACTAATTTAGGAACTCTGACAAAAAAAAAAGAAAATCTTAAACGCTTAGTTTGTATATTTTCATGCTTATTTTGATTCTGTGAAGGTTAATATAGTAATTTCATTTCCACAGTTTTGGACTTACTCGCTTTCCAATAAGAATTTCCTTTTTTTAAGAGGTTTCTAAGAAGTGCTTAATCCTTTCTGATGTCTTTGCTATTGTCTTTACTGATTGGTATTAAAATATCCCAAGACTTGTTTGTTTTTGCTACCCAATCCAGATGGATGGTAGAACCAGTTTTCATTTAAGCAATGCAAAATCTTGTTGTGTTGCAAAAAACTAATATTATTTCTTCATGTACATTTTGGGAAAAATATGCTAAGTCTGAAAAAGGTTAGCTTAGTGAACTTTTGTCCCCCTCCCCATTCTCTCGCAGAGATACACACCTATCCCCTCTTGCCCCCTATCTCAGATCCTGCAACGCTTGGTGCAGATTATATGCCTGGTTTAACGATAGGTATTAAAAATTTAAGAGCCTAGAGCAGACGATATAGGCAGATAAACAATAATAAATCGAATAGTGGATAGATACCATCAGGTTGAAGGACATATGCCGGCATGTTTGGATGAATTTCATTAGCTGGCTGGGGACTTGCCATTTGAGTCTGAAGATTCAATGTAGGTATTAGAGATGTTGGAAAGGTTCCTAAATACTGAAAGACAGGGTTTGGCTGCTGCAGAGGCATCATAGGTTGAATGATTTGAGATTGACTTTCAGATGGAATGATGTATAATTGCTGACCATTTGGACCTATGCCAGTATGAAGTATCGTTGGCTGTTGAATCATCGGCATTGGTTGAACAATAGAATGATGCATCACCAATGATTGTGGTTGGATAACCTGAAGAAATTGAAGTATTTACTCATAAGAGCATGATACGCATATAACAACACTATAAAGATTTTCTATTAAATTAGATGAAGTTCAGAAATACTAACTTTTCTAATTGAGTAAGATAGGCAAACAACTATAAGAAGAACTTGATACGATAATAGCTTTCCAGTAAAATTATTACAAGGGATAAACAAACAAAATCACATGAGTTACTCACCGTCATGAGTAGCTCACAATTACTACAGTTACAGTTACACAGTTACAGTTATTACAGTTACTAGAGTTACAATTACACAGTCATGAGTAGCTCACAGTTACTACAGTTACAGTTACACAGTTACAGTTACTAGAGTTACAGTTACACAGTCATGAGTAGCTCACAGTTACTACAGTTACTAGAGTTACAGTTACTACAGTTACTAGAGTTACAGTTACAGAGTCATGAGTAACTCACAGTTACTACAGTTACTAGAGTTACAGTTACACAGTCATGAGTAGCTCACAGTTACTACAGTTGCAGTTACACAGTTACAATTACTACAGTTACTACAGTTACTAGAGTTACAGTTACACAGTCATGATTAGCTCACAGTTACTACAGTTAAAGTTACACAGTACAGTTACTAGAGTTACAGTTACACAGTCATGAGTAGCTCACAGTTACTACAGTTACAGTTACTAGAGTTACAGTTACACAGTCATGATTAGCTCACAGTTACTACAGTTACAGTTACATTTACTACAGTTACTAGAGTTACAGTTACACAGTCATGAGTAGCTCACAGTTACTACAGTTACAGTTACTACAGTTACACAGTTACTACAGTTACACAGTCATGAGTAGCTCACAGTTACTAATATTGTGCCTGTAAGGCTGTGCAGTCTTCTTGCTTAAAAGAGCCTTTTTCACGCTGTATTCCACTGATTGATGCACTTTGGACTGAATATTCTTTCTATGTCAAATTGATGTTTCTTTAATGAAGAAATTTTAATAAAATCATGAAAAGGGTCTTACAGTATTTTTTTTTTCTTCTAGCTTTCCAGTAAGTTCTTTTTTTAGCACTTTTAAAGTAGGACATCATAACAGACATTAATGATTTGCCTTTCTAAATTAACGCAGAATTTATTTTAATTTTCGGCGATGTGGCTTTTTCTTTAAATTGTTTAGTATTTTCTAGCTAGTGCTTTGGGTTTTACTGCAAACTGAATCCAACTTTAAAAATTAGACCAGAAATCTTTCTTCTTATTTTTTTCTAAATTCATTTTATTTTGAACTTATTATATGACAATTGCTTTCGTATTTGCTGCAGGCTCAGCTTAGCTAAATAGAAATTCGAGTATTTAATTGTTATAGATAGTCATTCAATGTAGTTAATGAACCCGTACAAATTATTATCCGTCTAGACACAGTAATTATACAATAAGTTTTCACTTTTTGTTTGAAACTAAAGGAAACAAAACGATACTCTGATCATTCAATTTGCTCTAAGACATTCTCTAGCAATAAGTACCAGGCCATGATTCGGCAAATGATAATAATAGTAACTTATTGTTACCCTCTGAACGCAACAAAAATGCATTAAAGAGGAGTATAAAAAAAGAGAAACTATAAGGACACAGACAAAAATTACGCACAATTATTGACAACTTTAACTTTTAAACACTCATTCAGCATGGGTCAAACACTATAAGATTTCACAACTAGCAACTCTAGGCACTTGATAGAAGGCAAGCCAGTAGAAAATTGATAATTCTGTTGCAGCAGTCAGCAAACATACGTGACAGTTCGTCCAGTTTTTGACAAATCTCAAAAACACCGAACTGTCGGGAAATGTAACTATTACAGACAAAAATTATGCACAATTATTGACAACTTTAACTTTTAAACACTCATTAGAATATTGAAAGCGATTTAGAATCATCGAGTCTAAATGAAGATACAAAGAAAATACTTGCAGAACCTAAAGAAGAGCGGTCGGATTTGCTTTTTATTACAGGCAGAGGAAAATTTCCAAAAGTCTGTCAAAAAACAATAGATATGGTGCAAAAAACGCATTATATACCCGGCCAAGGGTTCTCTTCTCATATTGGTCCTTTACCATGGCGAGAAGACCGTAGGATTTCTTAGTTTTTCTTTCGAAGAATCAATTATAAGCTGCCTAGTGCATCCAATTAAAGTTCCAAATGGAAGGCCTAAATACTTAAGTGAACTGGAAGATGAGATTGTAGCGGGACCAACTTGGATTGTATCATTAGAGACGATTTCCAGTCCAAAGACAAGAAACTCTGTTTTGGAAATAACAACTGAAAGACTGATTTCATTCAGTCCAGAGCAAACAACATCAACGGTGTTCTAAACTGCCTCAAGATTATCAGCCAAGAGAAGAATGTCGTCGGCATATGACAAGTGACTTGATATATGGCTCAATTAAGTATGGTGGAATCGGTCGAGTGACTACTCTAATAGAGTTATCAAAATATTGCCAGACTAAGAACAGAACCTCGCTTAACACCACGGCACACACGAATACGATTACTAACAGTACTGTGCAAACGTATCCGGATGAAGGACTTCTGATATCACTGATATAGGCAGGTACAAAGAAATGGATTAGCTCCACTTCTAAAGAGAGACAGAATCGCTTGGGAGTGAAGGAACACAGTCAAATAACTTTGAAATATCAATGGTACAAACGTTGCGGCTACTTTTTGTCTTTTTCTGCCTTTCAAGAATCGCTAGGAAAGTTGCATGGACATTCTAAACGCCAAGTCTTTCCGAAAACCACATTGGTTATCACCATGATCATATTTCATGCTAATTTCGTTATGAATAAGCTTCTCAAGAAGCGGACCAATCGTTGAACATACAGCAATCGGTTTATATGCGTCACAGGATTTCGGGCCTTTATTATTTTAAATACACGTTACTAGACCTTCACAGAGCGCAACAGGAATATGCTGTTGGGGGGATACAAGCCTAGAATAAAATGGAAAGATGTTCAAAAATTTTTACTGTCTCGTTTATCAGATACTCGGGTTACGGGCCATCTGAGCCCAACGCTTTACTTGGTTTAAGACACCGAATGTGTGCCTGAATAGATGCCAGGGTGATGGTGATATAGTTTTTGGAATGGTCTAACTTTGCAAAATAACCCAAAAGTATAAATCGAGAAGTTGTCAAACTGTCAAGAGGCGGTGGGTCGTCAGAAAATAATGTGGAAAGATGACTGTCCCAAGAGTCTAAGTCAAACTGATCGTCCTCAGATGAAGAAGTCGATATTAGTTTTGATACGTGACATCACAACAAATGAGGTTTGTTTTTAATATCCCGGGAAAGATTGCAGATTTGACACCGTTTTCATTGCCGCACAGATTTTCTATATACAATGTTTGTACATTTGACAATTTGAAGTAAAATACCTGACCTTCGATAACCACAGTCGGCCCAAATACGAAACCAGAACTTATGTCGATGTTTAGCACTCTGAAGTTCAACGTGTTCACTCCACCCTTTTTACGTGTACCAACTCGAATTTTGGCTAAAGAACGAGAGACTGAAGCAGCGACCTTGATTGAATAAACTAGATCCGTCAAGTAAAAATCTAAATCGAGAGTGTTTCGGTTTATGGGCATACATACAAGATGAAATGGAACCTGGATTTTTGACAACATAGAATCTAATGTTCCCTGATATAAAGAGGGGTTAAGACAATCTCAGCAAGGCTTAAAAAACCACTTAGGATTTCGCAAATGAAGAGGCAGAGAGTAGGTAAATCGAAACTGCAAAATTAAGTATCGCTTGTTAGGACGTCGCTTGAAACATCAACGATTTGACGTACAACCTGGATTTCGACAATAAAGAATCTATGTTTCCTGATATAAAGAGAGATTAAGACAATCCCAGCAAGACTTAAGAAGCCACTTAGAACTTCATAGAGTTAATATATCTGATAATATCTTGCCTTTAGTATAAACGGTGTTTTCATCTAATAAATGAAAAACATAATTTTCCACGTGGCCTGGCTAGGACATGATGGCGCAGGCTATTAAGGCTTGTCAAAAATCAAGAGAAAACAGTCACGTACCATCACAGTTTTCACAAAATCATCGATGGTGAGTACCCTGTATCTGTTGGTGGTCTGTTAGAACAAAATCCAAATCGAAAGCGGAGCCCAAGTTGTGCATATAAGAAAACGGCCTCGATTTCGGTAGCAAATAATGCCACTAGGAAGGGAGAAAAGTAATATTTGAGTAAGCAATGCAGTGTCATTTTTTAGATCCATGTTAGCGCAACTACAAATAAATATTGACTTATTTACTGACAGAACCCGTCATTATACGATAAGAATCAATTTACGGTAAGAAGACTCATTTCGGTAGTCCGTTCGCATATACAGAAACATCAAAACAAAAGAACCAAAATCAACTAAAATATATACATCAGAATATTCAATAAGAGCGCAAGAAAACTTCTTATTCACTGCAATTACTAGGCCACCAGAAGGACGACCAGATGTCAGTTTGGCGAGTCGAAAAAAAAACATGTGGTCACGCGAGAGCTCTAGCTGTGAAATATTACGAGCACTTAGAAGGTGTTCGGTGGTGCACACAATTTCGTATCTATTAAAAATCCTTTTGAGAGCTCCAAGCTTGTCACCAGCACCATTAATATTTTGACAAAATAACAACACGACTAAATTAGAAATCATCACCACTTAGAAATTACCCACGGGCAGATGAATCAAATCTTCCTCAGGCCCCTTGAACGGGGAGGTGCTTTTTAAGCTCCGGACTCACCAAGCTATTGCTACGATGATTCGCTCTGCAATTAGCGCACTTAACAATCTGAGCGAAGGACTAAGGACTAAAGAGGCTGGATGACTCAGGCATCCCTTACATAACATATATATATATATATATATATATATATATATATATATATATATATATATATATATATATATATATATATATATATATATATATATATATATATATATATATATATATATATATATATATATATATATTTATACAAAACTAGAAAATGTAAACGAGCCAATAAACGTTCATTAAAATTCAAAAGCGAATGCAAAGGAGTAGAGTGGAGTAAAAGTGGAAAGTAAAAGCAAAAACAAGAGGGAAAAATTTATTAAAGACTCTTGCCTTTAGCTAATATCAAATATAGTCAATAGCACTGTAATGCACGTTTCTTTCAATAAATAACCCTTATCTGTTACTATTTCAACTCAGCACATCCAAGTTAAAACTAACTAAATATCATTACTTTAAAAAACTTATTTTTCCATCCCTATTATTCGTAATATTATATAATTGTAATATAATATATAATAATGTTTATTATTTGTAATAAAACATTTTTTACTTTCTATTGTTTCAACAATACTTTATTCCCAAATCCTTAAAACAAATGTGAAAACTGACCAAATTGTTAGCTTTATCAAGCAAATTTGGCAAAATACAGGTACCGATTATTGGCTAAATCGGAAAATTGTTGCACTGTTAATAAAACAATTACAAATGGAATTGCAGCCGGGATATGACAAGGGGAGGTGCTTTCAAATCCCGTATCTCGAGCACTTTCCCCTCCAGATCAGTGGCCTCACGAACCATGAAAATTGTTGCTCTACATGGTGAAACATTTAGGAATGAATAAATGGACTCATGGCCAAAATTATGGTCTGAGAAGATATTTTGAAGCTCCTCCCTTTAACTTTTTGCTACTTGAAAGGTAGGAAAGATTTTATGTAAATAGATCAATGACAGCCCTAAATCGAAAAAAAGAGAAGTCTAGCTGAGAATCCAGCTTAAATTCTCAAAGCTGACCTTTTACATACAGACAGGGAGGAACAAACTCTAAGCCAAGTTTACTTTTGTTATTATAATATTTTGTTGAATAGTTTGAAACTATTTTCACAAAATGTTTGAAGCCCTAAAAGTTGTGAAGTGGCAAACATAAGCCCCATGAAAACAAACTGTTGAGCTTTAGCTTGGGTCTTGGATCATTTCCTGAAAGTTTATTTGCATAGTATCACATTTCCTAAGCCATTTGCTCTGAACATTTTCGAAATTTGGCTCTTCTACTATTACTCTTTGCATTTCTGCTTCTTACATTCCTAAGTATTTTTCAAAAGAGGTTCTAGCTTGTGCACTTAAAAAATATACTACAAGCATTAAAAAAAAAACAAAAAACCTGCTGTATGATGGTGGGATGTTGAAGTACTTGCTGGAACGGTGGTTGGTATGTTTGCTGAATAAGTGGAAAAGAACGATTCGCGTACCGATTGGCCATAAAATCGTCGTTTCGTTTTTTCCTCTGATTTGATCTAGAAGCAGCCTTTTTGGATGGCCTAAAAAATTAAGTTTTCATTAGACAAGTTAATTTCGGTTCCAATTAAACTATGTAAAGCTGATGGGCTGCAACAGAAAATATTTCTACTGGGAGCAGACTTGCCTAATTTTTCCAGGGGTAAGGGGACGAAGAATGCAGCAAGACATGTTCTATCAGAAGCATCATATTTTTTTCTTATGAATACTGAAAAATTTTAGTTTTCAGGGTATTTCAAATATTCCAGGAGAGATGGAAGGGGGTTTCAATGCCCAATTTGTCCCTCCTTGAGGAAAAAATGGTAAACTACCTCTATTCATGTAGAAAAATACAAATAAAATCACCTTTTCATATATATATATATATATATATATATATATATATATATATATATATATATATATATATATATATATATATATATATATATATATATATATATATATATATATATATATATATATATTAATGCCCATTCAATAATAAAAATAGAAAAACTAATACTTATACAAGGACTACTTACACTGCTTTTTAGACAATGTATACATTTCAATATTACTGTTGATTGACGTTGACTTTTTATTTTCAACCTTATTAGTCAGAAGGTTTGATTGCAGATGAAGTAGATCACCACAGACAAACAGCTTAAAAACTTATGTATTTCATCTCCTAGCTTTTGGTTTATGCTGGAGTCAATTTCACATTTGTGTGATGGTAGCCATTCACTTAATAAAGTTTTTATTTGCAAATACTCTTTATCATTCTTATTTTGTGCAAGCCACTTTAGCCCAAAAAAGCATACTGCTGTTATGGGTTTCATCTATCTGGAATTTTTTGCTGTGTGTGCAACAGCTCTCACCTTGCTTGGGTTTTTTTTTTATTTGGTACACTTCTAAATATTCTTGTTTGTACATGTTAAGCTCCATACAACCCATAACGCTTTATAGAATTTAATTAAGTATTTAATGACTAGCTCAGTGCTACTGCACTGAGCTGCCTCATAGATATATATATTTGAACATATCTATTTGTGTTCTAAAATCTGAGACTCTAAACAACTATGCAACAAGAAATGTTTTTATAACATCTAATTTCTGCCTCAGCTTCTGTTATGTGATTATGACCCATATGACCTAATGTACCCTTTGTTTTTATGTGGAGATTTACAATTTTATTTAGAGACCATGCCATAAGGGTTTGCAGGTAAAAAATAGCCTTAAACCAAGAAATACAGGGGGACAAACGTGTACCCGCAACAGCAGTACAAAACAATGCAGGAGGGCATTTGAAAAAAACCTTTTTATGCCCAAATTTTATTTGTAAACTCATTTCCTAGGATTTTCATTCAACTGGCACAAGTGCTTTCTGAGTAATTACAACCAGCTAAACTAGTTTTACAAAATCTTCAGCAGAACTAATAATTCCTGAAAGAGAAGCCTTAAGGGTTCCTAGAAAAGAAGCCTTACACTACCCTACATGATGTTGTGGATTTACTTGTATCCATACATTTTCTATACAGCCTTGCCTGTTTGGTAGCTTCATGTCTGACTATGCTCCAGTGACTCTATCTTTCTCTCATAGATCTTTTGATTAATTTTATCAGCACTATTTTTCCGAGGGTACCAACACCACTTATCATCTGATTTTTTCATTTATTTTGTGGTGTTTTGATTAACTAGCTAAAACATGAACATATCACTCTCTGCGCCGTTTAACGCCCTTTCCAAATATATTAACTGCTACAATAATTGAAAATTTCTCATTGAGCTGTAAAGGGACTCTTAAATGACAGTTTTTTTTTTTTTTTTTTTTTTTTTTTTTTTTTTTTTTTTTTTTTTTTTTTTTTTTTTTTTTTTTTTTAGTAGAACTATGCAATCAGAGAGAAAAAGAGGAATGTGCTTTTTGATTCTCTGTTCAGTGCTCTTTCTAAAAACACCTCAATAAGGTCACAGCCTTAGGTTGAATACAAGATTTTTTTGACGTTGTTGTTTTTATTTCAAATTAACTTTGTGATTCAACTGCTGATGAGAAATAAGTGGAAAAAGGAATGAATACATGGAAGATCAGCAAGCTTGTGCATATAGCCTATAGCTACATCTGGCTTCATTTGGAGGTGGGGTAAAATTATGATGGCACTTATTATCCTTCTTGGAGAGAGTATTAATTTATATATTTCTTCTTCTTTTTCTCAAGTTCTATTACCAGAAACAGACAAGAAATCATCACTATACACTTAACAGTTTTTAACAAATTTAACAGTTTTAAAATGGCAACAGCACTACATAGTAACATTCCAGGACTGCAACTTTTCGGAAGGAAACACAATCATTACAAATTAAGAGCACCATTAAATTTCCCAATGGAAAATCTCTTTTAAAATTATATTTGTTAATTTGCAAAAAGTGCCTGCCATAATGGTCCCAAATATAGCCCTAGGTTCTATACAAAAGTAAAGAAAGGACTACCAATAGCATTTTCACTTTACAATATATGGAAAGCTCCTATGAATCAGATTTTCATATTTCTATCCATTGTCACCCATGTTTTTAAATCATTAAAAATCTCATTGACCAAAGTTAAAAAATGGTTCTAAATTTGTCTTTTCACATCAGCTGAAAGCAAGACAACTCTAGCTACATAGAGCAAAATAATTGTATACTACCTCATCACAATTAGGTGATGGTCTGATACATGACCATATCTAAAGGAAACCCTATAAAATTCTGAAAATTACTTCAAAATCTTATAAATTACTGATTTATATCATTCCTAAGGGTCATTGCTTTTCTTACCTCCTCCCCCTTCCTAATGGAGACATATATAGCCCAAATATGTTTTTTTCTATCATTCAAACTAAAAATATTATCTAAGAAAATCAGAAAAATTAAATTGCTGCCATCAAAGCAAAACTGTTACTTGACTTTGCTGGAGAACTTCCTTAACAAATTGGATTACTATTGTAGGAAACTGTTGGGGAATATACTTATGATATTGTTGGTAATTATACTTATAATGACTGTTGGTGAATAGGTTTATAACAGAAACAACTAGTATATGTGCTTATAACATTGGTAAAGAGTTGAGGGCTGGTAATATTTCTTACATTTAGGGATACTCTCAGCAGTTTTTTTTCCTGCCTTGAAGTCCTCTTGACCTCACAAGCCATCCCTGAAATTTTCAAATTTATTTGCACTTAAATAATCTGCCCAATTATTTTGTTTCTGCTATTTGTTAGCAAACAATGTTTGTTTTATAATTGTTTTAAATCCCATAAGAGTAATTTCCAGAATTCTAAAGGGTTTTCTTTAGACATAGTCCTTTATAAGACAGACACAAACATTAAGATAAATTTAACGAAGTTACATTATCAAAAAATGACTTTAAAAACTTAGAAAAAGGAAAAGAAAGATGGAAATTAGTAGAAACCTATCATTTCTTGTAAAGTATGAATTTAACTGGTAGTGATTTCTTTTTAATATTATCTTAGAATAAGCCTAGAATTGAGGTAGCTGAGAAGGATCAAATTAAGAAAACTATTCTAACTTCATAATATAGGGAATAATTGTAGTCAACACATTTTGACTGTAATTTTACTATACTTTACCCCTCCCCCCTCACTAGTGTGCAAATATATAGCCCAGATTATATATTTCTTATGCATTTATTGATTCTTGATTTTATCACTGTTGTTTTGATTTACAGGTAGACCAGTTCTAACAAGATTGATGCTAACACAGGTATATAAGCTGTATCTAAAATGAGAGGAAAATGTATGATATTTGTGGGTCTGTAAAAGGCTTAAAATTGAATTTGTCACATAACAAATTTCATATTTGGATTGAGGATAAAATTCTGATTCTAGAAGTAAGTTTGCTTCTTAGCTATCTGAATACTCTTTTAATTGAAATATTTATCAATTGTTCTGTTTTTCCTATATGAAGTAAAAATTGATTTTGTAACATGTTTTGTTTTCAATAGCACCAACTCCAGGCCTATATATATTTAGGAACACTGCACTGAAGGGAGGGGGGTATTTTTGTCATAGTAGGCCTAATGAATTGCTTGGAAAGAACATGGTAAAATTCTAGTTAATTGACTTCTTGCTATCTTGGAAAGGGTTTAGGTTAGGAAAATGAAACTTCCAGAGATGGGTCTACAGGCTAAAGTATGTCCTGGGAAGGTATTTTAAAGTACCCACCTCCACTCCTTCTCCCTCTAAAGGGCCCTGAAATTTGCCTACATGACAGGTCTATACCTATTGAAATATTGAAAAAACATTTTACCTTAATTTTCAGTTACTAGTTGCTTTGTCTCTGTTTTTAGTTCTGAAAATGTAATTCCTGTAGAATTCTGAGTCATATCAATGTTTTTTTTTTTTTTTCAAAATTTAGGAAATGTATTTGTATATCTTTAAAACTTTATAAAATGGAATTGAGCAAAGTTATGAAGCTGAAAACAATTTTGTTGTACTTCAATTAAGCAGAAGATCTATTTTGCAAGGTTTCACTTTTATAACGCAAATATTTTTAAAGGTCATCAAAGGTCAGGGCCTTCTAGAGGGAGAAGGAGTGGAGGTAGGTATTTAAAATACCTTCCTGGGACATAATTTAGCCTTTAGATTCATCCCTGAAAGTTTCATTTTCTTAACCTAAACCCTTTTTGAGATAGCAAGAAGTCAATAAAATAGAATTTTACCAAAAACATATAGGCTATTTGGGGAATAAAATGGTGATTTTATTTGTTACTCTTGAGCTGTTTTCAGAAAAGTCACTTTCCTGAAGTTTTGCTCTTGCATCTCTTGCTGATAAACCTAGGCTACCACAATTGTAGGGACTCTAGCCTAGGTCAGTATCTGCTCCTTAATGAATCTGTTTTGAACTATTAGATTAGTTAGGTTAAAGTTGAAGACAAATAGTTTTTTATATCTTGAAAAGCAACTTATTTATGAAAATAGAACTTTTATGACTGTATCCAAAGTCTAAACTATAGGCCCTACCCCATGTTTTGAAGTTTGACTGTTGAGTAAAATCACTAGATCACAATAAGGAGACTTACCAAAAACATTTATTACCATTTGTTTAACCTAAAGCCATACTAGATACTGAAACCTAGGCTGTTTACAGCGAATTTTCCGGAACATTTTGTTTAATGATTTATGGTTCCGACAAAAATATCATGCTTTCATGCCATGCAAATTCAATATTCTGCTAATAAATAATGCCATCTATAATTCTCAGAAAAACAGCCGCATATTCACCCGTTTGTCAAAAAGACCAAAACAGCTTATTTTCCTTAGACGATTCCAGTACAACTAGTACACTAGTAAGATAGCCCTCCCATCTTCCTCGTTAGGAATTACGGTGCAATGTACCTTTAAACTTTGTGGGTAAGATAACTATTTCTTAAAAAGAAGATCCGTCATTTGTTTATATGAAACTTGATTTATTCCCTTGTAAATGATTATAAAGTTGTGTCCCATGTGTTTACGATAAGAAAAAAGGACTTTTAAGACCTAATCCGCATAAATTTTTAGAAAAAACATTATTTTCAAAGTCCCAGGGAAATTAAGTGACTTCAGTACCACAGGAATCAAGAACTGATCTGTTTTCTTTGAACTTGGAGGTTAAGTTTTCAAATTTAGCTGGTATATTGCAGAAGACAGTAACCTGAGAATTTCAACCAAAAACAAAATATTCTAGTAGGACTTACTAAGACTAAGGGGGTTACTGCTTTTTCATAAGTATTGTGCATCTTTTTATATTTAATTAAAAAACAGTTTCATCATTTTTCCTCCTTTCTGAAAGTTATCATTAATTTAAAGTGCGAAATGTGATAGGTTCTTTTAAGCTTCTTAAAAGGACCATATTCGCCAAATTATATATTGATAATGTTAAAAATGCATAACAGAAATTCTGTAGAATAACTTAGAGCTATAAGCAGTTAAAAATAAAACAATATAATATCCCCCCCCCAAGAAAATCTTTTTACTAATCTTTTTGCTAATCCTAGGCAAAGCCAGGGACTTTATTTTGATCATAAAATTATCAGCTACAAACAAACATTACAAATGGAGAGAGCCAAAATACAAAAAGAATCGAATGGGCAATTACATATAGGACTCCATTTTTCTTTTCTAATATCAAGAAATTTCACATATCGACTCTAATCCAGTTCAGTCAATAGTAATTTCGTCGATCGGCAGACCTTTTTGCGGTCAGAAAAGAGAAAGTGGAGCACCAAATAATGGAAAAAGGAAGAGTTGACTCCATGCATTCATTATCTCTTGGGCAATAACAAACATCTTATCATTACGAATCAGCAATTTTACAATTTAAAAGAACAGGAATATTAAGTAATTTTTTCTGAGTATTCCATAAACCATAAAACTGAGTATATCCATAAACGAGGCAAGAAACATTCTAAGTTGTTCACCAAACCAAAAGAGATAACACTGAGCTTCTAAAAAAATATTTAACGGACGGGGAACATTCATAAGGGGAATCTACGCACGTCGGTAACCGTAACTCCTAATTTCTATTTATTTTGTACCTTTTAAGTTTTTCTTCCTAAAATTACAGAATAGCGACTCTCCAGACGGAGATACGCTGAAACAAAATAAACACATTTTTAGATTTCTAATTCTATGTTCTTTTGTGTTTAAAGTTGCATTTGTGGCAATTCATCCCCAGCCCCCCCCCCCACCCTATATATCCCTAGGCTATATACAAACATAACATATAATAAAAAAGGTACTTTCAGATTCTTTCCCTTGTATCTCTGGCCATGGAGCCTTTCGAGAGGGAATAAGTGCAATGTATTTCCAGTTTGTATTGCATTTTGTATTGTATTGAATAAACTTCTCTCTCTTTCTCTCTTTACTTTATGCTTCTTGTCAACATAATAGGCGTTAGCCTGACATTGCTCACCACCCACCTCATTGACGGTCATATATTTACAGCCGTCATTATATATTTGTTTCGGTATTTTTCATTAATGGATTAGTTATAAAACCGGGCTGTGTAGACTTCAGATATCAAATTTAGTCTGAGAAATTGTACAGAATATAGGATAAATATAATATTTTGAATAAGTTAAGAATATGAATAATAGTAGAAGGAAGCATGATAATGTGATTAATACGCTGCATATTATAAAGTAAGAATTTTGTTATTTTACTTTTTTGTTTGAGTGCATACAAATCTTTACAGGACAATCAGGGGGGGACATTGTCGGAAACGTGATTTTAACCGCAAAAAACAACAAACATTAAATTAAAATCTAGAAATGTTTATTTTTTGTTCTAGCATGTCTACTTCTCAAGAGCCGCTATTCTGTGATTTTAACTTTTTCTTATACATGGGACAAAGAAACGTTCTCTCAGAGAAATGTGGGAGGAACACCTTCCCTTAAAGTTGCCTAAAGGATAGCCTCCTAGAAAAATATGGCTTAAAATGCACTTCCTCCACACTATTCGCTCAACTGATTTACACAATGTAAGTGAAAACTTCACCCAAGTCACGGAGAGGATGTCAACCCTTTTCCTCCTTAATAGCTAAAAAAAGAGCAACAAAAACGGTGTAAATTTAGTGGGAGGGTGACAGTCATTAGAAGTTGATGACTTTTCTTTGCTGAAGTTTGGTTGGTAATTTTTCGGTGTAAGTTCACGCTTGGTGCACTTGGAAGGCAGTCATGTACATTTAGCTCCATCGGCTAGCCAGTTTCTTTCTTTAGTTTTAACGTTGTTGCGAATAAAGTTTCACAAAATTGAGTTGATGAAAAATTATTAGCATAGCCACATACAGATTTTAATGTTTCTAAAAGTGTCAAGTAATCAACTCCAAGCATGCCAGATTTCTTAATAGTAGTGCGTACTCTTCTTGCTTATTCATGTTCCTTGGTACTAGAATTTCAAGAATTTGGTCCCAAACGTTAACACTATCTTGAAAACCTACCAGCAGCATCTTTTACAATATATCAGAAATGCCTGTTTTTCGTTCTACAGAGTAGCATAAACGCTTTTTTAGTCTCTGTTAGCACATTCCCGAAAATGAGCTCAAATGAAACCTCTGACATACGCATGTCATGGGTTCGCGCCACAATTTTTTTTCTATTGCAAACAGAAAAATTTTAATGTTCATATAACATTGGCAGTGTCGAGAGACTACTAGTGGAAAGTCCACAGACATTCCCTGCAAAATTAGGCTGTGATTTAGATGCATCATTTATGGTTATCAACCCAGCCGTGTCGATTGGTAATGTTTGTGAAATTACTAGGTCTCCTTAGTTCTTTATTTCAGTGCAAAGCGCGATTCTTGATCCCTTTCCGTTCAGTCTTGCAGCTACAAAATTTAATTTATCAAAACTTAATATATGCAATCTGCTATCCAAGTTTGCATAGATTCTGGGAGAGCATCACATCTTTAGATTCTGGGAGAGCGTCACATCAACAGATTCTGGGATTTGGTTGGAACATATCTTTTTTTTTAAATACGATCAGCTCGTACTTGCCATAGCGCTCCTCATTTTAGTGATATATCGCATTGCTTTTGGCTCAAGATGGTGTACAGGCGTCACCATTTCAAACAGTTCGTGGTAACGAATTTTAGTAAGGAGCGACCCAGCTCAATAGTAAACGAAACTCTCAAAAACGAAATTTTGATGCTAAAAGATACGTCAAAAGAATCAGATTTTTATGATGATTTCAAATATGTAAGTTTCATCAAATTTAATCTTTGTCATCAAAAGTTACGAGCCTGAGAAAATTTGCCTTATTTTGGAAAATAGGGGGAACACCCCCTAAAAGTCATAGAATCTTAACAAAAATCACACCATCGCATTCAGCGTATCAGAGAACCCTAAAGCAAAAATTTCAAGCTCCTATCTAAAAATGTGGAATTTCGTATTTTTTGTCAAAACCCATGACGGTGATAAACCTTCCGATTGAAACTCAAAGACCCAAATAATACAAGACAAAACTTAGGAGACAACATTTGTTTATGTTTTATTTTTCACTTTATCATCACCTTAGTTCCCACTTTGGGGCGATATTAATGTCCGAAATGTATATTTTCTGTTCCGTGTTGATAGCTGATAGGCAAAACGATATCAGGAGGTGTCATTACTCTGAACACAGTTTCAGAGACTGGGGGAATGCAAAGAAGTTGTTCTTTGATTGCTATGGAGAACTTCCCTCATATTTTAATGGTTTACTATTCCTCTCTACAACTAATATTAACTGAAATTTCGTTGCACTAATAGTGTTCATTCCCATTTCTGTCGACATGAACAGGAGGATTGAGAAAAATGCATTAAGAGCAAAGGTGCACAGAGTTTGACTCTTTTCTTGGAGTGGAGGAAATCATTTCCAGGGAGAGGGGATAAATGTTTCTAATTTTAATTTTGAATTCAAATATTCCCTCATTTTCCTGTTGGTCCTTTAGATCAATGTCAGGGATATTCTAGCACAGAAGCATCCGTATCTGTAAGAGTACTATTTTGACATATCGACTTTTATGAAAGAAAAGTAAGAGAGAGAAGTAAAAAGCCGAAAAACAATGTCGACACGGCCGAAACATTTAACTTGAAGCTTAAAAGAAGTGCAGCTTCGAAGATCAAAAAAGAAAACAATAAGTAACCTACCTGGCTACAGTTCTTGCTTGTACTTCTTTCTTTGGCTTTTCTGGAGAGGGTGGTATTAATTTTGCAAGACATTGAAGGGTAGACTCTTTAGCTGGACTAGCAGGAACAAATGAACTATTCGTTTCTGCTGGAGTGAGATTCTTAGCCTCGGTATGCGTCTTTAACTCATCAGCTTCGTTAGTTGTTGAGCTTTCTTCTGTTTCTGCATCAGATTCACTGGTCAAAATTTCGTAGTTACAGACTGGTAGATGTCTTTCATAGCTTTCCATTGTTCTATAGACACGTTTACATCTGGAACATTTCACTAGACCATCCTCTGTTTTCAAAGCGCGAGGAGGAGAGGTCGCCGTTTGCTGCAGAGGAGTATCATCAGGCGAATCCACAGTTCCATCAAGCTACATAACGATAAAGACTAGCAAATCAAAATAGCTACAGACAAGTTTAAAATGGGCTACGTGACAGTTGAGAAATTTACCATGGATTAAAAACCTTCGAGAAAATATCTGTTTTTCACTGAAATAGTACAAAATACACTCAATAAGTATACAAAGAATTCATAAGTGCATGGATTTGCAGGGGGAAGAAGTCCTAAGTATTTCCCCTAGGTAAGGAGGATGCAACAAGGAAAATAATTTTTATATATTTGCCATTGGGTAGACCTCGAGAGCAATTTCAGCGTCGGGGAGTTCACCCAAAATCCCTCGCGTCCATATACGTTCCAGTTACTATTTATAAAGATGTCCCATTTTCACGATTGAAACAAACTTTTTTGAAATTAATTCACTTTCAATAAAATCTACCAACTAATATATTTTTTACATTTGTGCAATTAGCCATTTTGGCGTTTTAATATGTAACAAATATTACTGCACAAATTACAAAATTATCGACTTAATATCTTTCAATTTCGGACAGACGTAGGGAGATGTTGTCTATCAGAGGAGGAAGTACATATTATACCACAGATAACCATTTGTAACTTTTTGCCATCCTTTGACATATAGACGCCATCATGGGGAGGGGGACGACATAAATACAATTTAGAAATAAGAAAATGAAAATATTTCCGCTTAAACCTTAGTCAAAACCAAGTTCCTGGCAGCACTTGATCCTTTGGGAAACTTCCTAATGGCAATCATACGCTAGGAAGAGACAAAAGGCAGCTGCTTACCATTTCAAACATTTAACATTTTAACTTTTTGTAAGGTTCAAAATTCCTTGGGAGCAATTTTAAGTTGAGAGCTAAAATTTACATGTTTGATAGGTAATGAAAAATACACAATAAGAGGGCAGAAAATGAACCAAGAAAAGTGGGAACTGTTTAAGAGCCAATTTGATAGGTACTGAAGAGGATACAGTAATGGACAGGAATAGCAGGAATCCCTTAGGAGCAATATTAGCCAAGGAGCTCAAATATACCAGTTTGATAGATAATGAAAAACATACAGTAATGGAGCAAAAATAGACAGGAATAGCAGGAATTTCTTAGGAGCAATATTAGCCAAGGAACTAAAGTTAACCAGTTTGATAGGCAATGAAAAACATACAGTAATTGAGCAGGAATTGACAGGAATAGCAGGGATTGCTTAGGAGCAATATTAGCCAAGGAACTAAAATTAACCAGTTTGATAGGTAATGAAGAACATGCAGTAACAGAGGAGGGATGGACAGTAATTGCAGGATTTACTTAGGAGCAATATTAGTTAAGGAGCAAAAATTTACCAATTTGATAGGTAATGAAGAGCTTACGGTTATAGAGCAGGGACTTAGAAACAGAGGTACAATCACTTGACTTTACGTATTAAATCCGTGTCCAGTTTTAGCTAACTTCTAAGTAAGTTCAACCTGCTATGCATTTTCAACCTTCGTTAGAATAATAAAAAGTGCATGACGTGGATCGGAACTATCAACAGATATATTAGTGTGGACATAATATGGAGGAAATAGGACAACATACGAACACCCTCTTCAAGGTTCATATTACAGAAAAAACCATGATTAAAAGTCAAACTTAGGAAAAAACTCCCTCCTGTGATAGCTAATCACCTCTCTGTCCCCTAAAGAGACAAAGGAGCATAGCTACAAACATGTGCAGTAGATAGGAGAGGGGGCAAAACCTTTCTGAAATTCCATCCCCTCGGTGTCCACAAGTGCAATAGATCATAGTCAATGTGGCGATCTGTCGACCAACAGCAGGCTTCCGACCAATCATTGTTGGTGAAAATGTTCACAACTGAATATGCCTGCCAAATTAAGGACGAAGTTTGAAGATTAGCATAGTATTGAATGGGAGCATATCTAGAATCACCGATCTATATATTTGTTTGAAGGTGGGAGGAGGGGGTATTTTTAGTAATGGTTTGGTGTTTTGAAATTAGAAAATGTATGCAATTGAATTGGTAGGGATTGGGTGTCACTGACCTAAGTAACTCTGCTTTGTGGGGGTAGGGGTGGTGGTATTTTTGGTACTGATAGGACGCGGAAGCGATTTTTTTCAAGTTCTTCTACTTTTCTGAATAAAAATGTAAAAATATACCTGTGGTATGGTTTCGTAGCTTTCATTATGCATTAGCTGAGCTATCTCTTCGCAGTATTCATCAGCTGAATCATTTGAAGATTCATCAGCATCATCCTCATCACAGTAAGAAACCAATGATTTGTCACTATATGGAAAAGACCGATTGGCATCTTCTTCATCTGAGTCAGAAACAAAGGCTCTTCCATTTATCAGAGTGTAAGAGCATTCTTCTTCGGAGTCAGAGTCAATGGTCCCATCTAATTGCGGAATCACACTCGACCAACTTCTGGAAAAATGACTAACAGGTGGTTTTGGAAAAGTCGGATCTTCCCTATATGAAGCATCACATATCTTTTTTAACTTGGGCGAAAGCTGAGGCAGTATTTTCTTATCAGGCGATAAAGTCAAGTTTCGTTTCACTGACTTCATGCTATCAATTGCGGGTAACTGTTTTTCACACGCTTGTAAGGACTTAATAATTTCTGTAATTTCGATTTGGTTAACCTGGAAATCCGTATTTTGGTCAAGAAGTTCTTCTAAATTACTGTATTCATCAAAATCTATTTTTTCACTACAACGAATTTTTATATCCTTTGAGGATGAAATATTTTCTGCTTCCAATTCAGATAGAAATGCTTGGATTTCATCAGTTTCTCCAAAACTTATAATTTTGCTTTCTCGTAAAGGCACCGGATCATGACTAATAGTCAAATTATTTTCCACAAATTTTTGATCATCGAATGGCTGACTTATATATGTTTGACATGTATAAACAATCCGTCTTAAGGGGTTCCTCGTGGACCAAAACACCCTTTGACTCTTAAACAGGATAGGAACTAAGAAACTAAATACTGAGGATAAGTCCTGAAGAATCCCGAAGCTCTGAATTTTTAAGCTGCCAATACTAAGTCTTAATTGGTTTGCATTCACAGGTTTGAACTTTTTGCGTTCACTTTCCAGATCCACATAAACAGATCTTCGAACTTCAAAACACAACTGTTTGGGACGTTTTGAAGTAAGTTCTCTATGACTATAGCAGTAAACAGACTTGTCTTCAAGGAAGGTGCACCCGCAGGAGCGAGCACAGTGGAAATGATAAACAGTTCCACATCCACGAGCACAACATCCAACACTAGCTCCTTTCAAAGAGCAGACAGCACATTTTAACTGCTTCACTCGATGTATAGCACTATGAATATTTTGTAGACTTCCATCAATCTCTTCATAGACTTCATTAGACCACAAAGCACAATTGACGTGGACCCATTCGTTTTGGCCACAGTAAAGAATACGTCCTCGATCATAAGGAGGACTTTCACCTGTTTGCTGACAAAGAGCACAACGTCGCGTATCAAGACGGACGTCATATGCAGCCGGGGTTTTAACGTTATCTAAAGGTGTGTCAAAAGGGGCACGATATGGTCTCTTCTTTGGCGAAGGAGTTGCATTTCGAAACGGCAAAATTTTATCTAAAGCGCAATTTTCTGCCGTTATATGATCAAACCACGGAAAGGAGCCTCGCACACTTTTTTGTAGTACAGTTAGCAAATGGCTTTTCTTATCGTCACATGTAGTCGCTCTACTTAGTGAAGTTTTCAAGTCTAAGAAAAAATCAACGACTGAACTATAACTACCTTCATTCAGCCTTTCCGCCAATAGTTTAAAGTTGGGCCCATCACAGTTTAGGAGCCCAATCGGCTCAGGACAAGTTTCACTATCACTGTCAGCTGATGATTCGAATAGTTCACGTATACCTTTAGTTCTAGACAGTGCTGTCAATATTGTTTGATATGCCTTGAGCTGAAAGTTTTCGATGGCTTTCATCCAAGATTTCCCATCAGATGGCGAACATCTCCTGCAAAGAAAAGGGAATCAGAGCTTTTTAAGCTTTTCTAGAACATTTCCAACACAAACCATTTTTTTAGATACGCATAAACCATAGAGAATTGGCTAAAAGCCGGTGGTAAAATGAGATATTTTGACCTTCTTGCAAATGTATCTATTTTCAACCAAGTTCTTCCATTGCTTCATTTATTTCGCCTTGAGTATCCGCTATCAATTCTAGTACGGGCTTCGTACCCGAAAAGAGCCATATCTATGTTGAACGTAAAAATAGAAATCATTAATTAGGGTTTTAGCTCTAATTTTTAGCTTTTTTATCTCCTATTTGTCTTTTTTTCAGTGTTTGGGGTTAAACTTCATTTGATTTAGCAGACATTGTTTTAACTTCATATTTTATGAAAGACTACAAGTTTAAACAACAATCGTTCCCTAAATGCTTCTACATGAAAATATAGATATGAAAATTCAAAATTTCATTTTAAGGAACCATAGGGCTACGGCTTTCCTTCGCTTTTTCGCTGTAAGAATTACAGGATATTGTTGTAAGGGAATTATAAAATGTTTTTGTGAATGATTTCTGGTCACCCTTACCTCTTCTGGACGCCCATTGAATAAGGCAAAAACACCAGCCCCTCTAAATCTGAAATAAAATTTTAGAGCCTAAGCTGTTTAGACTGTTCTTGATAATCAATGTTAAGTAAAGAGCGAGCCATGGCATTAGTAACAAAAAACCCTAAAAACTAGTATTGCAAAAACAATATAGGCATCATTGGTGATCCTAAATATGCAAAATCTGTTAAGTATACAGTCAACAATCCAGTCATTAGCTTAAGAAAATTTCCGTAGCTTTGAAGAAAGGGGATAATGTAATCATGAATAAAACTATCCCATCAATTTAACTTAGTTGAGAGCCTTAGAACTACCGTCAATTTGCAAAAGCCTTAAATATTTTTCTTGAGAAGGACTGCCACAGATGTAAGTTGATTTTTTTTTTCTTCCCAAACAAGCCTACCAAACCAGACGTCATTGAATATTGGCAGAGGGCTCATCAAAACGCATGTTTGAGCGCTCTTTTCCTTTGTGAGAATAAAAGGGACTGTAAAAAAAAAGCAGTGCTGTTTCCGGTAATTTTGAATGACAAAACATGGGCATTTAACCGAAAAGAGCCAGCAGACATGGAAAGGAAAAATCTAAGATTTTTGGTGAGTTTAATAAATCAAAAACCCTTGTATGAAACCACCCATGGGCTACCACCCTCCTTAATCCCCTTATTCTTTATGTTAACGTGCAGCTTGTGCTTTATTGAAAGAATAGTGGAATATTACAAACATAGCCAATTGGGAATGACAAGTAGGCGTAAGGTACACGCATCAAATATGCCATTTTATTTGCCTGCTGGCTTAAATACATTTCAGTTGAAATGCTTTGATGAAATCAAAAACACCAAAATGAGCACTTTCACTCGCAGAGCCTGACGAAAAAAAGTTGAACTCAGCGTAAAGAGTAATTGAGCAGTGCAGCCTGCCTTATAATTAGGGTAATTTATATTTGTTTTGAGACTTAAACCTCCTTATTACTTTCATTGGGAACTTTTGTTTGTTTATTTAACAAAAATTAAAATAATCGGATTAGAATGTCTTTCTGACTTTGACCTTGAAATCTGTCAAGTTTACTCAGAATTTTTTTTTCAGAAGAAACAATCGTTCTTTCCAGTTCGTGAAAAGGATAACAGGAAAGTTGAACGTCGTAGAAGGTTTCTAGGCAAACACCCACCCTCCCCCGAAATATCACTCCTAAAAATAGTACTAAAAAAACTCGTCCCCAAAGAAAACTAGCCCTTGGAGAGCGTTCCCAAGTGGAAAACTTAAATGAATACACACCCCCTGAATAAACATATTCTCTGACTGAAAAGATTTTTCAATAGTCATACAACAAAAGGGCCTTTAATAAGAAGGACAAAATTCAGAACAGCAAATTTTTGCCAACTCAAAATTGTTGTGTCATAGTAATCAATCAACTAAATGACTAATCCTCCAAAGCAAAAAAACAATTCTTTAAACTAGATAACTAACACCACAATTCAGATAAAAGGATGGAAACACGCCTTGGGTCTTACTCAGAATATATACTGGTAGGTTAATTTATCAGAGCGCAAGAGTAAGTTGGTGTTGGTGTCAAAGGTGTGTATATATGGATTCTAATTTCGACCACATTTCATGGCAAGTGGATTCTAAACAAAGATGCCCTGAGAGGAGGAGGATTGGGGGCTTCCACCTATTTTCTAGGAGAACAGGCTCCAGTGGGCAATTTTTAATGACAAGTATCGAAGGGCCAAGTTTTATTCTTGAGCAATCTTAAAGAGAGCACATTGAGCATGGCTTTTCTTGGGGCGAGTTTTCTTGGTGCAGATTTTTGCAAATCTTGGTACAAAGATATCCGGTGGCAAGTTTTTCAGAACGATTTTCCATGGATAAATTTTGCTTCTAGTAGGATTCGAAGGGGGAAGTTTTCTGGGGACAATTTGTCGTAGGATTTTTCTTTTTGTTCGTGAATATATCTTACATCTTATTTATACCTTACACAATTCTTCATACACGTAGGGGAGGGTTCGATAAAAAAAAAGCATTATTAGAGCCGGAAACTAAAACCTGGCATGGTCAAGGCATTCTAGCAGGTTATTTTTTTCCATTTACTTGAACCCTTCATTCGGCAGATTCCTCCTTTGTCCGGCTCTTGTACAAAGTTCAAGTAAAATCTTTAGGCCTATGTGTAAAAAGCTAGGTTGTTTATCATTACATATTATAAAAATACAGGACTAATTTGTAGGGAGGAGGGTCTGATATTTTAAAGGAATGCAGATCCACAAACAAAACATTTGAACCTTTTAAAATATTTCCACTTTATTTTCCTGGAACTTAGACCCCGCATTTGGGGGGATTTTTCTTTGTCCAATACTTGTACAAAGATGAAGTAAAATATATAGCCTACGAATAAAGATAATATTTTTTTATAGGGAGGAAAATCTTTTACTTTGCAAGGATTCATTTTCAGACCCGCAAGTAAGAGCTTTGTAGCTTTAGTAGGAATAGGATACTCCAACACAATGAAGTGAAATGCATTTAAACAAAAGGCAATAGGAATTGTTATTGCAGGCTACTTATGTTTTTTTTTAGAAAGGAGGCACAACCCATAGTCGGGGGGGGGGGCTCCTCTTTTGTACGAAGATGAGGTGAAATATACATGGATCAAAAGTAATTGATACTATTCAAATTTCAAGAAGTACATTACTAAAATGAAAAAAGTACCTCTAAATCCACACATACGATATGCTTCAAATGTCAATTCTACAAAAGCGTCATATAAACACTATATGTTGTAGGGAACTGAAAAATGTTAGGTACGCGTCAACAAACGTGTTGAACACAAAAGGGAGGTATCATTTCTCAAATGGAAACAAGTAGCAGACACGGTGGGATTGTAAATTTGTTTTTATTGTTTAAGGTTGAAAGATGAATTGTTTTATTAGCCGTAAACTGCAGTACGGCCTCAATCAGTATTCTAGAGAAGTCAATTTAGAGCCAATGTTTAAAAGACTAGATAGTCCAGATACAAAAAACATATATTAATTGTTTTTTCAGTTAGGTTCTGCAATTTCAATAGCTTATAATATACCAATAACTTTATTTTTATTATTCTTAACATAGGCTAAGCCACCCTAAGACTAACCCAATTATTGGCAATAATTTAGCAATTACACATAGCATAGCTTGAAAACTGTTGGGGGACAAGATCAAATCTACCCAAGAGTGAATCGTAGTTCGAACTAGTACTTAAGCTAGCTACAAGAAAATTAATGAGTAGATGACAATAATATGGCTAGTGCAGAGGTCGCTTAAATTTTCATTATTGATCATTATGAATAAGGTCCTTGGATGTCGAATATGAGGTTTTTCTTTCATTTTGAGGTAACCCATTAGCTCCCATTCCCAGCATGTCATTTTTTATTGGGCCATTTAAAGAATATTTATGTCACTTTTGGTTTTGGTTCATTATTTTTGTACTCTAAGGGGTGAGCTTGTCTTATGCACTAACAAAAGAGAAGTCTGGCACAAAGATCCTACAACAATTTTTTACATGGGAAGGAGGAAGGGAATGCCAAAGAAATGTTAGTAGGGGAGGGGCAAGACCATAGCGAAAAGCTGTTTTCGCTAATTTTTTAGAAATTTCAATCTTTGCGATATGCTACAAGTGTTTCGATTTAAGGATGGAGCCCAGCCCTACCACAAATGGCGTCCTTAATTTCACATTAGTATGCCACATGCACTTGGTGAAAAACCAAGTTTTAACAGTGCCAACTTATCGCTTTTATTTTGCTATGCGCGTTTTTTGGCCTCTACCCCTTCTTTGAAGAATAAAAAAGTTGAAATTTACGATTTACTTGCGTTATAAGTTAAGGGGGAACATATTGTAGCAGTTGCAGCTTAGGTTTAGAGGAAGGTATGTTTGGACAGGGCGATTGCCATCCGTTTTAAGCTTTAACTAAACTCCATTTTTTTTTAATATCAAAAGTAGTCAAAAATCAAAAAAGGTGAACAGGTCCATCCTTCCCTATAAGGTTAGCTGTAACGAGAATATTCTGCACTTGAGTTTACTTAGAAAGTTGACACCT
The DNA here is from genome assembly GCF_032884065.1 of Artemia franciscana. Taxonomy (NCBI): domain Eukaryota; kingdom Metazoa; phylum Arthropoda; class Branchiopoda; order Anostraca; family Artemiidae; genus Artemia; species Artemia franciscana. The sequence goes on along the minus strand of NC_088867.1, from coordinate 20,167,055 downwards.
GCCCAGGTATTACTGTGTCCAGGACGAAAGGGTGTGTCTCATGTGTCTCATCTTTTCATAACTGGTAAAAGAGTAAAAAGAAGGGATAGGCTATTATACTTTCCTGGGGAATAGCATTTTTTTTTGTCAAAATAGTCAAATGATGAACGATGATGATTTAAGTAGATGAACATCGTTTGGTATTATTTACCAGGAACTGAAAAAACATTTTGTCCCAATCAATGGTCCATCTCAGCTACTTCTAAAGAAAATACATACCGCCAAATGTGGGTATTACATAAATACCCAGAATGTTTCTCACTTTCTAGCTCAATTAAGAAGAAAAAGTATGAGCCATGCTTTTTCGTTTAGAACATGATGATACCTAGATAAGGTGGCTTTTAAAAGACTTAATAAAGCAAAGAATATAGAATAAAAGAGTATATTACACCAGATGAAAATATCTCACAATAGACATTAAAAGACACTTTCGGGAAGACAAACGGAAAAGAAAAGGGAATGGGGTAGACAACAAATAACTATATACAAACAAATATCTAAAGCAACAAGAAAACACTAAGTAATATACTTAGTTATTAATAATAACTAAAACTTGTGGCTCTTCAATCTAAGGGCACTTTTAATACTTTTTTATTAGGTCAAGTTTACTCATACGAACATTACGTAAACAAAAGTCTTACTTTTGTTTACGTAAGTAATCCATATTTTCAACAAATCTCAACGACCGAAATTTATCTAAACGTGCAATCTGTAATCTATAATCTATATGTATATAATCTGTTCTGAGGTGAGCAATTCCAAGTTCCAACTAAAAGTAAGGAGCAACGTTAAAACTTAAACCGAACAGAAATTATTAAGGATGAGGGGGTTGCCCCCTCCTCAATACCTCACTCTTTACGCTAAAGTTTTAGCGCTTTTAAAAAGCTTCTTATTTTTCTAGTTAACCTACCCTTGTTTTTCTGGAGTTGTTCTTAAAGAACTGGGACAAAAAGTAAAATTTAGCGTAAACGAGTGAGGTATTTAGGAGGGGGCAACCTTCCTCATAAACGTAATGATTTCTGTTCGTTTTAAGTTTTAACGTTGCTCCTTACTTTCAGTTGAATCTTTAATTTTTGTTTGTTGAGTTTCTGATTCTTTTTTAATTAATACCGAGTCATCCGGCTCCTCCCCCACGGAAAGACAATTCAATCCCGGTAAGAATTTACCCCGGAAAATTGTCATTGACATCTTCACACGTAAAATTGAGTCGGCTAAAAGAAAGTGAGACAAATAAAAATAATTTCGTTTACGAACTCTGGCAGATTCCCCTGGTGCAAAATTTCTCCTGGAAAATTCACCCCCGGAAACTTCACTCTCCTTGGAAAAGTCTCCCCGTGTAAAATCTCCCAGCAAAAATTCAGGTCCCCGCCCAAAAAAATGTATGCATACTTACCAAAAACAAATACTAAACATAAACAATGGGCAAATTTAATAACTTAAATACCTTTCCCCACAGATTGTGGGGGCTCATGTTATCTCCAAAGACATAGTTATTGGACCTTTCAACTATGCTAAGCAAAATGGCTATCTTAAAAATTTTGATCAAACTACTTTGGCAAAAAAGGGGCCTGGGGTCCTTCAATCTTTTTGTTCACTTAAGAAGGATACTAGAACTTTTAATTTCAGTTCAAATGAGCCTTCTCCCGATAATCTGGGACGACTGGTTCGACACGGTCACCCCTGGGGTGATCGTAAAAAAGGAAACAAACAAAGATGCATCCGTGATCTTTTTTTGGCAAAATATGCAAAATTCGACATTTTTGAAGATGAGAGCTTGAAACTTGAACAGTCGGGTTCTCTGAGACGCTGAATCCGACAGTGTGATTTTTATTAAGATTCATTGACTTTTAGGGGGTTTTCCCCTTTTTTCAAAAATCAGGCTTCGACTCGTAACCTTCGTTTGGTAACCTTCGTAATGAATCTTACATATTTGGAATCAGCATAATGAGCCAATTCTTTTGATATATCTATTGATATCAAAATTCCGCTATTGAGAGTTTTGATTACTATTGAGCCGCGTCGCTCCCAACTTACAGTTCGCTAACACGAACTGATTGATAAAGAAGAAATAGTCATTGGATTTAACTGGCTAACACTCCGCCCACGCTTGGATTGAAAAATAAAAAACAAGTTTTTTTAACTGAAAGTAAGGAGCGACATTAAAACTTAAAACGAACAGAAATTACTTCGTATATGAAAGAGGCTGCTTCCTCATCAACGCCCCGCTCTTTACGCTAAATTTTGACTCTTTCTCTCAACTCTTCTTTTTAAAACAGTAAAAACTTTAGCTTAAAGAGCGGGGCGTTGATGAGGAAGTAGTCCCTTTCATATACGAAGTAATTTCTGTTCGTTTTAAGCTTTAATGTCGCTCCTTACTTTCAGTTAAAAAAAACTTGTTTTTTTATTTAATTTCTGAACGTTTTTGAATCAATGCACGTTTTGATTTTGGCTCTCCGCAGAGGAATAATTAAAACGAAATTTGCATATTTTTTTTTTTTTTTGGCTAAATGGCTTTCTCATAATTTTGATCGAATGATTTTGAGAAAAAAAAGTGCGGGGGAGGAAGCCTAGTTGCCCTCCGATTTTTTGGTTAATTAAAAAGGCAACTAGAACTTTTAATTTTTTACGAATCTTTTTATTATTAAAAGATATACGTAACTTATAAATTAGCTTACGTAAAGAACTCATGTTTTTATTCTCATGTTTTTATTACATATATGAGGGGGGTCGCCCCCTCGTCAGTACCTCGCTCTTTACACTAAAGCTTAAATTTTGTCCCAATTCATTAAGAATGATCCCTGAATCACAAAAGCCTTAGAATAAATAGTTGAAATTACTAAAAATCATTTAGCGTAAAGAGCGAGGTATTAGGAGGTGAGCCCCTCATATGGGTAATAATTACTGTTCGTTTTAAGTTTTAATGCTCCTCCTTACTTCCAGCTGAAAAAAATGTTCATATTATTTTTTCATTGTTGTTTTTTTTTAATAATGCTAGTAAATCCTGCGCTCCCTTCATGGAAATATTCTTCCCCCGTGACAAATTCCTCGATGGAAAGTTCCCCCAGCATATCACCCTCTTCTCGACCCCTCCCCCAACCAAAAAATCCTCCTGAAAACACCTGTACACTTCCCAATAATCATTACTATATGTAAGCACTGGTCAAAGTTTGTAACTTGTAGCCCCTCCCACGGGGACTGTGGGGGAGTAAGTCGTCCCCAAAGACATAGTTATAAGGTTTTACGACTACGCTGAATAAAATAGCTATCTCAGAATTTTGATGCGTTGACTTTGTGAAAATAATTAGCGTGGGAGGGGGCCTAGCTGCCCTCCAATTTTTTGGTCACTTAAAAAGGGCACTAGAACTTTTCATTTCCGTTAGAATGAGCCCTCTCGCAAAATTCTAGGACAAGTGGGTCGATATGATCACCCCCGGAAAAAAAAAACAACAAAAAAAACAAACAAACAAATAAACACGCATCCGTGATCTGCCTTCTGGCAAAAAATACAAAATTCCACATTTTTGTAGATAGGAGCTTGAAACTTCTACAGTAGGGTTCTCTGAGACGCTGAATCTGATCGTGTGATTTTCGTTAAGATTCTATGACTTTTAGGGATTGTTTCCCCCTATTTTCCTAAATAAGGCAAATTTTCGGAATAAAATAACGGAAATTTTCTCAGGCTCGTGACTTTTGATAGGTAAGACTAAACTTGATGAAACTTATATATTTAAAATCAGCATTAAAATGCGATTCTTTTGATGTAGCTATTGGTATCGAAATTCCATTTTTTAGAGTTTTGGTTACTATTGAGCCGGGTCGCTTCTTACTACAGTTCGTTACCACGAACTGTTTGATAACGCTCCGCCCGCTCAATGCCATTGGATACAACATTTGAACCGAATCACCCGATCGGATGGCTTTTGATGTTTTCCAAAGATTTCGAAATTAGAAATCTGTGTAGGCATCAACAATCTGTGTTCCAACAAAGTATACCAATTTTCAAGTACAAAAGCTAAAGGAACAACGCTTCCTTTATGAGTTCATTATCCTCCTAAATTATGCTTGTCCTGTTTCTATTTAAATGCAAAAGTTATGGAGCATTGCATTGAATGACGGAATGGATTTGCTGTATTTTCGAAAAACAAATACACTAACCAACTCGATAGAATGCAGCATTGCAACAAACAAAACGCCCCTAACGTAAAATTTTGCTCGTAATTGTGTTGCGGAGCAACACTACTGCTTTCGTAGTTTTTTTTTTTTTTTTTTTTTTTTTTTACCGTGATCAGCGACCTGTAGCTCCGAAGTGGTAAGAGTTAAAAATTTGAGATTTTTCAGAGGGAAGGGAAACGTGAAACAGAGTAAAAAAGTTCCAGAGAAGTTCCTAAAATTTCTAACAGTTTTCCATAAAAAAAATAAAACCGTTTTTTTTTTAGAAACTGTGCGTCCGATTTTTGGCGTCAAGTCAAGACGACCCTAGCTTCGGAAATAAACTTGTTAGAAATACAGTTATGCTGAACTCATGTAGAACTTTCATTTGTCTCTTCGAGAACCGGAGCACAAAATTCCGTAGCTCTTACAGATTTCCCGGAAATAATTCCGGAAAAGTCCATCTCGTTCCGATTTTTTTTGGAATTTTCTCAAATTTTCGATCTTGATGTTTCTTGTATTTTTATCGAGTAGTGCTATGAAAGTTATGCAAGAAGAAGTGAAGTGTTCTATATACCAAGTTGCTTCGTTCTCTAAGAAATAATTTCCGAAGTTTCGACGTTCTAGAGGTAACTTCCGCTCTGGACCAGCTAGAATTTTTTTTCCAACGCGGTTCGACAGGTCTCGATCTCCTAACAGCTGGAGCTTACAATAGTTTCTCCGAAATAAAATTCCTTCTTTGTGTTTTTCTATTTCGAAGTTTTGTGATGCCCTCGGGGCAATTTAAATTTTTTGGTGAATTTGGTTTGTTTTATATTTTCCTAGTTTAGACCATCAAAAGTTAAGCAGAAAACTATAAGACGTTATTTCCGTATCTCTTTCAGATTTCCCGGAAATAGCAACTGTGTCCCGTAGGGCACAGTTGCTGCAACACTTCCCGTTGCACAGGCAACGGAGGTCTAGTTGTTGGGTGCAACGAACACAAATAATTAACTCTCCAGCACAAGAAAAAAGTAAATAAATGAATAAAACAAGAAAATCACAAAATTAGAATGGGATATACCGGGCAAGCAGTGCACGGAAGGTAGTTCTAATACAAAAAAACAATAAATAAAAAACACAGAATATGCTTAAGCCCGAACACACAAGGCTCAATAAATACAGTATTGTCTTTACTTAAAGACAGTTTTGTCATAAAAGTAAGATATAAGGTGGCTATTTCGTCTTTTTTGCATTTCTTATAGTTTATCTTTGCAGAAAGTATGAAAGTATGAATATTGAAAGTATGAACAAAGAGTATGGGTAACTTATAAGAGTGAAACTGACACTAGTGTCGGCAAAAAAATACCATCGACGTCATCTAGCGTTTGGCGACATGGTATTTTTTTCAGTGGAATAATAAGAATAAATAATTTAATTAGTTCAATTAAAACTTCAAAAGCGCTGCTACGCTATAACCTTACTCTGATTTATGCGGTTTGATTTAAAGGAGGATACAATGTAATACCAAAATGTGTTACTGAAAAACCCTCCTTAGGCATTAAAGAACTGGGATGAACATAATAAATCTAATAAAAGTTAAATGATCAGAAGTTGAAAACTCGGATCTAAACTACTAATTCTCAAGCACCAAAGGCTTGAATTTTTCTTAAGGGAAAAATTCCCCATCCATCCTCACACTTATTTTTTGGCTCAAGTACCTATACAAATACCAAAACATTAAGAAAAAGTAATTCTGGTAAAATCCTAAACAATTGGCGAAAATTCAAAAGTCAAATTATCCAAGAATAATAAAGATTCTTTATTTAAAATAAAGCATGATCACTCAGAGGACCAAGAAGGAGTGGGTCATAAAAATGTACTTACCTGCATATATATTCAACGGCTGACTCTGGCATAAAGCTCAGGATCTGGTAGAAATCCTCGTTGATTTTTTCACAATGGGCATGAACCCAAGACTGGCAAATTGCACACTCCATCATCTATAATATAACAAGAATGAATAATAATAATCATATAACAACCTACTCGTTTTCCCAAAGGCGAGAAATCAACTTCATATGTGACAGGACAACAATGAAGGGGAATTGCGGGCACGGCTTTTATACTAGAGTCGCGTCTTCATCATACTTGCTAGAAAAAAAAATGAAGACGACGAAAAAATGAAAATGACGAAAAAAGCCAAAATTTATAAATGAAATCAGCTCCCTTTGATTTTTAACAGCAGACTTTTGCTACAGAAGAGTAAAATTGAAATTACAAGAAAACGTTATGAAAAGCCATCGTCAACACTAATATGTTCCCTAGTGTTGCCTACTAATACTATGTATTTGCAATTTTCACCATATTCATCATATAGATAGGAAAAATGTTGTTCCCAGCTTTCATCTCTAAATTTACAGCTTAAATTCTCACTCTGATTGGTCAGCCATAAAGTTTACGCTTGAAGGTTGAACATTGTTCAAATCAACAAATAAGTGCGATTGTAGCCGCACTTGACTCAGATTGTATCCACAAGTGTGACGATAATGTGACCCAAGCGCTAGTCTTTCTACCCATACAGTCACTCATACAATACTGATGACAAAACGATAATGGTTGGTTCTCTTGAGATTGAGCCTACAAGGCCCATTTCATTTTTTTTTTTTTTTTTTTCGTTTACATTTTTACCTATGCATGTTTCTTTGAATAAATCACATCAATAAATAAAAGGCAGACACATAAACAAAATACATATATAAGCGAGACACATACAAAAATAAGCATGGGATTGGACAAATTATTTATAGGTATGAAAAAAAAAGAAATATGTTTTTCAATTTTTTTCTGTTTCTTTAGTGTTTTATTTTTTCTTTTTCCTGTCTTTTCAGGTTCCATTTCAATGTTCGGTTATTGCTTTGTCAAACAGGGTACTATTGGAGGTAAAGAAATATATATGGTAATGGTGGAGCAGCCGTAATGCTGCAGTTCAATACTATAGTTTTTGCCGCCTTTCTTTTCTTTAAAGCTAAAGCCTTTTCTAGTTAAATAACACAAATAAAAATCAACGAAAACTGTCTTAGATCCAAAATTAAACTTCATAGGCATCAAAAATGTCAGATCCCTCGGGAGTCACGTTAATTGGCCAACTACCAGAGGAGGTTGTCAGGCCTCAACCGAACTTAATAAAAAAAACTATTATTCTGGTATCGTCTTACGGTATCCCCGCGCAGTTTGACCTCTTCGTGGAGGGACAGGAGTATCTCCATTTCTTTTTAGCATTATATCTGCCAGAAGAAACTGTTGTATATCGACGAAACTTGGTGCAAAGTAATAAGAAAGTTTCCTAGTTACGTCCTTTAGTGATCAGAACCAAAATTCATAGGGGGTGAAAAGGTGTGAAGTTCTTAAATGCTTGTCATCAAGATATCTAATAGAAGAGGTTGTGCGATGTCAACCAAAACTGGAAAAAAGTATGAGCAAGTGGAAATAAAAAAACTCGACTAACTGTTGACCGTAATTTCATGTGAAATGATACAAAGACGATGTTTTTTCATAGAACGTCCCATGATTTCAAGCTTAAAGTTTTCCTTTGTATTTTTTTATTATTATTTTTGCTTGTAATTGTTTATATAGTAAGTAGTAGCTAAGTAGGTAGTAAGTAAGTAGTACTAAGTAGTAGTGCATATAAAGTAAGTAGCTAGTAAGTATATTAATACATTTATTAGTTTCAGGAAGAAAAGAATTTAGTACTACTGGGGGAAGAAGAGGTGGGATTAAGAAAAAAAGATCAAGTATTAAAGTTGTGTTTCTTGTGGGGTCCTCATGCGATCAGAACTCTGTGGAAGGAGGGGTCCCTAGATTGTAGTCGTTAGAACATCTAATAATAGTGGTTCTCGTATCTCGATCCACCTTTGGACGAAATATTTTACAATGCCCAAGTGGGTAGTGGGGGCTTTTCGGTTATAATTCGCTTATAATTCGCTTTCTGGGATGGGGTTGAGGGTGAGCGTAACTTCACTTCATTGAAATATATACCAGAAAAGGTACACAGATCTCAACTAGACTTGATGGGAAGCAAAAGCAAATGTACCAGTTCATCGTTCGTAATCCGACTTGTTTTCAAAATAGGACACGACCTGAATTCTCTGAGATACAGAAAGGGAGGAGGATCCTTACATCTTTTTCCTCGAAATATCTATAAAAGTGTCATAATTCCAACCAAACAAAGTTGGAGCTATAGGAATGTGTCCTAGTTTTGCCTTTTAGGCCTTTCCGATTTCAATCCCTCTGGAGAGGGGAGGGCGTCCCTTAATATATTGCAACCACAGTATCCATTAGAAATTTTTTTTTAGTTTTGATAAAACTTAGGTAGAATGAAACAACAGGTGTCATACCTCTGCCTTTTGTAAGTTCACACCAATCGGGCTGTACCATTGAAAAGTTTAGTTTCTGCTCGCCGCTTAGGGTTTTCTGTTTTGTTACATTGGTTCTGTGTTTTAAGTATAAGGCTAGTTTTTCTGAGTTCTACAATTTTAGGGAAATGTCGCAAGCCATTTTATTTACAACAATTTTTCAAAAATGTGTTGCATAAACCACAAAGCAGTAATTTATATTTGGTTTTAAGTTTCAACTTTGTTTTTTATTTTCAGAGGAAAAACTTTATTTTTTCTTAATCATTTTTCAAAAGAAGATTTTACTAATATTGAGACTTAACCAGTGATAATTTAGTGGCTGACACTAGAGTAAGTTAAATCTGAGCATTAGTATAACCTCATTGTGAATGGGTTTTCAGGAAAACCAGGATTGGGACCAGTGCTATCACAATAAGGTCAGTGATCCTGTGAAGACATGCAATCAAAATTTATAGGATAAACTATTTTAGACTTTGGAAGTATTAAGATAAAAAAAAAACCTCCTTTTAAGCCTAACTTTTTAGATTTTGCCTTCTGAACTAGCAATAAAAAACTGACTTCGAAATATTTTTCAACAATGTATTTTCGTTACACAATGCAAAAAAAAATGATGAAATAATATTTTATTACAAAATTTAGTTTGTTTGCAAAATATTTTATTGCAAGAAGGCATTAAATTAAATACTAGATTAAATTCAACGAGAGATTAATATTTTATTACAAAAGACCTACCAAGGAAATCTACTAGCAAAATTTTTGAACTTGAAACTAAACTTAGTGAAAAAGACAGAATATAAAAAGACAGAACATTACAGAGTTAACAAAAATATCCGTTGATTCCTCCAGTCTAGTAACTATTGCTAAGTTACTCCTAGCCTACCCCAAATCAACTAGCCGGGCCGTGTCCAAGGAAGAAGTTACCTGGTTTCCACGGCAATTTTTGCTCGTAAAAAAAAGTAGCAAAAATAGATGTGAACAATTTTTTTGTGTTTCGTTGATTTTTTGCATCCCCTCCCTCCTAAAAAAAAATCTTAGACACAGTCCTGTCGGTGGGTATACTAATACTAACAACTCATTGCAGCATGAAGTAACACGAGGCCAGCACAGCTACGCACGTTCCTCCTTCAATGCAATCTATTCGAAGCCTCCCTCTGTACACCCACCCATGAAGCTCCCATTTCCATTAAATCTTTCCTTACGACATCCTCCCACTCAAATCGAGGACTACCTATTTTCCGTTTAGCCCGAGACGGTTGGCCGAAAAGGACAATCGTTGGCAAGCCGTCATCCTTCATCCAAAGAACGTGCCCTAGCCATCCCAAAGCTCCTCTCATTATAGCCTTAGAAAGCGGGATTGAACCACACTTTTCGTACATTCAATTGTTTGAAGCACGGTCAGTCAGTCGAGTATCTGAAACAATCAGAAAACAATTTCTCTAGAAAACTTTTCTAGTTTGCAGACTTATCTTCCTACTCTTCCAAACTGCTCTTAATTGTGAAAAAACACCCTAAGCCTTGTCTATTCTACTTCTAACATCTTTACTGAACCCACCGTCTTAACTAATAATACTGTTAAGGAAAGTGAAGTTGTCCGCTTGATCGACCTTTTCGCTACCCAGCGTCATATTTTCATCTTCGCTTATTCCCTGCCTTAGCGACTTAATCTTCTTAACATTAATTTCCAAACCTATTCTAGCACTCTGAACTCGCAAAACCTTCAAAAGTTCATTCATTTTGCTCACATTTTTAGCTAGGATGCTAAGATTATCAGTAAAATATAAGTCCAGGAAAGTTTTACTCCCCATTTGATTGTTCTCCCATCCCATATTCTTAATGTAAATGCATCTAAAGCTTTTATATGACAAAAACTAATACAGATTATATTCGTTTAAGATTATACACACATTTCTTCTACTTCTTCTTCATCTAGGTTATGCACACAGAACTTCTATTCTATACTGCACACATTCAAAACTTTAATTGAGCAATTGAATAAAAGACATCCAAAAATTAAGTAGTCTATAACAATAAACAAGACCACAAAAAATGCTTAATAAGGATCCAAAAAGAAAGTGTTTAGAAAAGTCAACAAACATGTAACATTCCAAAACAAATATAATTACCTTTTTCAAAACCCGCTTTCGCTAGGGAAAAAAAAGTCGAATTACTCAAAAGTCAAGCAAAACGTAATAGCCAATCAAGAATTATTGACTTGTGGCCTATTCCTATGAATAGCAGGAGAGTTTTTCAACATTAAAAATTCAATATTAATAATTACAATATATTTATGTAATTATTAATGTAATTTGTACTATTCAATCTTAGTTCGTCACTATAATTGACTAGACTTTGGAATCTTGAATTATTTAGTTTCTTTATTTTCAATTCGCTATTCATGTTAAATTCAATATTCGTGGTTAATTTGAAATTCGGTTTACTTAAAATCCATTTAGACAAAAAATTGAAAGTCGGATCGAATATTAATTCCTTACTATCAAGTTCATCATATGCGCTCTAAACGTTCCGATTCGTTAATAAAAAAAATAACTACATGTTAATTTCATGTATTTTAAACTATCATAATTCTTTCAATTCCGACCCGTGGCCCAATATAACTGAAATGAGATATATCTGAAATCGGGAAGACTCCCGTGAAAATCATTCAAGACCTGCCCTTCCTCCCAAGACAGGACATAAGGCAATGAATCAATCCGATCTCTGAATTAAAATAAATAATGATGTAGCAAGCACTATATTGAATACACCATTAGTAATTTCTCATAGCCATTCCTGAGATACTAAAGATACAACCTTATGACAACGGTAATGCACCGTTTCTTTTGTTAGGCAATCACCCCACTCAACAAGCCCCAAAAGTTCCAACTTAATGCCCTTTGCAGTAGTGTCTTTTGGCCAGTTCAATAACCCACTTAACAGCTCTGAAAATGTCACCTTAATACCATTAGTTGTTCCCAAGATTTTGTAGGTTTACGCTTTTGACAACCAGAACACAAATAATTTATTTTGAATTAATCCAAAACTCCCTCGACATTCCCCTAAATTTCACCTTGATACTATCTTAGACTTTTCGGATACACCAGGATTAAGATGGACCTAAAAGCCAATCTACAATCAATTGTTCACCTGGAATAGATTAACCCTCTCCCCTTATGGTCAAAGATCAAGATGCTTCTGTTCCTCTCAAGAAAGTATTAAGAAAAATGACTAAACTTGAGGAAATGGATATTTTAAAGATACTATACAGCAAAATATTCTCCAACCACCGATTCAAACTTTATATCTTTACACCTTTGCTCAGGAAGATTCAAGACAAAACATTTTGAAGACATTTTCTTTCTTTTATTATGTTGTTAGTCATGAACAAATCATTTCCTGACTTGATCCCACTTTGACAAAATTATGAAGCTAAAAAAACAGAGATTTTTTATTTTCATTTACAACAAAGTATAAAAGTAAGCACATAAAATATTAATAAATCTCAAATAGCGAATTAAATATTTACTCACAAAGTTTCTATTGAAATTTTCACCCTATCGTTCCACATAACCCGATTTTTGTCTTTCTGTCCTGATATAAATTTCACGTATTTTCCAGGATAATTTTGGTTTGAAATATATTTAATTTATTAGTTATACTAGTTACACATAATATTTTAATTGTACATAGATATAAAACTAATTCACAAAGATAAAGATTGGTTTCCTCAAGATCTTTTTTTTTTCTTTTTTTTTTTACTGAGATACAAAAACAGTTTTTTTTAATGTCTAGACACTAGACATTCTAGACACTCCAGACATCTAGACTCTAGAGGGTGTGGGGTATCTTGCAGAGGGAATAACAAAAAAGAACTTGTTTTAGATCAAAAGGGGGATAAAACCTAGTGGGTTAGACCCCGTTCCCCTAATTTGTACCCGTAACCTCAACAGACCCAACATTAAACACTTCTCAAGAGTATCCATGTTTACTATTTTGATTTGTAACGATATTTTCTAGCACGTTAATTACACACAAATTACAAGAATATGCTTTAAAAAATTACATTCATTATTAAAGAAATTAAAAAAAAATGTTTGCCATAAAATCAGTTTCAGCAGAGGCGTAACCTTGGGAACATTGAGTCACTCATTTAATTTCAACCAGCCTTAGTGAACACTTCTAGGTATTCCCTTAGGTGATGGTTCCTAGGAAACTAGGGAAAATTTTCGCTTTTATTATCCCTTACATCCTAACAGCTGAGCAAAATAAAATTTTTCGCAACATTCTTTTTGGCCGTTTTTAGGAAATCTTTCTCGATGGCAACTACCTTGAGAAAATCTGTTTTCTTGAATACCACTTTTTCTTGTTAAATATCTGAATTCATAAAAATGATTTTGGGTGTCTGAGTCACGTGGAATAGGGTGAAAAAAGACAAATACAAATATTTAGCGAAGATAACACCAATTGTATTTAGAAAAAAAATAGAAACAAATTAACGCGGCACAATTTTTTTATATTAGGTTTCCAGAATATGTGCCAGGGGATGCAAATTTAGTTTTGTCTAGCTACTAATATTACATAAAATTTTAAATTGACCAGAACGGCTAGGAAAACACTAATCATGGAGGCCGTGGAAGGGATTCAGTCAAATTCTTGGAGTAAACATCCAGTAGATTCTAGGAGACCTTGACAACAGTAAAAGAAAGCGGTGATGCAAGCTTTCTTTCTTCGAATCACTATAATTGAATTTATTTAACTAAATAAATTTGCAAAATAATGAAATGAAATCTTTTTATCATTTAAACTGTTTAAAGAATTTTATTTCCATATATAAATAAAGAAAGATAAAGGAAAACTCCTTTGCAGCTAAGAAGTAAAGCCAAATTTAATTTTTGGGAAATATATATTAATGACCACGAAAGTTTGAAATTTCACTATACCCGTGAAGTAGGGGTATTGTCAATGTCTCTCCTCTGCAGGTTTCGAAATCGTTTCTCTACAATTCACAAGTAAAGCAAAAACCCTAATTTTTATTATCTTAGTTTTATTTGGTGAGGGTTGGTTAAGTATTTACCCGGAACCTTCCAAATACCATAACTCTAACATTGTGTACAAAGCTAGTAAATAGTTGCGGAGAAAATGAGTTGTACCTTCGAATTGAAATCATCATCTTGATAACACTGCTCACAAATTGGACAAAAATTCCCCTTTTGATGCAGGCTATAACATATATTACACAGAAGGCGGTTGCCAACATGAAATTTGGCCCCAGATACACCGCAACTCTTGCAACGGCAACACTGTGGACAAGCCTAAAAAAGCATTTAGGGATTGACAACTATTGTCAAAAAAACAGCTATTAAAATGAGAAAAAAAATATGAAATAAGCAATAAAATGACACTACTTTTATTATATCAGCATATTAATATATTACCCCTGGTTGCAAGAGCTTACAGTAGGAGATTCGACAATAAGGCGTTAGAAGTTAGTGAAATGCCTAGGTGTAATAATTGATGAAACTTTAAGTTTTTCAGAGCATGTAGTGTATATCGTCGAAAGTAGCAAGGAATATGGGTATGATAATGAATCTACAGCATCAGTTTCCGGAGAAGGCTTTACATCTTTTACATTTTCCATTGGTCCATCCTTGTTTACTATACTGTTGTTCGGTTTGGTCTGGAGTCTTTTATATTCACCTGAAATTTTTGCGTGTTCTCCAGAATTCAGCTGTGCGTGCTACTTATGGAACTGATAGACTTGCCTCAGTTACAAATATTTATCCACGAATCCATTTTTTACCGTTTTCAGGGCTGTGCTTATTTTATAAGCTTCAATTAATGCAAGATATTATTAATAATTTTGCTCCAATGTATCTTCGTCATATGTTTGAGACAGCTGCTGATGCTCATGGGCATCTAACGAGACAAGTTGGTATGTATAGAAGGCCGATTAGAGTGTTTGCGAGGTCTGCTTTCTCTGTTCGTCATATTCTTACAGTACTGTGGTCTCAGACGCCATCTTCTATTAGGGATATTGTTAAAAGGTCTGGGTTCCGTGAGCAGTTGAGACACCATCGCCTGCAGGTTTATGAATTGTAGTTTTTTCTTCTCAAGTAGTTCTATATGTTTAATATGTTCTATATATTTTTTGTTTGCTGTGAAATGGGAACCCAAATGCACTGATGTAAGTGGATGTAAGTTTTTTTAGAGTGGCAATACAAGCCCAGGTTACGGGGCCTTATGCTTTTATTTGTTGATTTTTTTGCGAATAAATTACGTCTACATTGAGCAAAATAACATGTTTAATCATTTTGGCTGTAGTTGAAGCCTCTCCCAATATACGCCTCTGATGAGATATTAAACAAAACAAAAAACAAGTTTTTTAAACTGCAAGTAAGGAGCAACATTAAAACTTAAAACGAACAAAAATTATTCCGTATATGAAAAAAGTTGTCCCCTACTCAACGCCTTGCTCTTTACGCTAAAGTTTGACTCTTTCTTACAACTCTACTTTTTAAAACAATAAAAAACTTTAGCGTAAAGAGCGAGGAGGGGACAACAATTTTTAGAGTTTCGGTTACTATTGAGCCGGGTCGCTCCTTACAACAGTTCGTTACCACGAACTGTCTGAAAAGCTGGAAATCGAAATTTTAGCAGGAATTACTTACTGAAAAAGAAGATTTGACGGTGGAATAATTTCATTTAACTAAACTTTGTTAAACAACAAAGTCACTGTCGTTTACAAAGCCATAAAGCTTTGTTCTTTTAATTAAATTATTAAGTAAAGCCACAATTTTTGTTCGTTTAAGCTTCATCTTTGTCCTTTACTTTTATCACTTGAAGGTTTACCATAAATTCCATAGATTGTCAGCTGTTTTCGAATTTGCCATACGATCTCTTTGGACCTTTTGATGAAATCTAGAGGGATTGGACTTCCAGAGCTTGTCAAACACTTGAATACTATATTCCTTTTTCGATTTCTTTATTTTTGGACATATTTTTAGGCATTGCTCATCTTTTTTTTTAGCCTAATCTTTATGCCCCAATTTATCGAGCTCATTTCATGATTTAATGGATCAATGGCCGATTTTGTGACTTTACAAGGAATTGTCTTTTCACAAAAATTACTTTGTGCTCTTGGAAATGTAGAGTAGTAACCTCTTCTTGCATCATATTGTTGCCATTTTTCGTAGTAAGGAATATGGACAAGTTTTTCCAAGCGAACCTCGCGCGGTAAATCTGGAATCGTTCCTGAGTAAGTGGGCGGTACTTAACCATTGACTGGGATGTGTCAGGGGGTTTTCTGCTGGGCTTCTATATTACAGTACGGTGGTCACTAATACCTCAATGTTCGTAAAGATAACGTTTAGTACTTTCTCTCCGTGCGTTGTTACTTCAACAATTTGCGTCAGTGAAAGCAAACGTGACTACCAGCTAGCCTTCAAATCATTAAAGTTGGTTGTTTTTTTTTCTGCCATGGTCATATTTGGGGAGGGGGGTCACTAAAAGTCACATCTTGAAAAAATAGGAGAGATAAGCTACTACCAATTCTGTAATCATCAATTGTGACTAGATTTTAATAAGGTTTGGAATTGTTAAGCCTTTCTGTTTTATGAAAGGTGAGTTACAAGTCTAGCTTCAATGAATACATGCCTTTGATAATGACTTGAACAAAGTGATAAGGAGTAAACAGGGGCAACAAAAGTGCCTTGGTAAAGATGAGCAGGCAGCTAAGAATAAGAGAGGAACAAGACATAAATCAAAAATCCGCTTTGCACAATATATAAGAGAACATATTAAAGCAGACTCGTTGTTATAAAATATGCTTTTCTCATACATCAGAAACAGGAAATTTTACCAGCGTTTACTCAGATTTTACCAGAATTTTCCCATAACACCAGGATTTTCCTAGGTTTTACTGGGAATTCTCCATAGGACTTTATCTCCGGGAATTTTATTATACTCTAGAGGGGGAGGAGCTGGCTCTAACTTATATTTTGAAACGAAAACCTTTATTGGTATTTTCACTTGAAAGAAACGAAAAAAGTACACCCCCTAGGTTTTGAAAAAATCTTTTTTGGTGTATCTAGTCAAAAAAAATTTTGCTCAACACTCTATATTTCCTTGAATAGAGGCCCCTGCCCAACATCTTGTTTCGAATTCGTCAATTGGATAAGTGTCATATAATATAATACACAGGAATTGTCCTAAATGGTTGTTCGAGATCTGCAAAAATTAATTTTGGACACAAATAAAGAATGATTGGATAGATACATCAGCTATTTTCCATTATCCGGAACTTTCATGCTATACGGTGACAGAAGTAAAAATATTCTGCTATGGATAACAGCATTTTGACGTTTCATCAAAATGACCATTGGACACATGAATCAACTGAAGAGCAGTAGTATATTATCATTGTGAATTATTATCATTTATAGGGATGTACGACGAACTAAAAAATGCAGAAACTAACTTTTTATAAAATGATAGCTTTCACTAATGCTAAGGAAAACCACCCAGGCATATTTTCTTTTTATTGTTGCAGTGAAAGAAAAAGAAGTAGTTCAAAGGCCTTTTGAGAATTGTTGACAAAATCTATTGATGCAACTGAACATTGTTGATGAACTTAGATGATGCAAGTGAAAAGTGTTGAATGAATTTACCGATTAATGTTGATGAATGCACGGGAACTGTTAAGTCTGAGCCTAGTTCGAGGTAAATAATTTTAATTTCAAAGAAATAGACTACATTCAATCTAATATTATACCCTTAAATTATTTTAATCCTCCAAAAACGAAAAAAGTGAACAAAAATGAAATCTTACCCATTGACAATCTCTTGAATTTTTTCCAATATCAGCACACTGGAAATGATACGAGTCCCCGCAATGCTGACATCTCATTTTATCTGCACCCGGTAGTTCACACTTGTTACAAATCGTACAGCGCTTACACAGCCAGTCTCTTTGAGTAAATTTGAGCAGTTGCTGAGTAGCTTGAGCTGGATTGCAGCATTGGCAGCTATGAGCATCAGGAAATTCTATTTCATCTAAAAGGCAGTATGGATGGAATGGCTCGCAGCAGGCAGAACAGTAAATTAACTGAAAAATATATATTATAGGAGACAGGGTAGGTTTGAAACCATGAAAGGCTTTCCAAGAAAATTTTATTAGTTTATTGTAAAATTTATTAATAGGTTTTATAAATTGGAGTGGAGGAAGATCAAGCGAACCTGTGTTGGACTCAGGTGACTTGAGGATGTAGTGGGTTGTTGACGGTAGTAATAGTCGTAGTAGGGTAACTTTTTCGAAATGTGACATAAGCATACTCAACGTAAGATGTTACTTAGCGCTCAAGTCTACTTGGCACTGTCTACATGACGCATAAAATTTGCTCCGTAAAGCCTTAAGTTACACCAGTGTGAAAAGTTCTACAATGTAATGAGAAAGAGCCATTATAGAGCGTGGATTTACATTCATAAAAAGTCGTTTTTGGTTATCCCCATTATTTAAAAAGTATTACTAAAGAAATTGAACAAAGAAAACTATAAGAAACCAATAAATGAAAGTAGAATTACGAGTATGAGATATACAAAAATATGAATCATTGAAAAATTGTAATATTAGTTTATTCAGTAAGCGTAACCACAAATAAAACTTGGTACTCGAAGGGTTTGGGAAGCTAATTTATTAATCCATCCTGATTGCCAGGGGCGTCACTACCCTTTTATCTTGGGGGAGGGGGGGACGTCCAAATGTGCCGACGAATTCGGGTAGGTGCCGATGACAATCGATATTCTTTAATTCGTTTTTTATACGTTAAAACAATGTTTATTAGTTGCGGAAAATTGTCATATATTGTAGAGAAAGACTCAAGTAAAACCAAGACAAAGGAAATAAGCTAAACTTTAAGGCTGTGCGGCTTTTCAACTTTCCGTTTTTTTACAAGTAAGTTGAGATCATTTTTTTTTTTCAGTTGGTCTTTTTTGACATCATGAGCATGAGATGGTCAAGTTGATTGTTTTCCATAGTTGACCTTAATCTATTATTGACCATTTTCATCTTGATAAATATTCGTTCACATCTGCCAATGTCATTAGAATAGTTATTGCAAAAGCGAATGCTCTGTAAACTACAGACAGCCCTTGTCTGTTCTTTTTCGCTAGAGAGAACAACTTGACAAACTCGATGATGCTTACAGTGCTTCTGCAAATCTCTGCAAAAACACCGATAATCTTCCCTCTACATACTAGGCATCTGAGCTATTGAATATTTCTTCCTAACTTCTTTGAAATGTGAGCTTATATTCCCTCAAAGCACCCACTCATGTTACTTGCATAATCGTAACATTGAAATGCCAGTTTTTTTTCGTTGATACGAGCCTTTCGCAAAACTCGTAGAATTTCTTCTGCTATATCGGCTCCTTTCTTTGACTCACAATCGACAATGACGAGTAAACGCTCTTTCCCTTTCTATCAATGTACTGCACACCTATAGCTAAACACTCTTCATGGCTGACACCGGGTGCTTTGTGTGCGAAGATGTCAAAGAACTTTCATTAACTTCTGCTACGATTATTTGAACTGGATCTGTTCCGACAATCGCAATTAATTTTTGGCTGCTACCCGACAGATACCTGGTGACATTCGGCTTCATCTGGTTTTTCATTCGATGTTGTGTCTCAAAAGAAGATTGGCTAGTTCAACGTCATTTCTCCCCGTTATGATTCTATCCACGAAATGTCAGCCCTTTTTTACCTGGAGTGGTGGTAACATTTAACAACATTTGTATAATGCGATGCCCTTTTTCCATTTCTTTTTCTGAATTTATCTTCAATAGTTTCTCATTATTACCTTATCTTGGCAATGATTTATCTCTCTCTATAAAACAAATAAGATCACCCACAGAAGCTTTGTGACCATTTGATGACCATTTGTTTGGGACTCTGAGATTAGATTTCCCCGTTTATTGAATAACTGATTTTTGGTTGAGATGGTCCTAGTTTGATAATCTTAAGCTTCTCTGGGCCTGAAAGTTTTTCTTTCTTGAGCCCGGGATTGAGCTCGACTCTTAGGATTCCAACTTGCTGTAAATTTTTGGATTCAGACTCTACTCCTTCCATTCTTGACAGTTTCTGAGAAATGAATTTCTCTGACTGACTAATAAGCCTATTTCCCTATTCGCTTATTGTTCACCCTATGTCTAATACTTGTATTACAGCGTCTAATTTGTTGGTAACGCAATCCAACTTAACATCAAGTGTCAGCTTTTGGCTGCCTCGGTACAGTCAATAATACAAAAAAGAAGAGCGAAGATATTGCTGATTCCTATGTGGTCAATGTCTGAACAACGAAATTCTTCCCCTATTTTTTTTCTTTCACCAGATTCCACGGTGTCAGATCCGGGAGGACAAGTAACTTCGATTTTTTCAGCCACATCTTCTTCTATTCAGACTCCTATCATGATGAGCCAGGGCAAACTTCCTCAAGTGATATCCGAATGTTACTTCGATTTCACCACCGTTGTTTGTCTGTATTTATTTCACGGATTCCGAAAAATTTAAAAGCTCGAAACAAATGACAAAATTTTTATAAGACAACCTGGCCACAACCTATTAAACTTGAAAGGTAATTTCAAAAGCACATTCTTCTTTGCTTCTTGCAGGAAATTTGGTACACTTTAGTTCAGTTCGGTTTTTTACTTAAAACAACAATAATAGTCTTCAATGAAATTTCTAGCCAAAAATTATACGGAAGACATGGAGGTAGGGATTTGAAACATCTTCCATGCCCCGTTTCGGGCTGTAGAGAAATTGCTTTCAGTTCCTTCGCATAGTTTAAAGAAATCTCCTGAATCCACAACACACCAATGTTGTAGGTTGGAGGAAGTGAACGTAGATAGAATGTTGAAAATAGCTATTAGTTCGGTGCTGTCATTTCTTGTATACTTGACTGACCTAGAACACGACTTGTCGGGAAGCCACTAAACCTCACTCTCAACTAGTAAGCTTCTCCTTTTGAATAGAATAGTATAAAAACAACATTTTTTCTATAAATATTATTTATAAAAATCAAAAAATTTTCTATAAATGCGACTTATAAAAAAAAATAGTAACATAGTAACATATAGTAACATAGTAATATAGTAAATCTATTTGATCAAAGAAAATACTTACTTCTTCCATACCAGCACTACCACATAAGTAACATAGTTCTAAGTTCAACGGTAAATCGGCACCAATGAGTGAGAATCCCTGTTCCCAGACATTAGAGATGTCATGAGGTTCCCAAAAGTCTACAGATAGTCCACCTTGAAGGACACTTGGTTTGGCTGTTGAGACGGGGGGAACTGATAAACCGCCAATGTTAGCAGCAACCTTCAAGAAATAATCAATTTAAATACTTAGTAAAATCATTTTCAGTAGGTGAATTTTCTTCAAAAAAAATTCAACCTACCAAAAATTACTTTAACAGACAGACACTGCCCCTTTATGATACACTTTGATTACAACAAGAATTTTAGCTTCACAAAAGCATTGATGTTCATAATCAATGGCACCGAAGCCCAGGCAAATACAAAGGAATGGATACGCGAATGGATACAGATAAAAAGCAAAAAAAAAACATATTGAAAGAAAATATAACATATTTTGGAGAAAATCGTAAAACCTCAAGGTTTTGGGGAGAGTGGGAGGACGCGAAATAGGTACCAAGGCCCCTCCCTCCAAACACATACCCGGCGATATGTTTTTAAGACTCCTCTTAATGTGTGTTTAGCATTCTATGAGGCCGAAATAAAAGCTTGTCATCAACAAAAGATATGTGGATCTTTTTTAAAAAAAAATACAGGAGGGACACAAAAGCTTCTGGTAGTCGTCGTCGTTTAGAACCAATCTTGTCCTATTTTAAATTTTAAGTATTTGACTGGAAAAATCCAGAGTTTAAATTTGTTATTGTAGCGTTCTTGTGACATTAAACAGAAGTTTGTTTTTAAATTAATGTATCCTCTTTCAACATAATGTTTTTACTCTGGATAACCAAGAGCCCAGCTCAAATTCAAGAAAAAATTTTTATTTCGATATACGTCTTTCTCTTATTTCCTTTCTATTTAAATAGGTTTTCTTAAAACAGAGACAGGATAAGGATCATTATCTTTATCCTGTTCTTTTTTCTTTTTCTTTTTTTCTCATTTTAATTGTTACAAATAAATGTAATTCTTCCATGGTTTGTAAATAAGTTTTCGTGATTTTTAGTCTGGGTAACTAAGATTCCAGCTCAAATTCAAGAAAACATTTTTTATTTCGATATATGTCTTTCTCTTATTTCCTTTCTATTTAAGTAGGTTTTCTTAAAAGAGACAGGATAAGGATCATTATCTCTATCCTGTTCTTTTTTCTATTTTTTATCTTTTTTGATTTTCTTTTTTTGTTTTTCTTTTTTTTTGGCTTTTATAGTTTTTGTGGCATCTCTACTTACACTGCAGATAGGCAAGAGGAGGTCTTTGCCAAAACGTTTGCATTGTTATAATTCAGATCTCTGGATTTGAATTTTCCTCCTTTTTTCCTTTTCTGTTTATTTACTAGAATAAATATTTTCTTATAATAAGCGCAATCTCAAGTTAACGCTTTTTAAATAAATAAAACATATTTTAAACAGACATATAAGTTCTAACGAAGGATATTCACACATTCCGTTATATATTAATTTCAAGAGTCATTAGTAAGTTATTTGTATTTTTCTACGAATAAATGTAATTTTTGGTGTAACTTATAAATAAGTTTTCGTAATTTCAATCAGATTTTAAATTACACTCTTCTAGACGAGCAAATACAAGCTTTCCGTCGAAATTTTTGTAAAATTTGCAATTTTTTTACGAATAAATGTAATTTTTTACATTATTTATAAATAAGTGTTTCGTAATCTGGATTTTAATAGAACCGTTCTAGACGAACATATTGAAGATTTCCGTCGAATTTGTAATTTTTACAAATAAATGTAATTTTTGCATGGTTTGTAAATAAGTTTTCGTGATTTTATTCAGATTTTAAATTATACCTTTCTAGACGAGATGATTCAAGCTTTCCGTCGGATGCCCGTCGAATTTGTAATTTTCTTACGAAAGAATGCAATTTTGTACCTGATCTATAAGTAAGCTTTTACAATTCTATTTTGACTTTCAACTAAACCTTTCTAGACGAGAATATTCAAGCTTTCCGTCAAAAAATGTTCGGTCTCTTCTTACCAATAACACTATCATTTAATACTGCAATAATTGTTATACACGGTGGAAAATTTTCCCGATTTTATTTCAATTTATTAGAGCTGAAATAAAATCTAATAAATTGAATAAAATTTAACTTTGAAAACGTGGTTTAATTTGATCTATATCTTCCTAAATATATATGTCAGTTTAATCAATATGCTTAATTTATTAAAAGGGGAACAATAGATCCATAAGATCGTATCCGCAAAATTAGGATACAAATACAGTCCAAAAATTTTGATTGAAAATCCTTTTCAGCAGAAGCGCAAAATATAAAAAAGATTCACTTGACTTTAGAAGGATTAGGAGGCGGTAGCCCTACTCCTGTTTTTGGTAGTTTCTCATTTCATTCTATTCATTTCATTTCAATCTCGAGTTATTGCTTGACTTTATTTCTGCTCGTGCTTGTTTTAATGCAATTCTTTACTTTTCTTTGAAAAACTTCTTTTTTTGGAAAAAGCTATTTTAAGCTTAAGAAAGCACAGCCGCATATATTTTAGTTACAATCTGGAAATCTTTTTGAATAGAGAAGCAAAACATAAAAAAAGAAAGAAATTATATCTTAACAAAACGAAAAACGGTACTTGTATGATATATCCCCTACCACTCAAGTTCGAGTCTCAATTGAGAGTCCATACTGTATACACCTCTTTTTGGATATAATCTCATTCATGGAGTAAGACTGTTAATACAGTAAGACAATTGTGATTCCATATGGTATTATATTGAAATAATTTCATAACCGGACTTCACAAGCGGACAATCGTATTCTTCAAAAAAAGATGATATTAGTGATGCGAAAACGTCCTATGGGAAGCAAAAAGAATCAGCACAAGAGCGTCTATTAAAGTAAACCCGCATGGCAACGTGATTGAAGTGATTCGAGTCTCTGATGAATGTGATAAAAAAAAAGTATTTATCTTCCGACTTTTGTCGTTGTAGAACCTGCTGAGGTCCCCTTTGTTCGTGGCGAAGTGTCCGCCGTTCTTACTAGACAAATGATCCAGATCTACAACACGTTAGATGCTTTTATGAATCGTGAAAATTCTGATATGCCCTCCCTGGTCCCTAATATAGATGAGCTTGAAAAGTCATCGGATGCGGTTATAGCGAAAAATCTTTCTCGTGACTTTGAAAATCCCCCTCTCAGAACGGAGTTCCTTGAAAAGGTATGAGGCAAAACTTGTGATAAAATTGTCAAGCTAAAGCCGAATAAAGTAAACTGGCGTGTCGTCACTGCCTCAAAAGCAGGTTTAGAAGCTGTGCAACGGGCACTTGCGAGCAGTAGCCCGAACGTCGAGGCCAAGATTAAAAGTAGTGCCTACTTTGGAATCATTAGAGTTATCCCGGTTGAGTTTCGAGAATATGGTATACGAATCCTAATTCCTAAATGCATTATTGCCAAGCAAATTGGTCACTCCCGTTCATTCAAGTTACAGATCGAGTCAAAAACTGACCTAATGGATGCAGTTGCAAATCCGCAAGCGATATCCCTGTTCGATACCGACAAAATGAGCACTATGTAAGTCTACTGATCATCCCTGCTACAGCTACACGTGTCCCGTCTCAATCTCTGCTAAAACAGATTTCGGAATAATGCTGCGTCCAACTTCGATTGTATCATGGAATATAAACGAAAAACTTTCTGATAAAATCCCATTTTTTGACCCAGTTCATTCCTTCTTCCTATCCTCCCTTTCTTTTCAAAAATATGAGAAAAGGTTATAGGATCCAAGCTAACTGATTACATTGAAAATAGTAAAATTCTTATAAGTACTCAATTCGGTTTAGAATAAATAATTCCACGGAAATGGCAACTATTAAACTTGTTGACTGGGTAAATACATCGTTTGAAGCGGGTATAATTCCAGCGGCTTTATTCCTGAATTTGAAGAAAGCTCTTGACACGATTCCAATATTATAGCTTCAAAGTTGTCCAGATCTCTGGGATTGCTTCGCCGAGTTAAAAACCTAGTATCCCGAAAAATTCTTCGATTGCTTTATTTCGCTACTTTTTACCCGTACATTTGTTATGGTTACTCTGTATGGGCTAGTAATTCTGTGTCCTGTTATAGAAAAATTCTAAATAAAGCCTTTCAACTTTTGTCACCTAAAACTTTGTTTACTCATAATATTAATGAACTTTAGAAAAAGAATAAACTTTTTGACATTTCAAAAACAAGACATTACCAAGTTAGTATTTTCGCATATAAATTAATCAATAATATTCTTCCCTCTTCTTTCTCAAGGAATATGATATTATTTGCCTCCAAGCACATTTTCGTCAGCAGACAAAAGAGAATGGATAAAAATCTCGTCGGATTGCACTGTGTTTTTTCTCCGGCAAAAATAAGGGCGTAAATAGCTAGCTACCTATTGTTTTTCTTGTTTTGATGTTTTTAGAAATAACGGCAGCGTGTGGACGTCCCTTCGGCGGCCTCACGATTTTGACTCACTTACCCTGTGGGTTAATCGAAGCAGGTGATCATATTCTTGCTGTGTCATATCTGAATACGTCCATACTGAATGTTTACGTACCAACAAACTATCGTAACGAAAAATCCGACACGAAGTTTACGGGGGCTTGCAAGAAAGTGTGTAAGCTGATCAATAAAAATACAAAATCAACTGTCATGCGCTCGATATTGTTAGGTGACTTTAAGTGTGATTTGACTGATAAAACGCTCCCCAGAAGCCAGCTCTTTTGGAGCTCCATTCTTCCTTCGTATTTATTAGTTGACAAAAATGCATCCTATACCTATATTGGCCACAGCTCTTCAACTTCGAACCTCGATCATATTGTTTCTTCTTTTCCCATTAAACAAGCCGCTATACTTCGTGAAGACTACTACTCTGACCACTTACCTATTTGTGTAAGAAAGAACTTAGTCGTGAGCATGATCTTTTTTCCCCTTTTAAGGTTCTTGTAGATGCGGAAGGTTCCGGGGATTTGCTTGTTCTATGCGCACTGAACATAGCCAGGGCATTTGATTCGTGTATTTTTGTCCAGAATTTGGATAAAGCTCTAAAGAGAGGGCTTGACTTCTCAGTTATAAAGTGTCTTCGATACATGTATCAACATCTTCGTGTCAAAATGAAGAGCGGCTCAGAGCTTTTTATGAGTCCATCTGTATTTGCTGGGGTTTAGACGTGCCTTTACTTACGTATGCTGACGATATCCTGAATCTGAGTCGCACTTTCTCAGGTTGTTAGAGCACTTCCTCGAAGTTAAAACTAGAATATCAGTTTTAATGGTTTAAGTTTTAATGTTGATAAAACTGTAGCTGTTTAAGTTTTAATGTTGATAAAACTGTAGCTGTCGGTTTCAACCTCAAAGGATGCTCTGATAAATCCCTCCAACTTCCTGAAACTTGCATTCTCATCTCTAAAAGCCTTATTTATCTGGGAATGCCCGTTGGAAATTTAATTAAAGAAACTATTAAGCTTGGCATCCAAAATCTTGAAAAAAAGACAAGGATAGCTTATTCTTCACTTGCCTCTAATATTAACCACCTTAGTCGTTTCTATCTTTGTAAACTTCGCATTAGTCTAATTGTGTATCATCTTCTTGCTCTGCCTCCTATTTGGCAACTATTTCTTGCTTCAAAAAAAAAACAAGAGCTAAGGGCTCATATGGCACTTGTGACGAGGTCGGAAGAGCCAAGAGCTCATATGTTATGAGCTCTAGCAAAATTATAAGAATCAATAGATTGCTTTAAAAGGAAAATTAGAGGCTTAATGCCGGTCGAGATTTAAAATAAGAGCTCTGAGTCACGAGGTCCTTCTAAATATCAAAATTCATTAAGATCCGATCACCCACTCGTGAGTTAAAAATACCTCAATTTTTCTAATTTTTCCTCTCCCTTCAGCCCCCTAGATGGTCGAATCGGGGAAAACGACTTTATCAAGTCAATTTGTGCAGCTCCCTGACCCGCCTACCAATTTTCATCGTCCTAGGACGTCCAGAAGCACCAAACACGCCAAAGCACTGAACCCCACCACCTAACTCCACCAAAGAGAGCGGATCAAGTCCAGTTACGTCAATCACGTATCGACGACATTTATGAGCGTTTTCCAAGATTTCCGGTTTCCCCCTCCAACTCCCCTCAATTTCAAAAGAAATTTTGAAATTGAAATAAGAAATTCAGGATTTGAAATAAGAGCTCTGAGACATGAGTTCCTTCTAAATATCAAATTTCATTAAGATATGGTCACCCGTTCTTAAGTTAAAAATACCGAAATTTTTCTGATTTTTCCAAATTAACAACACCCAGCTACCTCAAAGAGAACGGATCCGTACCAATTATGTCAATCTCGTATCTATAACTTGTGCTTATTCTTCCCATCAAGTTTCATCCCGAACTCTCCAATCTAAGAGTTTTCCAAGATTTCCGGTTTCCTAGAATTATGTTTTCCCCCATCCAGCCCTCTATCTCCCCGGATCCGATTCAAATTGAAAATGGAGCATCTGAGACATAAGATTCTTCTACATATCAAGTTTCATTAAGATCCGATCACCTATTCGTCAGATACATCGATTTTCACGTTTTCCAAGAATTCCAGTTCCCCCCTCCAACTCCTTTCAATGTCACCAGATCTGGTCGAGATTGAAAATGAGATTTCTAAAGAACAAGATCCTTCTAGATATCAAGATATCAAATTTCATTAAGATCTGATCACCTGTTCTTAAGTTACAAATACCTCTTTTTTTTAATTTATTTCGAATTAGCCCCCCCCCCCAAACTCCACCAAAGAGAGTGGATCCGGTCCGGTTATGTCAGTCACCTATCTTGGACTTGTGCTTATTCTTCCCACCAAGTTTCATACTGATCTCTCCGTTTTAAGCGTTTTCCAAGATTTCCGCCCCCCCCCCCTAATGACACAGGAACCGGTCGGGATTTAAAATAAGAGATCTGAGTTTCGAGGTCCTTCTAAATATGAAATTTCATTATGATACGAACACTCTTTCGTAAGTCAAAAATACCTCTTTTTTTCTAATTTTTTAGAACTAACCCCCCCCCCAACTCCCCCAAAGAGAGCAGATCCGTTCTAGTTATGTCAATCCTGTATCTAGGACTTGTGCTTATTTTTCCCATCAAGTTTCATACCGATCCCTCCACTCTAAGCGTTTTCCAAGATTTTAGGTTCCACCCCCCAACTTCTCCTTCACCGGATTTGGTCGGGATTTAAAATAAGAGCTCTGAGACACGATATACTTCTAAAAATTAAATTTCATTAAGATACGATCACTCCTTCGTAAGTTAAAAATACCTCATTTTTTTTAATTTTTCAGAATTAACCCTTCTCCCCCAACTCCCCCAAAGAGAGCGGATCCGTTCTGATTATTTCAATCACGTATCTAGGACTTATGATTATTTTACCACCAAGTTTCATCCTGATCCCTCCACTCTAAGTGTTTTCCAAGATTTTAGGTCCCCCCCCTCAATTCCCCCCGATGTCATCGGATCCAGTCGGGATTTAAAATAAGAGCTCTGAGACACGATATTTTTCCAAAACTTCAAATTTCATTAAGATCCGATCACTCCTTTGTAAGTTAAAAATACCTCATTTTTTCTAATTCTCAGATTAACCCCCCCCCCCCCCCCAACTCCTTCAAACAGAGCAGAGCCGTTCCGGTTATGTAAATCACGTGTCTAGGACTTCTGCCTATTTTACCCACCAAGTTTCATCCCGATCCCTCCATTCTAAGCGTTTCCCAAGGTTTTAGGTCCCCCCCCCCTCAACCGGACCGGAGTCACCGGATCTGGTCGGGATTTAAAATAAGAGCTCTGAGACACGATATTCTTCCAAACATCAAATTTCATTAAGATCCCATCACCCGTTCGTAAGCAAAAAATACTTCATTTTTTCTATTTTTCCGAATTAACCGACTCCCCACTCCCCCCCCCAGATGGTCAAATCGCGAAAACGACTATTTCTAATTTAATCTGGTCCGGTTCATGATACGCCTGCCAAATTTCATCGTCCTAGCTTACCTGGAAGTGCCTAAAGTAGCAAAACCGGGACCGACAGACAGACCGACAGAATTTGCGATCGCTATGTCACTTGGTTAATACCAAGTGCCACAAAAATTGTTCACCGTATTTATTTTAAATCTGCTAAATTCCTTTTGCATATTCCCCCTTGGACTAGTAACGCTTTTTTGTCTCAAAAATTTGAACTCATCTTTCCATCTACATTTGTCGATAAAAGAGTAAAAGATTTTAAGTCTTCCGCCAGTAAACTTAATCACGATTGGTCTTCTCTATTTTTATGATCTTTTGATGGGGTTATGATTCTTATGATTTGTCTCATGTGTTTTCTATCAAGATTGTATTACAGGTAGGGGCTATATCAAACAAGTACCCAAAAAACCATAGAAAAACAAAAGAGAAAATGACAAAACGCTTGCATATCAACAAAAATTCTATAGTGCAAAGTATTGAAACAGGCAAATGAAGAAACTCTTGAATGTCAAAATTGTCACAGGCATTACTCAAGCAAAGCAGTCTTCTGTCAAACTCTGGTAGTCTGGCAGTCTTTTGACAAAGTTCATTAGACAGATTTCTGTATCCCAAAGTCCCGAAAAGAACTCATTGAAGAAACTTCTTGGGGGGGGGGTAAATTTAGAAAAGATTGAGCTTATTATGTACGGGTATTGCAATGCGGATACCGCAGAGTCTATTCAATTTGCTGTTTTGGGCTTCTCCTTTTTTTGAAATGTGAGTGTCTCTTTTTTCCTTTTCAATTTTTTTTAAATGTGACATTTTTTTGTATTCTTTTATATTTTTATATTCTTTTATATTTAAGGTTTTATTAAATTTAGCTTCTCTATTCTTTCTCATCTTTTATTTTACTTTTCCTTTTAAGAAGATTTCCAAACATATAGTGGATTGCTTGATTGTTCCATGTCTTAAAAAAAAAAGTTTTTCCGTCTTGACAAATTTTGTTTCTTTTCATTTGTCGATACTTTTGTTCAAATACTCTAGTATAATATTCTGACATATACTTTCTTTCTATTTTATTCTATTATAATACTTTTGATTTTTTAGGCTTTTCATTTCTCTTTTTAAAACTGCAGTTTATTTATCACAGTTTAAAAAATTTAATCTTTTACCCCAACACCAATTCTTCATTTCCGTTTAAAAAGACCACTTACTTTATTACAAACAGCAGAATGTTTTTCATGCTTCTCTTTTGAATTAAATAACGTCACCTTTCTCCCAAAGGGCTTAGATCCAATATTTCTTTCAGAGGACCGAACGACCAACTTTACTTCCTCATTTGTTTTCTTAACAGTTGTTCGAGCAGCCTCGTCCTGAGTATTTGAAGTCCGAACAATCAAGGTATGGGTGGCACCCAAGGCTTCAGCCTTGCGATGAGGTTTTGGTGATGAGGCAGTCAACCGTTGATTATCCAAAGTATCCGCAGGTTCAACACAGTCAGGTAGAATGTTAACTCCTGTCAAGGGAGCTAAGGGTTTTAAAGAGACGGTAGACAGGATTTTACTTGTGTTCTTCTTGCTTCTGAAAAATGTAAATTGAATTAATAAAGATCATTAAAAGATTTTAATTATACCATAAGAAAGTGTGGTACTTGTATGATATATACCCTACAAAATGTTTTTCTAACATGTTTCTCTGACGCTGAATCCTAACGAAATACAACAAAGTAAGATAAAAATATAATAATTCAGAAACCAATTTGGGCTATATAATTGCACATTGAGGCCTAGCAGGGGGGGGGGGGGGGTATAGCGGGTCTGCATGCCTAACGTGTTAGGTAAAAATATTCTGCATATCATGCAGTAAGAACTGTTTTCTAACTTCACACTGTCCAAATACTTTACCCCCACACCCTAATGTGCAAATATATAGCCCAAATTATATATTTGCATCTAATCTGTCACCTCTCTTCGTCTTGTCTCACGCTAAGCTGAAGAAAAAACTAACGAAACAAGAGCTAAGAGGTCATATGGCACTTGTGACGAGGCCAGAAGAGCTAAGAGCCAAGAGCTCATATGGTATGAGCTCTAGCAAAATTCTAAGAATCAATAGATTGATTTAAAGGGAAAATCAGAGTCTTAATGCCGGTCGGCATTTAAAAGAAGAGCTCTGAGTCACGATGTCCTTTTAAATATCAAAATTCATTAAGATCCGATCACCCACTCGTAAGTTATAAATACCTCATTTTTTCTAATTTTTCCTCTCCCTTTAGCTCCCCAGATGGTCGAATCTGGGAAAACGACTTTATCAAGTCAATTTGTGGAGCTCCCTGACACGCCTACCAATTTTCATCGTCCTAGCACTTCCAGAAGCATCAAACTCGCCAAAGCACTGAACCCCTCCCCCTAACTCCCCCAAAGAGAGCGAATCCATTACAGTTATGTCAATCACATATCTACGACATTTGCTTATTCTATCCACCAAGCTTCATCCCGATTACTCCACTCTAAGCGTTTTACAAGATTTCCGATTTCCCCTCCAACTCCCCCCAATGTCAACAGATCTGGTCGGGAATTGAAATAAGAGCTCTGAGACATGAATTCCTTTTAAATATCAAATCTCATTAAGATCCGGTCACACGTTCTTAAGTTATAAATACCTCAATTTTCTAATTTTTCCAAATTAACATCCCCCAGCTCCTATAAAGAGAACGGATCCGTTCCAATTATGCCAATCGCGCATCTAGAACTTGTGCTTATTCTTCCCATCAAGTTTCATCTTGATCTCTCCACTCTAAGCGTTTTCCAAGATTTCTGTCTCCCTCCTCCAACCCCCTATGTCCCCAGATCCAATTCGAGTCGAAAATGGAGCATCTGAGACATAGATCCTTCTATATATCAAGTTTCATTAAAATCCGATCACCTATTCGTAAGATAAAAATACCCCAATTTTCACGTTTCCCAAGAATTCCGGTTTTCCCCTCCAACTCCCCCCAATGTCACATGATATTGTCGGAATTTCAAATAAGAGCTTTAAAGCACAAGATCCTTCTAAATATCAAATTTCATTACGATCTGATCACCCGTTCGTAAGTTACAAATACCTCATTTTTCCGAATTACCACCCCCCAACTCCACCAAAGAGAGCGGATCCGGTCCGACTATGTCATTTACGTATCTTAGACTTGTTTTTATTTTGCCCATTCAGTTTCATCCTGATCTCTCCGCTTTAAGTATTTTCAAAGATTTCCGGTCCCCCCCCCCCAATGACACTGGATCCGGTTGAGATTTAAAATAAGAAATCTGAGTTACGAGGTCCTTCTAAATATGAAGTTTCATGAAGATCCGATGACTCCTTTGTAAGTTAAAAATACGTCAATTTTTCTAATTCCCCCCCCCATAATTGGAACGGCGGAACCGTTCCAATTATGTCAATCACATATCTAAGACTTTTGCTTATTTTTCCCACCAAGTTTCATCCCGATCCCTCCACTCTAAGCGTTTTCCATGATTTTAGGTTCCCCCTCCAAACTCCCCCCAATGTCACCAGATCCGGTCGGGATTTAAGATAAGAGCTTTGAGACACGATATCCTTCTAAATATCAAATTTCATTGAGATCCAATCACCCGTTCGTAAGCTAAAAATACGTCATTTTTTCTAATTTTTCAGAATTAACCCTCCCCCCCCCCATAATTGGAACGGCGGAACCGTTCCAATTATGTCAATCATGTATCTAGGACTTGTGCTTATTTTCCCTCCAAGTTTCATCCCGATCCTCCACTCTAAGTGTTTTCCAAGATTTTAGGTTTCCCCCTCCCAACTCCCCCAATGTCACCAGATCCGGTCGGGATTTAAAATAAGAGCTCTGAGACACGATGAGAAGAGCTTGGGCGGTAGGGCGTTAATCATATACGTACCGAAAATGTCAATATATCTAAACATACATTATATTTTACTTAGAAATCGCTAATGATAAAAATGTAAATAGCGAAGTAAAATATATAGAAGAAGAAAGAAAAGGATTAACAGTGAAAGATGTATACTTTCAAGACAAGGGAATGGAGGAAGTTTATTTTTTCTAATATCCTAAACCTTTCTACTTAGCACGGCAACTTTACTAAATACGTCATTCATCCCGAATTTTGACAGAATCTTCCCATTACAGTACCATGGAGGGAGAAAAAGAAAAAAATTACAATACTAACAATAGAATAAATACACAAAGAATACATATCATTTTTATTTAACAGAGGATAAAACCTGGAAAGATACCGAATAATCATAAAAAAAGCAAAAAATAATCCACATAAAGCCTTGCGATTATAGTTACCTCTGCTTACAATTAAATAAAAAAACAAGTTCTTTTAACTGAAAGTAAGGAGCGACATTAAAACTTAAAACGAACAGAAATTACTCCGTATATGAAAGGGGCTTTTCCCACCTCAAAGCCCCGCTCTTTGCGCTAAAGTTTGACTCTTTCTCTCAAATCTACTTTTTAAAAGGCGTTGAGGAGGGAACATCCCCTTTCACATACGGAGTAATTTCTGTTCGTTTTAAGTTTTAATGTCGCTCCTAACTTTCAATTAAAAAAAACTTTTTTAACGTTCTCAAATTAATGTCAAAATTTCAAACTAATTTTTTTTTTTTTTTTTTTTTGGCTAAACGGCTTTTTCTTAGTTTTGATCGGACGATTTTGAGAAAAAAGGAATGGGGGAGAAGGGTTAGTTGCCCTTCAATCTTTTGGTTACTTAAAAAGACAACTAGAACTTTTAATTTTTTACGAACGTTTTTATTAATAAAAAGTATACGTAACTTCCGAATTAACTTTCGTAACGAACTTCTATATTCGTATATTTTTAGTACGTATATGAGGGGGTTTGCCCCCTCTTTAATACCTTGCTCTTTATACTAAAGCTTAAATTTTGTCCCAATTCTTTAAGAATGACCCCTGAATCACAAAGGCCGTAGAAGAAATAGTTGAAATTACTAAAAATACTTTAGCGTAAAGAGCAGGTGTTTAGGAGGAGATGAACCCTTATATGCGTAATAATTTCCGTTCGTTTTGTTTTAAGGCAGCTCCTTACTTTCAGTTGAAAAAACTTTTTCATATTTATCTTTTCATTGTTTTTTTTTTAAATAATATTAGAAAATCCCGCACCCACTTCATGGAAATTCTCTCCTCCCATGACAAATTCCTCCATGGAAACATCCTCCCAAGTAACCCCCTCCCTATCCAAGAAAAAAATTGTCCTGAAAACGTCTTTGCACTTCCCAATAACCATTACTATATGTAAACACTGGTCAAAGTTAGTAACTTGTAGCCCCTCTCCCGGGGACTGTGAGGGACTAAGTCGTCCTCAAAGACATAGTTATTAGGTTTTTCGACTTTGCTGGACAAAATAGATATCTCAGAATTTTGACCAGTTGACTTTGGTAAAAAAAAGAGCGTGGGTGGCGGTCTAGGTGCCCTCCAATTTTTTTGTCACTTAAAAAGGGCACTAGAACTTTTAATTTCCGTTAGAATGAACTCTCTCGCAACATTCTAGGACCACTGGGTCGATACGATCACCCCTGGGGAAAAGAAAAAAAAAACAAATAAACACGCACCCGTGATCGGTCTTCTGGCAAAAAAAAATACGAAATTCTACAGTTTCGTAGATAGGAGCTTGAAAAATCTACAGTAGGGTTCTCTGATACCCTGAATGTGATGGTGTGATTTTCGTTAAGATTATATGACTTTTAGGGAGTGTTTCCCCCTATTTTCCAAAATAATGCAAATTTTCTCAGGCTCGTAACTTTTGATAAGCAAGACTAAAGGTGATGAAACTTATATATTTTAAATCAGCATAAAAATCCTATTCTTTTGACGTATCTATTAGTATCAAAATCCCAATTTTTGAAGTTTCGTTTACTATTGAGCCGGATCACTCCTTACTACAGTTTGTTACCGCGAACTGTTTGATAATTCTCGAAAAACCAACCTGAATTTTCATGTTTTAGTCAGAAATCAGCCAAGAGTGGAAAGATAACATTGTTAATAATATTGACGCCCAACCACCTTAAAGACGCCACAGCTTCATATATTGATAGCTACTCCATGAAAATAGTACTGATCATCCCAAAAAGAAGTGCCACTCTATGTGAAAAGAAAAGACAAGGAGAGAGGGTGCTAAACTCCTTTCCTTTAAAATAACATGAAAAAAGTCAAGACTTCATGGGAGGATTAAAGAAGTGAAACTTTGAATAGAATGGGGAGGAGGAGGAGTCTGCATAGTCGCATAACGTGACTTCACTATGTTCAGAAGAAGACCGCAGAATTGGAAACAATTGTCCATACATATTCAATAAGTGTTTTATAGTATCAAGAGGTGGGAGAGAGGGGGTTAAGCCTTCCCCTCTCGAGAAACATGAAAAATTTAAAGTTTAAAGCAAGTTTAAAGCAACTAAAAAGGACACTGCCTATATTTTGCCTTTTGCTTCCCCCCACTTGCCAAATCAAAATCCTAGATACAATTTACGCACATGCACGTGAAAAAATCCATATTTGAAATTAATTTCAATATCTTTCTTACCTATGTTTCTTGTTTGTTGATACAAGGTCAGAGATGGATCGAGAACATCCTCCGCATTGCAATATTTCGTTTTGGCATTCATCACATTTGACTGGAATTTCAGCAGAACCTTCCGAAGAATCGTCTGAAATTAGAAGTTTTCATTAATCTTGAATATCACCAAGATTTGACAAAATAATGTACTCATGGAAACAGAGGAAGGCCATGAGTAGAATTATAAATCTGGCAGACCCCAAAATATCCTCAGAAATACAATGAAAATGAGATCCCACCAACTTGGCAAAATGTAGGCATAAAATACTGAATTTTTCTTATGGAGAATTAAATAGCTAACGCTGATTTAGGGAAGCAATAGAAAACTAGACTAATCAGAAAACAATGAAAAACACAAGAATTTGGTAATGACTGTCAATTCCTCACCCCACCTCCGCCTCATGGTCGTAGAAACTACGGAGGATGCTCATTCGATCAGACACTGAGAGTTCTGGTCCTTTTTTGTAAGTCGAAAGTGACGGGAGACCAACCAGCCGCGGGAGGGAATATTTTCCACAAGGGGAGAGATTTCCCAGGGTTTTTTTTTACGGAGAGGGAGGAGGGGGAGGGGTAGACACCTATTCCCCTTTATAATTCCCTTTTTACGATTCATCCATTGAAATATATTTTATCTTTAGATTTGATAATTATTCAGTTTAATTTTTACTCGTTTCGGGTTTTCATTTGGTCTTTCACGATAAGTTCTGTTCATTTTAAGTTTGGATCCTCATGTAGCTTAAAAAGCCCGTTTGGCCGTGCTCTGATTAGAAAGATTTTCTTAAATGACGATGAGGGGTCACCTACTTCCCACCCCCTGGTTTACACCTAGGAACACCAGTGAGCAGTACAGTTCTGACACAGCTGGCACAGTTTCCAAAACTGATGGCCCAGTTCATTCAAGCTTGGTACGCGTCAGCAGTTATACTTGATTTCTGATAGGGGGGCAAGTCGTAAATGACGACTTCTTTGAATGCACTATTTGAACTATTACAATAAAACCTTTATTTATAAAATATTTTAAAGGGAATGCTTTGCAAAGAAAACTAACAGTAGCAGCGACTTTGGAGAAAATACATAATTAAGTACTTCGTAGAGGTTATAGGCCGCTAAAACAGAGTCAATCAGGTGCAACTAAGTCATTCACACAGTATCAAAAGCACCTTTGCAAACTTTCAAGAAGTTTTTTTCCGCTCAAAAGAATTTTTTCTCAGTAAAGTTAATTTCTTTAATTAAAACTTTTTAACGCTTGGATTTACGCTTAATTAACGTTTCAGCTAATTTTTTTTGGTATACTTAAAAAAATTCCAATTATCAAATGCGTAGAAGCTTAAAACAAAAATTTCAGATGTGCGCAAGGCCGTATCTAGGATTTTTTTTTTTTGGGGGGGGGGGGGGAGATACAAAAAAAACTGAAAACGCTTTAAAAATATTATGCATTTTTGTCTGACAAACGAGTCTGACAAAAATTTCAGAGGGGGGGGGAGATCGAACCTCTCCCCTGCAGACAGCCCTTGATATGCATGAAAGTTGTCGAATATTGAAATTGAGGAAGTAATTGTTTCCTCAGATATAGATAAGTACACCAAATGTATCCAATCATCTGGAAGATATGAAATTCTTCTCTATCATCAGTTTCATGATGAAAATAGCGAATTCAAATTATTTACTTCGGAAAATCATCATTCGGTCAATAAGTTACAATTTTCGTGGAAAGTTGACATACCACTACAAGGTAAATCTTAACAAATACTTCATTAACTTTACGAACGTCACACGAGACGCTACGACCTTACAAGTCGGCTACAACGCCTTGTTTCAGACCTTGAGGTACAGCACCGTCAGGTCGTGTGATACAGGTCGTGAAACAGATTCTCCATGACTTCCCATTTTCAAATCATTTGCCAACTTTTTTCTAAAAATTTTCACCTCCCCAGAGAAAAACTTTATTGGTATCTGTTGAAGTTAAAAACAGGTGCACACATCCCCTCCGCCGGCCAATTGAAGCCACTGGATAATTAGGAGATTGGTTCAAAAAAATTTCGGATCTAAAAAATGTCTTTTTCTGGTTTTAGGAGCCCTACATCCTTCTAGCGCATGAACTCTTCTAGCATGACCTACCGCCTCTTACCACTATACATAGGGCTCAAAAGCATGCTTCAAAGTTATTGAAGATGCAGGAAGTACTTGGTTATTCTTGAGTAAATATTACTAAAACAAGGTTAGATTTCAGATAATCGATACATGCTTCCCATCATAAGAATGCAGACAGGAAATGAATTTGTCAACTTTCATAAATTCTTGGAATATTCAATTGCAATTTGGCAATATATGCACTGATTTTTAGAATAGTTTACACACTATCTTTGCAGATTATCTTCTTAATTATCAAATGACTGCTTCAGAATTAGGCCTAGTTAGTAAAAAAGCATACAACCCGAGATTTATAATATCTTTATTTTACGTTATTTTACCAATTGCACTAAATAAATTAATCATTTTTATTTTTACACTAAAAATATGTCATGTGTTGCCAAATGGTAGATGGCGCTGATAGTTTTTTTGTCCAAACTAGCGCCAGTTCCCACTCTTACAAGTTAACCATACTCTTTGCTCTGATTCTCTTGATCTCCACGCACCTTGTTATGCTCCCTTTGAGACAACTTAGCGAACAGTTTTTGTAAATTATATTAGAAGTATGAAAATGTCAGATGAGACCTTTAGACATAGTGGTGAGTCTATTATATTCCGTCATCTAACATAAACTATTTTGCAACAGCTTTGGACCAAATTTAGAGCAAGGATCCCTCAATTTATCTTACAAATACAATGAATCTCGCATGTTCAATTTGAAATACAATCCCACATAATAATTTCCAAACACTTTTGACAAGTTTAGAGTTTGTAGTTGTTTTTTTTTTTTTTTTTTTTTTTTTGCTTAGTTTTTATTTTGTGAAAAACACTCGGCCTTGGCCATTCTGCTTTTTGCATACAAGTAAGAGAAGATAAGGTGGAAATTTGGGAAGACAGTGAATACAACCTAAGCGGATATTTCGGCTATATATGCAACAGTCACCATTGACGAAATACGATATAGGCAGAAAAGAAATAAAAAGAAAAATTGCTTACTAAAAAAAAAAAACTCATCGATAAAAATAAAAAACTTTGAAATTAAAATCACATATTTTGAAAGAGTCTCCATGAATTTTTTTTAGTAAGTTTTTGATTAGTTTATTTGTTTTGTATTATATTTCACCGATAAGGGCTCTTGCATATATGGCCGAAATATCCGCTTAGGTTGTATTCAGTGGGTTATTCCCTGTTTGTACAAAATTTCCTCGTTTTATTCTCTTATATTGGAAAGGCAATAGGGTCTTCGCCATTATTTACTTTTTACATATTCACTGCATGTACAACCTTTACTAAAAGATACTATCCAGGAAAGTGAAGCAGAACTATAGTCAAACGCTAGCTTAAGAGCGGGGATTGGATAGAAAGAGGGTGGGGAGGGTGTTAAACTATATAATATTTAGAATACCATCTGTTCATTTATAATTTTAATGTCAATATTTACTTCCATTAAGAAAAAAATTGTTTGCTAATTTATTTTCAAGAAAGATCGTATATTAAAATTTACACGTAAAATTTATTTTTGCTCGCATACATGTGTTGCACCCATACTAGTACTTCTACTACTAACAGCTTACCGCAGCACCAAGCCACCTGAGGCCAGCACAGCTACGCACGCTCCTCCTCCGCCCTAATCTATTCATAGCCCCCCCCCTCTTTACACCCTCCAAGGAAATTCCAATTTCC
This sequence comes from Artemia franciscana, assembly GCF_032884065.1. NCBI lineage: Eukaryota > Metazoa > Arthropoda > Branchiopoda > Anostraca > Artemiidae > Artemia > Artemia franciscana. The sequence continues at coordinate 20,127,850 of NC_088867.1, read as the reverse complement.
CTTAAATTTTACTTTACGACATCCTTCAAATCCAACCACGGACGACCTGCTTTCCGTACAGCCCTAGACGGTTGGCCGAAAAGGACAATCTTCGGGAGTCTGTCATCCTTCATCCGCAAAACGTGACCTAGCCATCTCAGTCTTTTTCTCATTACAGCCCTAGAAAGTGGGACTGAACCACACTTTCCGTACAGACTGCTGCTTGAAATACAGTCAGTCAGTCGGGTACCCAAAACAATCCATAGGCAATTTCTCTGGAAAACATCTAGCAAATCTTCGTCTGTTTGTAGGGGTAACCATGCTTCAAATACTTCAGATTTGTCATCACTGTAGCTTCCAATATTCTAATCTTGGTTCGTAGACTTATATTCCTATTCTTCCCAAACTTTTTTCAACTGTGAAAACATCCCGAGCCTAGGTTATTCTGCTTGTAACATCTTCACTGCTCCAAAAATCTTTAATAATAATAATAATACCAAGGTAAGTGAAGCTGTCCACTTCGCAAAGCCTCGCAAAGTTCATTCATTTTGCTCACAGTTTCATCTAGAGTGCTTAAATCATCAGCATAATATAAGTCCGGAGAAAGTTTTTCTTTCCCATTTAATTCCGTGTTCTCCCATTGCCTTTCCTGTGCTTATGAAGACAATGTCCGTCAAAATGATCCATAAAAAGGGGGATAGAACAACCCTGCTTAACTCCTGATTTAATACGAAACCAACAGCTAACCTCATTTCCTACCTCAGCCGCAGCAGAGTTATTCTCGATGACCGGCGTTTAACCCCCAGAGAAACCCCCCCCCCGCGACTGGTTGGTCTCAGATCAATTTTGACTTATAAAAAAAGGACTAGAACTCAGAGGACAATTTCCGATTTAACGAGTACCTTCCGAAGCTCCTGCAACAATGGGGTGGAGATTTGAATAGGGAAGGGCAAATCTCTCTCCTATCAGGAATACATTCTGCTCATTGTGGAGTTCAATGTTACTCTTTACTTTCATAGTAACAGTTTAGACCAGAAATATTCCCAGAGATCATAACAGAGCATTTAGAAATTTTACATTTTTGATCCGTTTTAAAGATACTTTTGTACCCCCCCCCCCATCCTCAAGAAAAATATCACCAAACAAAAATACTGGTTACAGCCTCAGGGATTATACATCATTTCTACCTCCGACCTCTTCTCGTCTCTCCCTTTAAACTAACTCTGTATTTATGTGAAGACTCAACGGAGCTGGGATGTTTTGGCGTTAAAGCGCACCCTTGGAGGAACCTCCCTCCCTCCCTAACTACTAAACAATCAGAGAACCCCATTGTAGAAGTTTAAGTTCCTTTTTTAAATTTCGTAATTTATCCATTGCTTACAGATAGTAATATTCATTGGGAAACATGCGGACATTTTTAGCGGGAGGGGTTCGTCTAGGGGAATTTCTGAGGGGAGAAAGTTTTTGGTAATAATTTCCTTTCAGCGGGGATGGATTTTCCACGGCGGGCATTTTCCTAGGGATGGGGTGGGGAGTAAACGCCTAGGACAATTATTCTCGTACATAGCACTAATCACTTTATTGTATTTGTCTGGTATACCATACAAGATTAAGAGCTCGATAAAGCTCTTCTCTCAACATAATCGAACGCTTGCTCATAATCTATAAAACTGATGACTAAAGGTGTTTGATAACTCGGGCACTTCTTAGTTATTAACCTAAGAGCAAAAATTTGGTCGACACACCCTCTACCCTTCCTAAAACCGTCTTAGCCCTTTCTCTATAGCTAAGTCAGATCTTTAACAGCCCCTCCCAGGGAAGTTCTTTTACTATTTTCGTGTGCAGTAGCCTTTACTTTATTTAATAATAACGGAAGTTGTTCCTCTAGTAATTCCTTATATATTGGTTTCATTTGTAGGGTCGTGTTGACTTCATCGATAATAGTGGAGACCAGTCATGATGGAATTTAAATTATTTTCAGCACCTCTAGCTCCAAGACAGTCATGTGTACCTCACATCACATAAGGACAAGTGTTCATAATTCCTAGCCAATCACGTGAGGTTACACAATGGGTAGCTTTTACAACCCGATTCCAGTTAGTTTTCAATGATTACAAGAGAGTAAACCCCGTTTTGACTCACGGCTGGATAAAATAAAGGTAAAAAGTAAAGAATGCGACATTCGATTTTCAATTCATACCGGCGGTGCTGATCTCTGTTTCATGGCCTTTCAGCCAGGAAGTACAATCGAAAGTAGAAAGCCAGCAATTCTGTGCTTTCCCACCCTTCCTGTTTAACTTCCCCATATTTCTCCAGGTACCAATTTTAGAGCTGAGTCCACTCTGGCTGAGCTTACAGAGTCAGAGTGGAGGGACACTGTCTGACAAAAACAGAGCGTTTTTGTTTTTGTTTTTTTACGTCTCATCCGACACGTTTCTTTTTGGCTTGGGTTTATATATTCTTCGGCATAAATCCTCAGACAAAACCTAAATTGCTATGAAAAACTGACAAACCTTATTTTGGCTTTTTAAAAATGTTGAAAATAGGAGTTATTCTCTATGGTTTTGGGTGTGATGGTATATTTTCTTTTTGTAAAATGTTAACAATGCTGGACCGCCAATACCTTCCTCCGATATAAAACTATCTACAAAGCCCAAATCAGGGAAATTTTCATCCAAGAATATGAATAATAGTTCGAAAAACAGTAGCATTTGAATTTAAGCCTATTTTATGATCCATATTATCATACAATAAAAATAAGATCTAAAGAAATAAGTTAACGGATTCCTAAGTTCTTCTAGACAATAATATATTTATTTTTGCAGAAACTTTTAATAAAAAAAAAATACAAAACCGAAAATACAGACGTGAACAACTGAAACAATTTAAACTGTAATACAAATACCTATCGTATATTTCAAGATTGATTACGACAGTAAAACATTTTTTATTAGGATCTCCACAAAAAGTTTATATAAGGTACATCTGAATCTCAAAGCCCCACATTTTACTACAGGAATGATTGGTCATATCCATGGACAAGGTGGTATCCAGGAGGGTAAGTTGAATGAACAGAAATATAAGAAATTATACAAAAATGTACACCTCCAGGTTATTTAATGAATAAAGAGACCCACAAACATCTTTCCCACAATCGAACCTCAAGAAATTTTTGGTCAAAGAGGATAGGGAGAAGCTAGACGGGTATAAACAAGTATATATATATATATATATATATATATATATATATATATATATATATATATATATATATATATATATATATATATATATATATATATATATATATATATATATATATATATATAATCATGGCAAAAATAGAAAAGCCATGTGAGGCAGGGTCAATCCCAAAGACAGGTCGACCCTTCTTTTTTATTCAGATTAGGCTATAACACTCGGGGTTCTAGGTTCTAAAGCACCAGAATCGCGCTTGTTCGATTTTTTTTGTTGTTGTTTTTCTTTCCCTCTGTACTCAGTGAGAGTTATCGAAGGGTAATTCCTTTTTTCCTTTCCTTATTGTTAAAGAGGATATAACGAATTGCCTCTCTGTTTCCTTTGTATAAAATTTACGTTTATCGTTTTTGTTCAATAAAGTCAAGTCAAATTCAAGTCATGATTGCGTTACACTTTTGTACAAAAATAAAACAAACGCCTTAACAAGATTTTGCAGATGGGGATGATGACCTAAAAAAAAGCAAATGAAACAATTCGTATTTTTCTGGCTATAAAAAGACTCCGCTTTAGTGGTGTTTTTTTTTTCTTTTACTTAAATTGGGGAGAGGCATTTCCTCAGTCTCTCTCCTTCTACTATTCGCTTTATGAGCAACCATTAAGGGATATACGCATAATCAATCAAAAAGCAAAATTGAGAATTAAAAACGGATTTTCTCTAATTAATTCCAATTTATATATTTACGCTAGAGAATCATATGTGCATTATACGTTCTTCATTTTCAAAAAGATCGTTTTTTTTTTCTCAAGGATAATCCTTCGGGTATAACGCTTTAGCACCATGGATATATTCTAAGGAATGTATACAAATGTTATCAAAGATTTTGTTTCGGTTAAAGCGATTAAAATTGTTGAATAATATCGAAAACACAAGATATTATTGGAACAAGGTAAACATCCTTATATTTCGGTGGAAGAGGGAGGGGGTCTATCCTGAAGTAGCTTTCATTAAGGGACCCTGTGCCTACAATAGTACATCTCGGAAAGTCTAATTTTAGTAAGTGGCTCAGAAAGTGCCAATGGCGTTAGACATAAAATAAAGAACTTGGCTCCTTTTTAAAGGCCGTCGTTGATTTTTATTATTCAATTGAATTCAATTATTCAATCTGAGTATTCAATAATTAAATCTGATATCAATTACAAGCTGAACTTTGCAAGAAGGTACAAAAAGCCAAAATCCAGACGTTAGTACAGTTACACAAAGTTCTAACCTTCAGAGTGTGGGGAGGGGTTTCATACGCAAATAATGAGGACATGTTGAATTGACTTCAGATTGCATCTTTAATTTCTCGACAAAGAAAACAAGCAATTCCATTTCAAATAACTCCCAAAATAACAAAAATTCCAACTTTCACGTTACAATTCTCACAAAAATTTAAAATCAGATTGATTATGGGAAAACAATGGTTATAGTGGGAATACTCAGACTAAAACTTTATTTTTGGGACACTTGCCAATCAATTGTTTTTCAAGGATTAGCGCCATTCCTGTTCACAACTCAAACAAGAATACAAAAATATACCTTGGTTATTATAATATATATATGTGTGGGTGTGTGTTGCTGAAAGCAGATACGGAGTTATGATAGCTATTTCACGTCTAAGACACGACTTTTAAATCCATTTAATATCCAGAAATGTAACGCAACTATTTGAAAATAATGTAGTGCCTAGAGTAAACCTCGGTTATCCTAAAGCAAAGCAAACCCCTACAAATATATACTATGATTTAAATTTACCATACAGGGTAGTCGAACATTCTGCACCTTTATCGCTATGTTTCTATTCACATACTAGTACCAAAAACAGTTTCTTATAGTTTTAGCTTCCACTTAGCGATTAAAGTTAATATAAGTTTTCACAAAAAAAAGAGAAAAAAAAGCATACCTCTTGAACTCCTTTGGTTGGACTTCTTTAAATATGAACTGAACCTTCTAAGCTTAAGATTTGATTCTGTTTTATGAAACCGAGTCTTTACAAAAATCGTGACAAAAAACAATCATTAAAAATTAAGCCGTTTTAACTAAAAACTATTTTTCAGGAGACATCAAAAAAGAGTGATGGAGGCTCATTCAGATGTACCTCAAACATATTTTCTTAATAATTTTTGTTTTATGAATTATATCTTTATTCTTTCTACCAGACTTCTTACTTTGAGTTTTATTCACAGAAGGTGTCTTGTCAGGAGCGTCCAATGATGCATTCTTTTCGGCCAATTCAGGAAAGGAAGCCCGGGGAAGGCCAAATACAACTTGAGCACTTCTACAGACGTGTTTGACGCGTGGTCCATTCACTTTCAAAACTTGACGTAATGGCTCATCTGTAAATAAAACGTAATAACAACAAAGAGCAACGCTGTTCTTTAGTTTACTAAGCTTAAAATATGTATAGAATATACCTGGAAATTATATATAATATGCCCATATTTAATATGTAATTATATAGATTTAATTTATATATAAATTAATATATTTTGGGTATATTATGTAACATACTTAAAAATCAATTCAGGCCAGAACTATACATGTCAATGGATAAAATGGCTTACTTCGGGGAGTTTTCTTTAATTTTACGAGCAAATGAATATTTTCAGAGTTCTACTCTACTATTGTACAATGCTCTTTTCTTCTACAAAATGTAGTCTTGAAACTGTTGCAACATCTGTCATATTTTTTCTTAGTATTTCTATCATTCCTTTTAATTTCTATATATATAGGTTTATTGAAGACAGTCTCAGGTCTATGAAGTAAGGTGAAGACCAATAATATAGCAAGTAATTACAATGCTTCGTGAATAGAGAACTCTTATATGTCGCTACGCCTCGAAGTATCAATTATAAAAAAAAAAAGAAATAAAAAGGCTGCATTTTGAAAAGGCTCATTTTGCATTGCTCCATGTTCTGAATTAATTTTTAAAACAAAATTTCTTTGCAAACGAAAAAACTTAGGATGTTGGGTAGTTTTGGATAAATTATGAAGAAGTAGAAGATAACGGAGGAATCTATTATAGTTCCATTTTTAATACAAGCTTGAAAACTCTTATTCTATGTGCAACATTTCAACTGAAAATCGAGCGAAGGGATCGCTTACTCATCGCCCTCTGCAATATCTCTAGGAACACAGATTTTTCTTCCATCAAATCTGGCATACTTCAACCACACCACACCTCTTCACTCTACCCAGGGCAGACTTTGTACCATGCAACACTTTCACCATGCGTGTCATAGAACATATGATGTGCACGACTTTTTTTTTTAAACTGGCAACCCCTTTGAGATAGGATTCACAACTCTGCAAAAGAATCAGATTTCATTTCTGTAAATCTGACAAAAAATTTGTGTGCATATGTTGTCTGTCTTCTCAAACAAATTCCTGCAGGCTGCTATTCTATTAGCCACTCTTCTGATCTAAAAAGGCTTGCCAATTGAATTTGATGGTAGTATGTATGTGGTAAAGTAGTATCTTGCCTGCAATCTATACCTTGTACAAACTTAAGAACTAAATAGTCGTTTTTAGAAGAATTTGATCAATTTACTAATCCTAGTATTCCCCCCTCCAGAACCACGAGTGGACTCAACTAGGAACTATTAGTCAAACTAGGGAACCAGAGACACTATTTCAGCTCTTCTTCGGAGGGGTAGGGGAGAAAGCCAAGACTTTCCCAAGGCATTTACAAAAAAAAACTCACTTTACCAAATTGAATGAAGTTGTTCTTTCTTGCCATGAAGAATATGAGTTTTTTTTGCACAAAAGTTTCCACAGAAATTCTGTTGAAAATTCACACACACAAAAAATATTCTAAAAGAAATAAGAATAAATCCCCCCCAACATAATAGCCATATCAAAAATAAGAATAATGGACAATGATAATTATTTCGGCCGGCCGTGTTATATGTTACAGTAGTCAGGTATGTGGAATACCAGTAAAGGTCCTGCTTAATGAATTTTGATATTTAGAAGGGCCTCGCGACTCAAGAGCTCTATTATAATTCCCGACCGGTATTAAGCCTCTGATTTTCCTTTTAACGCAATCTATTGATTCTTAGAATTTCGTCAGAGCTCATACCATATGAGCTCTTGGCTCTTCCAATCTCGTCACAAGTGCCATATGAGCTCTTAGCTCTTGTTAATAGTCAAAGGTGGCTGGAAGGCAATTAACCCCCCACCCCTCTCCCACACCCACCATTTTCCCCGAACACATCTAATCAAAATTTTGAAATAACTTTTCTGTTCAACGTAGTTGAAAGGTCCGGAAATTATGTCTTTAAGGATGACAGCCCCCCCCCCTCACAACCCTCAGGCTAAGGGTTTTAAGTTATACGCTGAAGGCATAAAAGGTTTTAAAGAAAGCATGGTAATATAAACTTCGGAGAGGGATGGAAGTTGAATGCCCCCCCCCCTCGAATCATTTTCCAAGACACTTCCGGCCAAAGTTTTTATACAACCATTTTTTTTCCAGCGTAGTTGAAAGGTCTGGGAATTGTGTCTTTAAGGATGACAACTCCCACACAGCCCTCAGGGCAGGGGTTATAAATTATGCCCTGAGGCATGTACGGCTTTTAAAGAAAGCATTGTCGTTGAAACTTCAAAAAGAGTTCATTTGATTGGAAACTCAGAGGACTGGTTCCCTTTTTAATAGTCGAGAGTGATCGGAAGGCAAAGGCCCCCCTCCCGCACTCATCATTTCCCCAAACACTTCCGATCAAAATTTTGAGATAGCCATTTGGTGCGTCTTTGTTGAAAGATCAGGGAATTATATCTTTGAGGATGACAACCCTTCCACAGCCCTTAGGGCAAGGGTTGTAAGTTATGCCCTGGGGTGTATAAGGTTTTATAGAAAACCGGGTAATGTAAACTTCGGAGGGAGTTCATTGGATTGTTAATCACAAGCTCTAGTGTCCTTTTTTAGTGTCAAAGTGATCAGAGGGTATCTAACTCCCCCCCCCCCAAAAAAAAACACGTCGTGTTTTCCCCGAAATGCATCTAATAGAAATTTTAAGAAAGGCAATTTATTTAAAATAGTCCAAATACCATATAATAAGGCTTTTGGGGTTTTAACAAACCCCCAGAGTATGGGGACAAGGGTCGTAATTTATTTCCTGTGGAATTAAGGTTTCTATGGACAAGATGGTTGTATAAATTTTAGAGGGGGCTCATTTGGTTGAAAATTGGAATATCTAGCTCCATGATAGCAGTCTAAAGTTATGGAGGGAAAACACCCCGCCCCACAGCTCTCAGGGAAAGTGCTGATAGTCATACCCTGGGGCATATAAGGTTTTTATAGAAAGGGTAGTCTTACATACTTCGGAGGGAATTTCTACTGCCCTTTTTAGGAGTCAAAACGATCTGGGGGCAGCTGCCCCCCCCCCTCCCAGACACGTCGTGTTTTCCCAAAATACACCAAATACTCCAAAGATCATATAACAAGGTTCTTGGGGTCGATACAAACCACTTAAGCCTCGGAGCAACGGTTGTAAGTTATGCCACGAGGGCATTTAAGGTTTTTATGGAAGGGAATGGTTTTTTAACATTAGAAGATTGAATTGAAAAATTTAAAATTGAAAAAACTTACATTACTGAAAAGACCTACTTGAGTGAGAGTCTACTCAGGAATTTTATATTTAGCAACATTACACAAGACAAAAATTTAAATGTTTTTTGTTCTCGGCAGAGCCCAAATAATGTTATGATCTTTGGAAGTGATAAGATGTTCGTTAGTCCTACTCATCTTTGTGGCAATTTATGTTTGTTGAAGTTTGACTTGATTATTCATTATAATATCTGTTCGTTTTGGGTTTCATTTGCTTAGTCATAGTGATTTATGTTTGTTTTATGTTTGTATTACTATTTGACTTAGTTAAAGTGTGGCTTGATATTCATATTTTGAACAACATTTTGCAATATCTATATATATAAAAATAAGTTGTCTGTCTGTGTGTCTGTCTGTCAGGTGACGTCATGTTTCTGTGTCGACTGACGTCATGTTTTCGACTGACGAAATTACAGACTGGGACATCGGGACACAAATGACGACCGGGACACCGGCACATAGGGAATATAAATGGCGACCGGGACACAAGGAATGTTCGATTAGCAATCATCATCAACAAAGCACCGGGACACACGGAGTATAAATGACGACCAGGACATAAGTAAAAAAAAACTAAAAAAACTAAAAAAAGGTAAAAACTACAAAAAAACTAAAAAGAAAAAAACTAAAAACTAATAAAAAAAATAAAAAAACTAAAAAACTAAAAAATAAAAAAAATAAAAAAAAGGAAAACAAGGAAAAATAAAGGAGAAAAACAAAACTAAAAAAAAAAAATAAAAAAAACTAAAAAGAAAAAAAGGGGAAAAATACAAAAATTTATTTCATCATATACCATTCCAAAAACGAATGTATATACAGACCGGGACACCGGGATACAAATGACGACCGGGACACAGGGAATATAAATGACGACCGGGACACAGGGACACAACTACAACGGGGACGCCGGGGGGCACATGCGGATATATAAATGACGACGGGGACACAGGGAATGTTCGATTAGCAATCACCATCAACAAAGCTCAAGGGCAATCATTAGAATCATGAGGTATAACTAAAAAAACTAAAAAAAAAGGTAAAAAACTAAAAACTAAAAAAAAGACCAATTCAAAAACGAATGTATATACAGACCGGGACACCGGGACACAAATGACGACCGGGAAACCGGGACACAAGGAATGTAAATGACGCCCGGGACACTCAAAGAGAAATCACAGACTGGGACACCGGGACACAAATGACGACCGGGACACAGGGAATATAAATGACGACCGGGACACAGGGACACAACTACAACGGGGACGCCGGGGGGCACAGGGGGATATATAAATGATGACGGTGACACAGGAAATGGTCGATTAGCAATCACCGTCAACAAAGCTCAAGGGCAATCATTAGAATCATGAGGTATAACTAAAAAAACTAAAAAAAAAGGTAAAAAACTAAAAACTAAAAAAAAGACCAATTCAAAAACGAATGTATATACAGACCGGGACACCGGGACACAAATGACGACCGGGAAACCGGGACACAAGGAATGTAAATGACGCCCGGGACACTCAAAGAGAAATCACAGACTGGGACACCGGGACACAAATGACGACCGGGACACAGGGAATATAAATGACGACCGGGACACAGGGACACAACTACAACGGGGACGCCGGGGGGCACAGGGGGATATATAAATGATGACGGTGACACAGGAAATGGTCGATTAGCAATCACCGTCAACAAAGCTCAAGGGCAATCATTAGAATCATGAGGTATAGATCTGAATACGGATTGTTTTCCCATGGACCATTATATGTTGCATGTTCAAGAGTCGGAAAACCTGACAATCTATTTATATGCACAGGCAATGGGACAGCAAAGAATGTTGTATATTCGCAAGTTTTACGTAGTTAAAAACATAAATATATATATATATATATATATATATATATATATATATATATATATATATATATATATATATATATATATATATATATATATATATATATATATATATATATATATATATATATATATATATATATATATATATATATATATATATTCACAGGTGGGACATAGGGACACAACTACAATGGCGCGTAACTAATATGGCGCGTAACGACTTACCCGCGGGGGGGGGGGCTTGGGGGGGGCGAAGCGCCCCCACCAACTAGGTGTTGGGATGGCGCGAAGCGCCACCCCAACAACTAGTATTTTAATAATAGTTGCCCTGTAAAACTTAGAGGGATGGCCAAGTGGACTATTATTCAAATCAATAGATTTAAAGCCTGCATATTCTTTGGGTTCTGCAGGGTTGAAGCCATTCCGAGCACCATCATATTACAACCTTGAGTACAAACAAATGTTAACCGACCCTTCCCTCAACATATTCTGAAGTTCTTAACGTATTTCCTTTAGTGTAGCCAGAGAATTAGAAGAATCACTCTTTTGAAAACTTTAGATGCGCCGGGTGTCTTTTAATTTAGTTAAGAGTTTCCCTCAACATGCCTTAAAAGGTTTAACTTAACACCCTTAGCCATCCTGGATGCAAATTGTTTCTTTTTATTTAGTTTAATATTCTCTTCAACATGTCATCTAAGTTCCAAGTGATCAAACTCAGCCATTCCATAGATGTTGCAGATATGTCCACTTGAAAAACTTGGATGCTAATACTGTCTTTTAATTTAGTTCAACATCCCCAAAAATATGCTCTGAAAGTTCTAACGTAACACCCTTAGCTGTTTCTAAGATTTTGTACAGGTGCCAAATTGACAATCTGGATATACATAGCATCTTTTAATTTAGTTCCACATACCCTTTAACTTTGTCTGAGAATTTCAACATAATACCCTATTATGATCCTGAGTGTTGAACCTATTTCATTTTGACAACCTGGATGCACTTAAACTCTTCATTTAATTTAATAGTTGTAGTAATAATATCAGTAGCAGTTGATTCAGCAGTCATAATCGCAGTAGTAGTGGTAGCAGTGGTATTTGCAAGCAGTTTTACCCGTATTCGCCAATAGTCACAGTCGCAAGTAGTTGTGGTCTCAAGTAGTCGCCATTGCAAGGAGTTGCAGTCGTAGTTACAGTTTTAAATTGCTGAAGTTACAAGCAGTCGCAGTCACAAATAGCCAGACTCACAAATAATCCCAGTTACCAGTAGCTAAAGTCGTTGTAGTAGGCATTAGTAGGTGCGCAGTGTCCTTTGGTTAGTTCAACATATCCTAAGGCTCTTAACTTAATACACTAAGCTGTTCCTGAGGTATTAATGATATATCCTTAATTATTAAATCCTTATTAAACTCCAGGCACACCATGTGTTTTGATTTAGTTTTAGGTTTAGTTCACCTTAATACGTTTTGCCTTTTTGGGGACACAAGATCCAACATGCCCACCTTTTATAATAAGGAAACCTATATGTAAACAATGGGCAACTTACATAACTTACAGCACTTGTCCTGTGGGCTGGGTTGGCTGTGTAATCTTTGGAGGCATAGTTATTGGACTTTTTAGCAATTTTGAACAAAATGGCTATCTCAAAATCTTTATCAGATGTCTGGGGGAGGGCAGCTGTAAAAGCTTTTAGGGGAGGGGGGTCTGGTTGCAATTCGATCACTTTTAACTCTTAAAAAGGACACTAAAATTTTCAATTTCCAATCGAAAGAACCCTCTTCGAATTCTTTCAATACACAGCACGGAAAATAGGCAACACTGACACAATAGCGCTACTTATATTTTTCCTTATATATATAGATTGATTTGGCAAACCCTTCCCCCTTACCAAGGAACATGATAAGGATTTTCTTTTAGGACTTAAAATTTTTTGATTAAGGATTACGCTTTTAAGGGATCAAAGCATATCACCACCCCCCTCCCCCATGTCTTTTTCTAGGATTTATCGCGCGTCATTTTTCCCTAACTTTTGCTTTCTGCACCTAGCCGATTTTTGGGCAAATTTTACAGTTATTAATGTTTCCCTCGAATATTCTCGAAAATTGCTCACTTTTAGCTCTAAAATCATGCATGAAGTAGGAACCTGTAAATTCGGGTATTGTCAAATTAATTCAACTATTGTCAATTACGACTTGAAAATTACTGAAAACAAAATACATTTGAAAACGTGTTTTGATTTAGCCAACCCTGATATTGGGGTGAAAGTTCGACATTAATACTATAAGCCTTAATAATAGTTCTACTTATAGCAGTAGCAGTAGAAGTACTACTACTAAAAAAAAAAATCAAGGATACGGCCTTGTCTATACCTTTATATTTATTTTCTACAGCTTTATATTTATTTACTATTATTTAATTTTTTTTGTTCATAATATTTTATTTATTATTACTTATGTAGAATACTATTGACTGATCTATTTACTATTGTATTATGATTTTATATCCTTTACCATTATAGGCTATTATTATTATTTTATTATTATTTACTTTATTATCTTATTATTTTAAATTTATTATATCAAACACTTCGTGGTAACGAACTGTAGTAAGGAGCGACCCGGCTCAATAGTAACCGAAACTTTAAAAAATGGAATTTTGATACCAATAGTTACATAAAAAAAATTGCATTTTTTTACTGATTATAAATATATAACTTTCATCAAGATTAGTCTTACCTATCAAAAGTTACGAGCCTGAGAAAATTTGCCTCACTTTAGAAAATAGGAGAAAACACCCCCTAAAATTCATACAATGTTAACGAAAATCACACCATCAGATACAGCGTATCAGAGAACCTTCTTGTAGAAGTTTCAAGCTTACAAAAATGTGGAATTTCGCATTTTTTGCCAGAAGACAAATCACGGATGCGTGTTTATTTGTTTTTTTTTCCCAAGGGTGATTGTATCGACCCAGTAGTCCTAGAATGTCGCGAGAGGGCTCATTCTAACGGAAATTAAAAGTTCTAGTTCCCTTTTTAAGTGACCAAAAAATTGGAGGGCACCTAGGCCCCCTCCCACGCTCATTTTTTTCCAAAAGTCACCGGATCAAAATTCGGAGATAGCCATTTTATTCACCATAGTCAAAAAACCTAATAACTATATCTTTGGGGACGACTTACTCCCCCGCAGTCCCCGTGGGAGGGGTTGCAAGTTACAAACTTTGACCTGTGTTTACATGTAGTAATGGTTACTGGGAAGTGCACGGACGTTTTCAGGGGGATTTTTTGGTTTGGGAGGGAGAGTTGAGGTGGGGGGGGGTTACGTGGGAGGATCTTTTCATGGAAAAACTTCTCATGGGGGAAGAGACTTTCAATGAAGGGGGCGCAGGATTTTTTAGCATTATTTAAAAAAAACAATGAAAAAATAAATATGAAAAGTTTTTTTTCTACTGAAAGTGAGGAGCAGCATTAAAACTTAAAACGAGCAGAAATTATTGCGCATATGAGGGGTTTACCTCCTCGTAATACCTCGCTCTTTACGCTAATGTATTCTTAGTAATTTCAACTGTTTACACTACGGCCTTTGTGATTCGAGGGTCATTCTTAAGGAATTGGGACAGAATTTAAGCTTTAATGTAAAGAGTGAGGTATGGACGAGGGGTGAACTCCCTCATATACGCAATAAAAACATACGAATATAGAAGTTCGTTACGTAAGTTAATTCGTAAATTACGTCTATTTTTTACTAATGAGAATGTTCGTAAAAAAAATTAAAAGTTCTAGTTGCCTTTTTAAGTAATCAAAAAATTGGAGGGCAACTAGGCTTCCTCCCTCTCTCTTTTTTCTCAAAATCCACGGATTAAAACTATGAGAAAGCCATTTTGCCAAAAAAAATTTATATGCAAATTTCGTTTTAATTATTTATATGCGGAGAGCCAAGATCAAAACATGCATTAATTAAAAAACGTCCAGAAAATAAATAAAAAAAACAAGTTATTTTTTAAATGGAAGTAAGGAGCGACATTAAAACTTAAAATGAACAGAAATTACTCCGTATATGAAAGTGGCTTTTCCTCCTCAACGCCCCGCTCTTTACGGTAAATTTTTTTACTGTTTTAAGAAGTAGAGTTAAGAGAAAGAGTCAAACTTACTTCGAAATTTGCATTTTTTTTTCTTTTTTTTTGGTAACAAACTTACTTCGTATATGAAAGGGCCTGCTTCCTCATCAACGCCCCGCTCTTTCCGCTAAAGTTTGACCCTTTCTCTTAACTCTATTTTTTAAAACAGCAAAAAACTTTAGCGTAAAGAGCGGGGCGTTGAGGAGGAAAAGCCCCTTTCATATACAGAGTAATTTCCCTCCTTACTTTCATTTAAATAAAACTTGTTTTTTTATTTAATTTTTTATAAGAGCCAAAATATAACGATTTCCGATACAAACCAGTAGTTTCACAGGTAAAACACAAGACTTACCAGTTTGCTGTTGCTTCTTAATTGTTTGTTTCTTGACGGGAGGATTCACATGATTTGCTTCTGTTGAGAAGCTAGCTGCAACAAATTGTTCTTCAATTTTAGCAATTCTTGGTGTAAGTTGAAAGTTCAAAGTTGGATCCACGGGTAGCTTTTTTTCACTGAGATATCTAAAAACAAACAAAAAACAAACTTATTTTGTCAGCCACCAAACGATAACTTTAGTGCAATAGGCTCAACATTATACAAAAAAGGGTAAAAGATAAAGATCCTCCTGTGCCATTGCTAGCGCACAAGGTGTCGATTCGATGTTTCAGTTCAAGCTTGTCGCCCCAAAAAAAAGTATATATACAAACATATATATATATACTAGCTGTTGGGGTGGCGCTTCGCGCCACCCCAACACCTAGTTGGTGGGGCGCTTCGCGCCCCCCAAGTCCCCCCGCGCGCGTAAGTCGTTACGCGCCATATTAGTTACGCGCAATTGTAGTTGTGTCCCTGTGTCCCACCTGTGAATAGATATATATATATATATATATATATATATATATATATATATATATATATATATATATATATATATATATATATATATATATATATATATATATATATATATATATATATATATATATATATATATATATATATAAATATATATATATATACATATATATATATATATATATGTTGCATATAAATAGATTGTCAGGTTTACTGACTCTTGAACATGCAACATATAATTGTCCATGGGAAAAACAATCCGTATTCAGATTCATACCTCATTATTCTAATGATGTGTCCCTGTGTCCCGGTCGTCATTTATATTCCCTGTGTCCCGGTCGTCATTTGTGTCCCGGTGTCCCAGTTTGTAATTTCTCTTTGAGTGTCCCGGTCGTCATTTATATTCCCTGTGTCCCGGTGTCCTGGTCGTCATTTGTGTCCCGGTGTCCCGGTCTGTAATTTCTATTCGAACAATCCCTGTGTGCCGGCCGTCATTTATATATCCCGCCTGTGCCCCCGGCGTCCCCGTTGTAGTTGTGTCCCTCTGTCCCGGTCGTCATTTATATTCCCTGTGTCCCGGTCGTGATTTGTGTCCGGGTGTCCCAGTCTGTAATTTCTCTTTGAGGTTCCCGGTCGTCATTTATATTCCCTGTGTCCCGGTCGTCATTTGTGCCCCGGTATGTATTTTCATCAGTTGACAAACATGACGTCAGTCGACAAACAACTTCATGACGCATACAGCTCAATCCTTATAATGACGTCAGTCGACACACAAACATGACGTCACTCGACACACACACACACACACACAGACAACTTATTTATATATATATATATATATATATATATATATATATATATATATATATATATATATATATATATATATATATATATATATATATATATAATAGCTGGGGCCCGGCGTGAAATCACACCGGGCCTGTGATATCAAAGGCGGCTTCCTCGTCTTTGATATCACAGACTTGAAACTCTGACCAACCATGATTTAGTTACCTGAAACTTATATTTTTTAACAGAAGAATGTCGTTCAAGATAAAAAAGAGAAAATATTTTCTCAAAATTGAAACTAAAGTTTCTAATGAGATTAATAAAATCAATAATATTTTAAACAGTGTTACGAGGACTCTCTTAGAGAAGTGATACAAAACCAAACAGTTTTTAGTTGTTTCATTTTTTTTTTCTCAAACTGAAATCCTAGCAAAACGAATAACATCAGCTACATTTAAACAAAATTACGAAGAACCTATAATCAAGATGATACAAGTCTCGTACACTTTTAACTGCTTAAGAGTGCTTAATTGGATTTGTTTGGACTGTGATATATCTAGTTTCATATTTCCAATTTTAGTTGCTAGTTGAATTGAATAGTAAGAATGAAAATATATTGCATTCCATTGAGTCGTATGCATTTTAGACGAGGGTTCTCTGACACGCTGAATCTGATGGTATGATTTTCTAAAATATTTCAAAAAACTATTATGAAACTATTTTCTAAAATAAGGAAAATTTTCGCAGGCTCGTAACTTTTGATGGGTAAGACTAAACTTGATGAAACTTATATATTTAAAATCAGCAATAAAATACAATTCTTTCGATATTGGTATCAAAATTCCGTTTTTTAGAGTTTAGGTTACTATTGGGCCGGGTCACTCCTTACTACAGTTTGTTACCACAAACTGTTTGATACCAAGTGCCCTAAAATGGACTACTACTACTACTACTGTTACTACTACGATTACTGTTACTACTACGATTACTGCTACTAGTGAGATTAATCCTACCAGTGAGGTTAAAATTTCAGACAATGTTTAGCAGGAGTTCCAACTAAATTAAAACACACTATATGCCTGAAGGTTGTCAAAAAGGCATATAAGCAATATCATAGGAGCAGCTTAGGGTATCAAGTTGAAACTCTCAGGGCGTGTTGAACAAACGGAAATAAATTATGTGCGTTTTGCAATTATTACTATTAATCCGGCTACTACTACTAAGGTTAAGGGTATTAAGGTTATAGATTAAGGGAATATTTAGGGGATTTCAACCCAAATCAAACCACATTATATGCATTCAGGTTGCGAAAAATATGTATGAGCAATTTTTCAGGAACGCCGTAAGAGCATGAAGTTGAAACTGTCAAGGCGTGTTGAGAGGGATGTTGAACTAACCAAAAGGCGTTCTGTCCACGCAGATACTACTACCACAGCTGCTACTTATTCCGCTACTACTGGTGCTATTACTATTACTGCTACTACTACAAATTAAAAGAGCGTACCAGCTATATCCCATGAACAGCTTAGAGTATAAGTTGAAACTCTCAGTGAATACTGAGGGGGCTGTTTAAGCAAAAAAAATATGCCATAAGCGTATTACTACTTCTACAGCTACTATTAATACTACTACTAAGACGACGAGTATGAAGGATCAATTTTCAGGTAATATTCATTGGGATTTTATAAAACCTTAAAGCATTGATTTTAAACTTTCAGGGCTTGCTGAGAGGGATGTTGAGCTAACCAAAAGGCACTCTGTACATACAGCTACTACTACCTCAACTACTACTTCTACTACTACTCCTACAACTGTTACTACTTCTACTACTACCAATGCAACAAATACTACAACAGCTGCTACTACGACTACTAGTAGTAGGTTTACTACTGAAGCTAAGGGCATTACTGTGAAACTTAATCTAAGCACACTCTGTCAAAGTAGGTTTTTTTAAGGAGTAACAGATATATCCCAGGAACAGTTTAGAGTACTAAGTTGAAACTTCCAGCACATGTTGGGGAGGATGTTGTAGCAGCCAAAAAGTACCATATGCAAATTACAACTACTGCTCCTACAGCTACTACTAAGGCTACGGGAACATAGGAAACATTTTCAGGAAATATTGAAAGGGATGTTGGATTAAACTGGAACATGTTATGTGTATGCAGGCTGTCAAAGAGGCGTATCAGCAGTTTCTCAAGAACGGCTCGGAGTATTAGGTTGAAACTTTCAGGGTACGCTGAGGGGTTTGTACAACTAATAAAAATACACTATGCGCAAACTACTATTAGAATTAGTAGTAGTACTACTACTGCTACTGCTATTAGTAGAGCTATTACTAAGGCTTATAGTATTAATGTCGAACTTTCACTCTAATATCAGGGTTGGCTAAATCAAAACATACGTTTTCAAATGTATTTTGTTTAGTTAAAAGTGATCGAAGGGCAACCAGACCCCCCTCCCCTAAAAGCTTTTACAGCTGCCCTCCCCCAGACATCTGATAAAAATTTTGAGATAGCCATTTTGTCCAAAATTGCTAAAAGGTCCGATTACTATGCTTCCAAAGATTACACAGCTAACCTAGCCTCTCTTGCAACTCCTTGCAATGGCGACTACTTGAGACCGCAACTACTTGCGACTGTGACTATTTGCGAATACGGGTAAAACTGCTTGCAAATACCACTGCTACCACTACTACTGCGATTATGAGTACTGAATCTACTGCTACTGATATTATTACTACAACTATTAAATTAAATGAAGAGTTTAAGTGCATCCAGGTTGTCAAAATGACCTATGTTCAACACTCAGGAGCATAATAGGGTATTATGTTGAAATTCTCAGACAAAATTAAGGGGTGAGATAAATAAAAAGATAAATTAAAAGATGCTATATATATCCAGATTGTCAATTTGGCACCTGTACAAAGTCTTAGGAACAGCTAAGGGTATTACGTTAGAACTTTCAGAGCATATTGTTGGGGATATTCAACTAAATTAAAAGACAGTATTAGCATCCAAGTTTTTCAAGTGGACATATCTGCAACATCTATGGAATGGCTGAGTTTGATCACTTGGAACTTAGATGACATGTTGAAGAGAATATTAAACTAAATAAAAAGAAACAATTTGCATCCAGATTGTCAAAAGGGTATATCTGTAATATTTCATGGATGGCTAAGGGTGTTAAGTTAAACCTTTTAAGGCATGTTGAGGTAAATTCTGAACTAAATCAAAAGACACCCGGCACATCTAAAGTTTTCAAAAGAGTGATTCTTCTAATTCTCTGGCTACACTAAAGGAATTACGTTAAGAACTTCAGAATATGTTGAGGGAAGGGTCGGTTAACATTTGTCTGTACTCAAGGTTGTAATATGATGGTGCTCAGAATGGCTTCAACCCTGTAGAACCCAAAGAATATGCAGGCTTTAAATCTTTTGATTTGAATAATAGTCCACTTTTCCATCCCTCTAAGTTTTACAGGGCAACTATCATGAAAATATGTTGCAAAATGTTGTTCAAAATATGAATGTCAAGCCACATTTTAACAAAGTCAAATAGTGATACAAACATAAAACAAACATAAATCACTATGACTAAGCAAATGAAACCCAAAACGAACAGATATTATAATAAACAATCAAGTCAAACTTCAACAAACATAAATTGCCACAAAGATGAGTAGGGCTAACAAACACCATATCGCTTCCAAAGATCATAACATTATTTGGGCTTTGTCGAGAACAAAAAACATTTAAATTTTTGTCTTGTGTAATGTTGCTAAATATAAAATTCCTGAGTAGACTCTCGTCCAAGTAGGTCTTTTCAGTAATGTAAGTTATTTCAATTTTAAACTTTTCAATTCAATCTTCTAATGTTAAAAAACCATTCCCTTCCATAAGAACCTTAAATTCCCTCGTGGCATAACTTACAACCGTTGCTCCCAGGCTTAAGTGGTTTGTATCAACCCCAAGAACCTTGTTATATGATCTTTGGAGTATTTGGTGTATTTTGGGAAAACACGACGTGTCTGGGGGGGACAGCTGCCCCCAGATCGTTTTGACTCCTAAAAAGGCCACTAGAAATTCCCTCCGAAGTATGTAAGACTGTCCTTTCTATAAAAAACCTTATATGCCCCAGGGTATAACTTTCAGCACTTTCCCTGAGAGCTGTGGGGCGGGGTGTTTTCCCTCCATAACGTTTGACTGCTATCATGGAGCTAGATATTCCAATTTTCAACCAAATGAGCCTCCTCTAAAGTTTATAAAACCATCTCGTCCATAAAAAACTTAAATACCCACAGGAAATAACTTACAACCCTTGTCCCCATACTCTGGGGTTTGTTATAACCCTAAAAACCTTATTATTTGGTATTTGAACTATTTTAAATAAATTGGCTATCTTAAAATTTCTATTAGATGCATTTCGGGGAAAGTACGACGCGTTTGGGGGAGGAGGGAAGGTAGATACCCTCTAATCACTTTGACACTAAAAAAGGACACTAGAGCTTGTGATTAAGAATCCAATGAGCCCCCTCCAAAGTTTACACTACCGTGCTTTCTATAAAAACCTTATACGCCCCAGGGCATAGCTTACAACCCTTGCCCTGAGGGCTGTGGAAAGGTTGTCATCCTCAAAGATATAATTCCCTGATCTTTCAACAAAGTTGCACCAAATGGCTATCTCAAAACTTTGATCTGAAGTATTTGGGAAAATTATGAGTGTGGGACGGGGGGGGGCATTTGCCTTCCGATCACTCTCGACCATTAAAAAGGGAACCAGTCCTATCAGTTCCAAATCAAATGAACTCTTTTTGAAGTTTCAGCGACAATGCTTTCTATAAAAGCCATACATGCCTCAGGGCATAATTTAGAGCCCTTGCCCTGAGGGCTGTGTGGGAGTTGTCATCCTTAAAGACATAATTCCCAGACCTTTCAACTACGCTGAAAAAAAAATGGTTGTATAAAAACTTTGGCCGGAAGTGTCTTGGAAAATGATTGGCGTGGGGGGGGGGGCATTTGCCCTCTGATCACTTTCGATTATGAAAAAGGGCAATAGTCCTCTCAACTACCGGCCCCATCCGAAGTTTATATTATCATGTTTTCTTTAAGACCTTTTATGCTTTCAGGGCATAACTTATAACCCTTAGCCTGAGGGTTGTGAGGGGGGGGGGCTGTCATCCTCAAAGACATAATTTCCGGACCTTTCAACTAAGTTGAACAAAATATTTATTTCAAAATTTTGATTAGAAGTGTTCGGGGAAAATGGTAGGCGTGGGAGGGGGGGGGTCAATTACCCCCCAGCCACTTTCGACTATTAACAAGAGCTAAGAGCTCATATGGCACTTATAACGAGATTGGAAGAGCCAAGAGCTCATATGGTATGAGCTCTGACAAAATTCTAAGAATCAATAGATTGTGTTAAAAGGAAAATCAGAGGCTTAATGCCGGTCGGGAATTAAAATAAGAGCTCTGAGTCACGAGGTCCTTCTAAATATCAAAATTCTTTAAGATCTGATCACCCACTCGTAAGTTAAAAATACCTCAATTTTTCTAATTTGTCCTCTCTTCAGCCCCCCAGATGGTTGATTTGGGGGAAACGACTCTATCAAGTCAACTTGTGCAGCTCCCTGACACTCCAACCTATTTTCATCGTCCTAGCACGTCCAGAAGCACCAAACTCGCCAAAGCACTGAACCCAAACCCCTAACTCCCCCAAAGAGAGCGGATCCGGTCCAGTTACGTCAATCACGTATCTACGACATTTATAGGCGTTTTCCAAGGTTTCCTGTTACCCCCTCCAACTCCCTCCAATGTCAAAAGATCTAGTTGGTATTTAAAATAAGAGCTCTGAGACATGAATTGCACCTAAATATCAAATTTCATTAGGATCCAGTCACCTGTTCTTAAGTTAAAATACCTCAGTTTTTCTAATTTTTCCAAATTAATAGCCCCCAGCTACCCTAAAGAGAACGGATCCATTCCAATTATGTCAATCACGTATCTACAACTTGTGATTATTCTTCCCATCAATTTTCACCCCGATCTCTCCACTCTAAGCGTTTTCCAAGATTTCCGGTTTCCCCCTCCAGCTCTCCCCAATGTCGCCAGATCTGTTCGGGATTTAAAATGAGAGTTCTAAAGCACAAGACCCTTCTAAAGATCAAATTTCATTAAGATCTGATCACCAGTTCGTAAGTTACATATACCTATTTTTTTCTAATTTTCCGAATTACTTCCCCCCCCCCCAACTCCAGCAAAGATAGCGGATCCGGTCCGGTTATTTCCGTCACATATCTTGGACTTGTGCTTATTCTTCCCACCAATTTTCATCTTGATCTCTCTGCTTTAAGCGTTTTCAAAAACTTCCCGTCCCCCCCCCCGATGACACTGGATCCGGTTGGGATTTAAAATAACAGATCTGAGTTATGAGGTCCTTCTAAATATGAAATTTCATTAAGATCTGAATACTCCTTCGTAAGTTAAAAATATCTCATTTTTTCTAATTTTTTAGAATTAATTCCTCCCCCTCTTACTTCCCCAGGGAGAGCGAATCCGTTCCGGTTAAGTCAATCAGGTATCTAGGACTTGTGATTATTTTTCCCACCAGGTTTCATCCCGATCCCTCCACTCTATGCGTTTTCCAAGATTTTAGTCCCCCCCCCCGACTCCTCGCAATGTTACCGGATCCAGTCGGAATCTAAAATAAGAGCTCTGAGACACAATATCCTTCCAAACATCAAATTTCATTAAGATCCGATCACTCCTTCGTAAGTTAAAGATACCTCATTTTTTCTAATTTTTCAGAATTAACCCTCCCCCCAACCCCCCCCCCCCAAAGAGAGCAGATCCGTTCCGGTTATGTCAATCACGTATCTATGACCTGTGATTATTTTTCCCACCAAGTTTCACCCCAATCCCTCCACTCTAAGTGATTTCCAAAATTTTAGGTTCCCCCCTCCAACTCCCCCCAATGTCACCAGAACCGGTCGGGATCTAAAATAAGAGCTTTGAGACACGATATCCTTCCAAACATCAAACTTCATTAAGATCCGATCACCCGTTCGAAAGTTAAAAATACCTAATTTTTCCAATTTAACCATCCCCCCATCCCCCCCCCCTGATGGTCGAATCGGGGAAACAACAATTTCTAATTTAATCTAGTCTGGTTCCTGATACGCCTGTCAAATTTCATCGTCCTAGCTTACCTGGAAGTGCCTAAAGTAGCAAAACTAGGACAGACAGACCAACAGATAGACTGACAGAATTTGCGATCGCTATATGTCACTTGGTAGACACCAAGTGCCATAAAAAGGGTACTAGCCCTTATAATTTCCAACCGAATGAGCCCTTTTTGAAGTTTCTAAGACAACTCTTTCAATACGAAGAGCCTTGGTCTAAAACAAACCAAAAAATAAATAAAGAAATGATACATTGGAGCAAACATTCTTCTTTACTTAGGCAGTGCTGTTATACTGCCTATGATTGGTTATTATGGTATTTTTTTTTCTTTTTCTGGGTAGACATGACAAACAAAAACAAACTACTAGAAATGAAAATTGTTCTCAGTTGAGTTAAAATGACTTTCTGGTCTTTAGAATTCATAGCCATATAACTTGATATGCCTCACATGACCACAAAAAATACTAAAGCTAGAGTTTTTAATTGACCACAAATAAGACAACTGATGAAAGAGTTGTCTCTTTCATGTCTTTTGTATAGTTTATGATTGAGACTGAGCCAAAAGCAAGGACATAATTTGTTGGTCATGAGCAATGTTTTGAGTAACCTCAAAGATGAAAGCAATGTTATGCTTGCAAAAAAAATGCTTACAAGTTTCAGAAATCTTGGTTGTAATATGATCATTAGATTTTACTATTTATATAGCCTCTTAACCTTTTTTCGAGAATATTTAGGTGCCATAAGTGAAGAACAAACATGAAAGATTTCACCAAGACAAAAAGTTTATGGAAGATCAATAGAAAGGAAGATGCAATAGTCATGTGATGACAGATTACTGCTTGAATTTGAAGGAGAATGTTCCAATAGAGTACATTCAATGGTGTCATTTAGAAGAAGATTCCAATTTTCATGCAGTAGTCCTTGAATTATTAGCTTTTTAAGATTAAAATGTGATTGTATATTTAGCTTAGTTTCTCAATAATTGAGTAACTGTGGTATTTCTTTTGTTTTCCTTTAAAATAAAAACAATGATCTAAAATCAATTGTTTGCTTTTTCCACGTGATAGCCTACTTAGTTTTCATTAATATATTATGTCTCATATCACACCATATTCCCAAGTCTTAGCCAAAAACTAAAGTTATAATTGAACTCATTTCATCAAATACACATAAAATCAGCACCAGAAGAGGCGGCAACGAAACTGCTATTGCCTAATGTTATGAGTTTCCCAGATATATAGCTCAAATTCGTTTTGAATTTTATTTTAATTCGCAGTAGCGCCCTGCATTTGCTAATAGTATGGTTAGCTGGGACGAAAACTTGATGAAAGCAAAGTAACACAGGCATGAAAAGAAAAAAAAAACAGACCTGTCAAGGTCCACTTGAGATTGAAGAACTCTCCCATCTGGTGTACAGAGACGTGCATCCCATCTATGGTGCAAAGATTTGCTTTTCAATCGACGAACATATTTTTTAATCCAACCATTCTTCAGCTTCTGTCGAACGACTCGTGGAAGGATCTTCCCATTTATTTCAACAAACTCTCTACTCTTTTCTTTGAGCTTTTGGAAAGTTGCACTCTTCAGCTTTTTCCTTGATTCTTCTGTATTACTCTCATTATCAAAAGCACTAAGGTCCGATTCACTTATACCACTTGTTGAACTTAATAAGGCACAAGGAGATAGTGATGACTCTGAAGGATCCACACACTCTTTGCCAATAAGCGATTGAGTAGGCAGTAAAAATGACTTCGAAACTCTAAGACTTGAAGCCCCTTTTCCATCACCACCTTTTCTTAGTGATTGCAAATAAATTACTGTCGTTTCTTGTTGTGAGCCATTCAGGCCAGGGTATTGATCACTTAAAAATGTGATTTTATTATCACAAAATCTTTTACTTTTTCTTTTAGCAAGGCTAGTAGTAACAAGAGCTAGTCTTTCATTATCTTCACTAACACCACCAGATTCAATTATGGAGTTGCAATCAATTGTCCTTTTTAAAACTCTCTGCTTTTTACTGGGTGGTCCAGTTGATGAAAATGAAGAAGATTGTTTGTGCTTTTTTAGATATTTTGGAGATTGCTTATGTACCCTTTCTTTGCTAAGCATTGTATCTTCAACATCTAAACTGGAGCAATCTACTCTTTCTAAAGGCACAACAGCATTTTTTATTGGGATATCACACGGTAATATGCTGGGATTGGAAAGACTGGTATGTTTAATACATTTTGTGTTGTTATTTTCATTATTTTTTTGTTCAGATTGGCTTATGGAATTTCTTGCAGGTTCTCCTACAAAATCACAGGTTTTGATGTTTTCTATAGTCTTTTCTTCTTTTTTTAGTAAGCTACTACTTTCAAAATTATCCAGAAACTTTCGATTCGGGATTATTTTCCTGGAAGATCTTGAACTTCTTTCTGGCAAGGAAAAATGTTTAACAGTTCGAATTTTTGGAATAGTATTATCCTGTTTAACTACCACCGGAGACGAAAAGTTTCCCGGAGCACTTTGGCTTATCTTTCCACAATCTACAGAAAGCTCGCCTACAACTGCAGAATCTCTAGCAGTCTTTCCAACAGACTTAAATTTTACAGATCTTTTGATAGATCTGCTTTCGTTCAATATTGTAGCTGCAGCAGACGTACCAGTAGACAACCGTACATCGAATTCAAAATTTAACGATTCAGCAAAAGAAGCATTAGCGACAGAATTTTTTTCATCATAGCCAATTTCTTTAATTACTGACTTCTGTAAGAAAGAAAAAACAATTACATTTGTCTACAAAGCAAACTAAGGTATGATTTGTCAATACATAAACTGTGAACTAGGTTTTTGAAGTTCCATACACTCCAACATACATATTGTTTTTTAGTAGAGGTACTAAGTCTTGACACAGTAAATACTTTGAGGGGGTGACGACCCAACTCTCAGTTGCGATAATAATGTCTATCCGTTCAAACTTTGATAAATTGTTCTTCTAATGTATGATCTTTTTGAATTCCATCTATTTATTCATACCACACTTGCTATTTTAAAACTTGACTATAAATTGCGGTTTTCATTCATATTTGGCTTTATTTCCTCATTCATAAGAATTCCTTTGCGTTTTAAGTCTGATTTATTACAGTACTTCCTTTCTTATTTGGGATTTTAATTTTGCTCTTAACTTTTCATTAAAAAAACGTTTATTCCAAATAGTTTTTAAAGCATTTCCGTTCGTATTTTGATCGATATTGTTTGATTATGTTCAAACTATATGAGCATTATTAAAGCTTTTAAACTTTTTTGGCGTAAGAACTAAAATGTATGGCAAGGTTTGCAGTTTAAATTTTGAGTCCAATTTTTAGAAGAGCTTCAAAGATATCCTTATTGTCTACTTTTTAACATCAGAATATTATGACCTTTATCATTGGTGACAAAGAGAAAGGAAACTTCAGAAAATCATAGAAGTTTAGAATGATATTCGGAATTTTTAGTGTTCATGTTCACAAAAATTGCACTTTTAAAAGCCAAAAATGCCTAAAGGTTAGAGTCAGCTCAACAGAGGTGCTGAAGTATATACCAATATGATTTTAGTATATCTTTTACTTCTGTTTTTTTACCAGGCCACTGCGTATTGAAGTATTAATTGTAGATTTCGGGAGGCTCATTTTACTGGGTGTTGAAAGTTCCAATGACCTTTATAAGGGTAAAAAATTAGTTGAAGGTTACTAGTTCCCGTTCCACGCGCATTTTGGCAACACAACTGAACCCCCACAGACATGCGATCAAATTTTAGGACAGTCATTTTATTCTAAAAAGTCAAACGATCCAAGAACAATGTCTCCTGGCGTGACAAGACCACCAGCGTCCCTTGGGCAAGGGTTCTAAATTCCAAAAGCTGCTAATTGTCAACATATCGGTTTCATTATCAGTAAAGCGGACATGTTTGGTACTACATGTACAGAAAGGCTAGAGGTACTAAGGTGAAACTTTCAGGGAATGCTGAGAAGGATGTTGAACTAGTTCAAAAGAAATAATCTGCATGCAGCTTGTCACATAAGAGTAGCTGCAATTTTTAAGAAATGGCTAAGAGTACAAAGTTGAACCTTTCCAAGCATGTTCAACTGAATCAATACACACTATGTTATTCCACAGAGTCAAAGGGATGGATCTCCAATATCTCAGGAACAAATAAGGCTATTATGTTCAAACTTTCAGGAGGAGTTGAACAATCTGCAATATATCAGAAACAGCTAAGGACATAGAGTTAAAACTTTAATGGCACGTTTTAACTAAATCGAAAGATATTATGCTCATCCAGGTTGTCAAATATACATATCTACAATCAGATGCTGCTAGGGGTATAAAGCTGAAACTTTCAGAGCATATTCAACTTAATCAAAAGACACTATACTTATTAAGATTGTCAAAATGACGGATTTGCAATATCTCAGCTACAACAAAGGGTATTATATTAAAACTTTCAGGGATGTTGAATTTAATCAAAATACACTATTTGCATCCAAATTATGAACAGAACGTATCTTGAAGATCTCCTGAACAACTAAGGGTATTTAGGTGAAATTTTCAGTGAACAATGAGGCAGATGTTGAAATAAACAAAAAAGACGCGACGTGTATCTAGTTTGTCAGGAAGGCGTATTGGCAATATCTTAGTAATGGCTAACAGTATAAGGTCAAAATTTTGCAGGGGAAATTAAATTAAATCAGAAGACACTGTGTACGTCCAGGTTTTCAAAAGAGTTTATCTGCAATATTTAAAGAATGGGTCAGGTTATTTGGGAGAAACTTTTGGGAGATATTGAGGAAAATTCGGAACTAAATCAAAAGGCAGTATATGCATCCATGTTGTCAAAAGGGTATATCTATAATACTTCAGGCTAAAGGAATTAAGTTGAAACTTTCATAGAATAGAGAGAGGTAATGAAATAAAACAAAAGGCAATACGTATATCCATTCAATTGTTTTTTGTTGAAACATGGAAGAAAAAAACACAGATACAATTCATACTTCTGGGCCTACAAAAGGCTCCATGGCCTGTCTATGCAGGGGGAACAACTACAGAACTAAATCAACACAATTAAGTCACCACATAAAAAAAATATAAAAACACAAATGAGAAATTGTCACATGTCATTAAAAACTAGCAAAACCAAGCCATGAAAGATGCTTTACACAAGGCAAACAAAACCCACAGAAAAATCTTCCAGCCCAACCCAAAGACGTCATTACTATCTAATGAAAAAAAAAAATATTAAACATGAATCATCAAGACATAAAAAAATTAAATTCTTCTTTGGGTACCAAAGGAGCAACATTCTTGAGCTGACTAAGGTAGGTTATTCCATGCAATACGACAAGCAGTATCATATAGCTTTGACAGTGGTTACAAAAAAGAAAAAAAAGTTGAATGACTCTCAAAAAACCTGTTTGTTTGGAAAGCATCTTGGACTCCATCCCTACTGTAGAACCAAGGGTACTGTCATAAGCGAGAGTGAACATAGCATCCTCACCCCGAGAAGGCGATTGACTTCTTTGAGCATTGAACAGATTCAGTATAACATAGGCAAAAGCAAACTGTAGGTTTTTGTCTATTAACTGTCATTATATGGTTTATAACATAAACCAAAGACAGAAGCAACCGAAGAACAGATCCTAGAGGAACACCAACCACAACTTCAGATGAAGAATGGAGAAAGAAATCTATGGAGATAGTTCTACCTGACAAATTGGAATCAAACAAAGCATGACTATACCTTGTTACACCATTATGTGAAAACTTATGAAGCACAATTCCATGGGTCAAAAGATTGAAACCTTTACATACATCCAGAACAAGGAATCAAATCAGAGACAAGTACAGTGTGGAGAAAATCTAAAAGAATTGTAGATGCACGCTCCGTTGAATGTTTAGCCAAGAAACCAAACTGACAATTATTGAAAAATACTTTTGCCTCAAGAAAAGCAAGTAGATGGGATAGCATTTCTTTTTTATTTCATTAAAAACAGACAGCAAATATATTGGCAGATAATTAGCTGGATCATTCTGTGGTCCACCTTCATATAAACATTCACTCACACTGACTCAACATTATATGAACACTAACGTGGGGAAACTTCCATTTCCAAAAGATAGGTTTATAAGCTTCATCAATGGAGAAATGATTGAAGGAAGAACAAAAATGACTATTAGGAATGCAATCAGGGCTAGGTGACAAGAAACCTTTCCAATTATTGGCATGCCTGGTTACTTTAACATCAGAAGCAGGATCCAATGTTATCAACTTGACACAAGCCAGGCCAAGATTTGCAGTCTGGTTGCAATGGCAAAGACCTGACTGAAGAAGCAGCAGTTTTCCCAATACTGGCAAAATGTAAAGCAAACCTTCTTAAACACAGCACAGCCTCAAAAACCACGCCATTGACTACAAGACTTGGAGGGACAAAAGAAGGTCAAGAAGAAGGCCTAAGAACAGAATTAGTTACCTACCAAGTTTATAGATATCCTTCCCTCATTCCGGATTTTTCTTTTATAACAGAATTTAAAGGGAGTTGGCCTTCCAAAACAAAAGAGTTAAAAACATTTCTGTACAGTTTGAATTGCAGCACACAAAGATAACTTTACTGACTTATAAGCTTTCCATAGATATCTAAAGGATGTATTTGCAATATCTAAAAAAAAATGGCTGAGGATAGTGAGTGAAACTTTCAGAGAATGTTGAGGAGAATTCAAAACTGAAAAAGAAAGATTATGTGCATCCAGGTAGCCAAAAGGGTACATCTGGAATAAATCAGGAATAGTTAATACTAATAAGTTGAAAATTCCAGCACATGATGAACATAATCAAAAAACTCTGTGTATATCCAGCTTTTCAAAAGGGCATAACTAAAATATCTCAGGAAAAGGCCAGGGTATTCAATTAAATTTTCAAGTTGAAAATTTTGTGGGTATGAAGGGACTGTCAAACAAAGTAAAGAGAAATTCTTTACATTCACATTGTCAAAATGACTTATCTGGAATATCTCATGAACGCCTAACATCAAGAAACTATATGTGGTTGTTTTAGAAGAGCCAAAATCTGACTTCTTAAGGTGAAAAAAAAACACAAAAAAAAAACTTGAAAATATTAATTTTCTTAACCAACAAAATATAATGTGAACAGAAGCTACTCATAAATATTTTTTTCCAAAAAAAATATAAAAGAATAGACCTACATTAAACCAAAGACAAGCAGATATAAAGTTGAATAATAATTCAAACTTAAAAGAAACAAAGATCACTATTAACTAATAAATAAGACCCAAACCAAGGAGGAGATGGGAAAACGCCCCTAAGCTCTGTAAAAGCCAGCACATTATTTGCCCTTAACTAAATATCAAATATATCTTAAGTGTATGGTCATTTACAATGTTTGCAAATCCAAAATTGGCAAGACCTCCAAGAATGAGTATCATTGAATATAAAGAGGCTATCTATTAGTTCCTTTCAGTAATCTCGGTTATTATGGCGATTTTCTTTCTTTTTCTTTTGTTGTTGTTGCTGATGTTTAAACACATAAAAAACACATTATTCTTCAGACATAACGTTTCCAGTGTAGAGGAAATGTCATTCAAGTCACTTAATGTTTTGAGAGAGATGAAAGGGGATATACAGCAATGCTTGAATTTGTAAACCATAATCAGTCTTTAGATATACTTTTTTTTGCATTGTTGTTGACAATTAAATACACTCTGCTAGAAATAAAATTGTTTATAGTAAAGCTCAAACAGCTGTCTAGTCTCTTAAAGACTTAAAGGACCCTAATGCTGTTTGAGGTAATTTATATTCTTGCTCAGTGTCATTTGTTCATTGACAGTGATTTTGGTTCATCTTAAGTTTGAACTGATTTCCACTCCTGTTTGGATTAATGTAACTTTTTTCTTTTCTTAGAAAAAATGTTTATTTTTGTTTAAATCACAAACAAATTAAACTGAGGTGTTGTTTTCATAGAAAAATAAATTGAACTAGAGCTAAGAGCTCATATGGCACTTGTGACAAGGTCAGAAGAGCCAAGAGCTCATATAGTATGAGCTCTAGCAAAATTCTAAGAATCCAGAGATTGCTTTAAAAGGAAAATCAGAGGCTTAATGCTGGTCGGGATTTAAAATAAGAGCTCTGAGTCACGAGGTCCTTCTAAATATTAAAATTCATTAAGATCCGATCACCCACCAGTAAGTTAAAAATACCTCAAATTTTCTGATTTTTCCTATCCCTTCAGCCCCCCAGATGGTCGAATCAGGAACAACGACTTTATCAAGTAAATTTGTGCAGCCCCCTGATACGCCTACCAATTTTCATCGTCCTAGCACGTCCAGAAGCACCAAACTTGCCAAAGCACTGAACCCCACCACCAAACTCCACCAAAGAGAGTGGATTCAGTCCGGTTACGTCAATCGCGTATCTATAACATTTATAAGCGTTTTCGAAGATTTCCGGTTTCCCCTCCAACTTCCCCAATGTCAAAAGATCTGGTCGGGATTTGAAATAGAGCTCTGAGACATGAGTTCCTTCTAAATATCAAATTCCATTAAGATCCGGTCACCCATTCTTAAGTTAAAAATACGTCCATTTTTCTGATTTTTCCAAATTAACAACCTCCAGCTCCCTCAAATAGAACGGATCCGTACCAATTATGTCAATCTCGTATCTATAACTTATGTTTATTCTACCCATGAAGTTTCATCCAATCTCTCCACTCTAAGGGTTTTCCAAGATTTCTGTTTTCCCCCTCCGACCCTCTGTGTCCCCGGATCTGATTTGAATTGAAGCATCTGAGACATAAGATTCTTCTATATATCAAGTTTCATTAAGATCCAATAATCCTGTCGTAAGATACTTCAATTTTCATGTTTTCCAAGAATTCCGGTTTTCCCCTCCAACTCCCTTCAATATCACCGAATCTGGTCGAGATTTAAAATGAAAGTTCTAAAGGACAAGATCCTTCTAGATATCAAATTTGATTAAGATCTGATCACCCGTTCGTAAGTTACAAGTACCTTATTTTTTCTAATTTTTCTTAATTACCCCCCCCCCCCAACTCCACCAAAAAGAGCAAATCCAGTTCGGTTATGTCTGTCACCTATCTTGGACTTGTGCTTATTCCTTCCACTAAGTTCCATCCTGATCTCTCTGCTTTAAGCATTTTCCAAGATTTTTGGTCCCCCCCTAATGACACTGGATCTGGTAGGGATTTAAAATAAGAGATCTGAATTTCAAGGTCCTTCTAAATACGAAATTTCGTTAAGATATTATCACTTTTTCATAAGTCAAAACTACCTCATTTTTTCTAATTTTTCAGAATTAAAAAAACTCCCCCAAAGAGAGCAGATCCGTTCCAGTTATGTCAATCCCGTATCTAGGACTTGTGCTTATTTTTCCCACCAAGTTTCATCCCGATCCCTCCACGCTAGGCGTTTTCCAAGATTTTAGGCCCCCCCCAACTTCCCCTTCACTGGATCCGGTCGGGATTTAAGATAAGAGCTTTGAGGCACAATATCCTTCTAAACATCAAATTTCATTAAGATCTGATCACTTCTTCGTGAGTTAAAAATTCGCCATTTTTTTCAGAATTAACCCTCCTCCCCCAAAGAGAGCGGATCCGTTCCGGTTATTTCAATCTGGTATCTAGGACTTTTTAGCGTTTTCCAAGATTTTACGTCCCCCCCGAACTCCTCCAATGTCACCGGATCTGGTCGGGATTTAAAATAAGAGCTCTGAGACATGATATCCTTCCAAAAAATCAAATTTCATTAAGATCCAATCACTTTTTCATAAGTTAAAAATACCTCATTTTTTCTAATTTTTCAGAATTAACCCCCCCCCCCAACTCCCCCAAAGAGAGTGGATCCGTTCTGGTTATATCAATCACGTATCTAGAACTTGTACTTAATTTTCCCACCAAGTTTCATCCCAATCCCTCAACTCTAAGCATTTTCTGTGATTTTAGATTCCCCCCTCAATTCCCCCAAAATCACCGGATCCAGTTGGGATTTGAAATAAGAGCTCTGAGACATGATATTCTTCCAAATTTCAAAAAGATCCGATCACTCCTTTTTAAGTTAAAAATACCTCATTTTTTCTAATTTTCAGAATTAAACCCCCCCCCCCACTCCCCCAAACAGAGCAGATCCATTTCGGTTATGTCAATCACGTATCTAGGCCTTCTGCTTATCGTTCCCACCAAGTTTCATCCCAATCCCTCCATTCTAAGCATTTTCCAAGATTTTATGCCCCCCCCCCAACTCCCTTCCTTCCAAACATCATATCCTTCCAAACATCAAATTTCATTAAGATCTCATCACCTGTTCGTAAGTTAAAAATACTTCATTTTTTCTATTTTTTCCAAATTAACCAACCCCCCACCCCCAGATAGTCAAATCATGAAAGTCTGGTCCAGTCCCTGATATGCCTGCCAAATTTCATTGTCCTAGCTTACTTGGAAGTACCTAAAGTAGCAAAACCAGGACAGACAGACTGACAGACCAACCAACAGAATTTGCAATTGCTATATGTCACTTGGTTAATACCAAGTGCCATAAAAATCTATTGAAATGCCAAAATTCTGCATTTTTCTAAAAAGAGCTAAGAAAAAAAGTATGTTAGTCTGGTGATTCTTAAAAAAAACGTGCCATAATCTTGATTCTTTGGCAACATAAAACAAAGTTTTAGCAGATGAGACAACTATGTCACCTAAATGTCCAAAAATTATAAAAGTTAAATCCTTTTTTCCATTTTTGCCATCAAAACATTATAGCTTTAGTTCTTTGGTGCATTCAAAAGCAGAGTTTCAGCTAATCAAAGAGGCAAAGCATCAGCTATCCTCCATTATTGGTTTCACTTTCCATAAACTTGTTTCTTCTCAAGTGTGAAATTTAAAATGCAATTAGATGATCTTAATTATAAGCTGAGGTAAAATTGTGTTTGAATATTTTAATATTAGTTATTGTAAATTAGGTTTAAAGGATATCTCCAGTACCTCTATTTAAAGTAAGGCCTTATGCATTTTTTAATTTCATTACCACAATATTTTAGGGAGGCAATTGAAACTAAAAGATACATAAATAGAGATACTGGAGACATTCATATAAACTCAATGTACAATAACATAGTATTTAAAGATTCAGATAACATATTTCCTCAGCTTAAATTAAGATCATCTGACTACACTTTTAATGAAAATTGGGTCAGTAGGCAAGCCAAGTCAATTGCCAGGCAGAGAATTCTTGCTCAATCTAATTGGTGAATGGTCTATCATTTATTCTGGGTTGATTTTTTGTTTGGGTGATTCAGTTTCTCATCTGCTCTGTTGAGCTTACTTCAAAAGGTAGGGTTTTCTTCTCTTTTTTAGTACTAAAGATTTTTTGGCACATGCCCTTGCTAAATTCTGAGCAATATCAAAAGTCCTAAATGAAGGGCCTCTTGCTATCTTGAAAAGTAGCTGAGTTGCATGAATAAAGTTTTAGAAACAAATCAAGGACTAAGCCACTATCTCTAGTCTTTCCTCATTTCTAGGTTTTAGAAGGTTGTATACATGACAGGTCTATACCTATTTAAATTTTGGCAAAACACACTTTCTGTTAAGGTACACCACAAGAAACCATCCCTCTATGTTATCATAACAGAACTTAAGGTTGTAATTTTTGGTTTTTAGTTCCCTTTTCATAGTATCTACTTCTGAAAATAGAATTTCAATTGTTACAGCAGGGCTTTAAGCCATTTAAAAGATATATTGTGGAGAGACTTCTTACTAGGTTATCTTGAATAGCATCTGAGTTTCATGAATAAAATTTTGAGAATTGGTCCTTGAAAATAAAACATAGACCCTGTGAAGGTGCTATCAAGGTATAGTCAAAAGCATTTTAATAAATTGATCACTGTAGCTAAACATAGGTATAAGACCTGGAACTAGCCTACTAGGCTAAATCCATTATGAGAAGGAGGGGGGAGTGAGGAAGCAATTGTGACACAAGTGACTTTTATATTTCAAAAGTACTGATTGCAGAATTGAATGGCAAAAGGCCTGTTGTTGTTTTATCTATTTAGTTTGAGTCCTATGGTATTATTGCTTCATTCCCATTCTCTAGAAGGAAACACAGTAAAATTCTCAAAACTACTTTAAAACAGTACTTACTTGGCTGTGATGCTGCTTAAGACATACCAATTAGCTTTGGTAATTAGCTAGTTTAGGGGTTTCTTGCTATCCTACAAAGTAGTTGAGTTAGGTGAATGAAACTTCTAGGAAATTTCATTCCTGGAATGAATCCAGGGCCAAAAATATACCCTTGGAATAGACTTCAGAGCTACTATACCTGCCTTTGTTGGATTTATAGAGCTTTGTGAGTTGCATATGTGAGAGGTCTACATCTATCTGAATTCTGACAAAGAAATATAATATTATAGCCTACATTAAATTTCAGCTTTCAATCTCTTTTTTCTTTGCTTTAGTTTCTGAAAAAAATTCCTGCTATTTCAGTAGAATTTTGAGCCATGTCAAAGTTTTTCTCCTAGATTTAAAAATTAGATTTACACACAATTGAAACCTTTATAATCAGGAATGAGCAAATGTGAGAGCCTCAAAACAGTTTTATTGTGTCTCATTTGAGCTGAAGTCCTATTTTGTAAGGTATAGCCTATTCTGCTTATAGCTATGAATAAAGTAAACACAACATTTGGATGCTTTTCCCAAATACAATTATAACTTTACTTGGAAATTCAATTTTAAGCCCTTTAGGGATCCTTGTGCATACTAGCCTACCTTTTTCTTTTAGGCTGTTTGGCTACAAAAAAAGGTCTAAAATACTGCTGAACACTTACTATTTGATTAAAGTTCTATTTTTTGAGGTTTTATAACCCACAGACATAGATTCACCTAATTTAACAAACAACTTATAAATGTTTTGAAAATTGTTGTGTTTAC
Organism: Artemia franciscana; assembly: GCF_032884065.1. Classification (NCBI taxonomy): domain Eukaryota; kingdom Metazoa; phylum Arthropoda; class Branchiopoda; order Anostraca; family Artemiidae; genus Artemia; species Artemia franciscana. The sequence continues at coordinate 20,091,270 of NC_088867.1, read as the reverse complement.
TTTGAGCCATAAGTGTCACTCTTGTTTAAAAACCTGTAGGCTACCTGTAAATTGAATCAACTGTGACAAAACCAAGAACCATAAAACACATGGAAAATGTAACCTATAATTTGGGGTAAGGCTATATATTTGGCAATAGGGGGAGGGGGGTAAAGTGTGGTGGAGCTGTATTGGAAATGTTGGTAAAATTCTAGTTGGTTGACTTCTTGCTATCTTAGAAATGGGGTAGGTTAGGAAAAATGAAAATTTCAGTGATGGGTCTACATGGAGTTATTATATTTTGCACATTAGGGGGGGGGGTGTAAAGCATAGCATAGGCCTATATTAAATATAGCCATGGTTAGTTTACATATTTAATGTATGCTATGCTTTACCCCCACCCACCTGATGTGCAAATATATAGAAATTTGTTTCTAAACTAGCCTATTACAGATTTGTAATTTCAAATATACAATCAACAAAAATGTAAACTTGGAGCAATTTCATTTATATTTGGGCTGGAATAACTCCATAACAGTGAGTTTGCAGTAGTTTTGCAAGGGAGAAAAAGATGTTCCAAAAGTCAAAATGCATCTATGAACAATAGTTTCATGACCCTAAACAATTGTTCAGGTAATAGGAACATTGACCCTTTAAAATACCTACCCCGGATATACTTTAGCCTGTAGACCCATCCCTGAAAGTTTCATTTTCCTAACCTAACCCCTTTCTGAGATAGCAAGAAGTCACTCAAGGAGAATTTTACCAAAATGTGTTGGGTCTACACAAGCCTACTATAATTATTCTGCATATGCCTATAATGAAGTAAGAATAGTTGTTTTGAACCCTTTTGTATAAGAAAAACAAGATAAAAAGTAGCATCTTTAAGGATCTATATAAGGCATAAAATTAGATTTCTGAGTAGCCTAGACTAGCCTAAATCCATTCTATTAAGGTTTGAAAGAGCATAAAAAAGGCACTAGGCTAAATGGTATAGGCTATTCAAACTATTTTGTAGCTCAGTATTGGAATATCTCCAAATTTAACCATATCACTAACCCACCTTTACAGATATTGATGAACACAAGGTTCCAGCTTTCCCATGAGCTTCTTGCTCACTGGCTCCATTCAAATCACATAAATGAAGATTTGTTGAATCTCTACTGTTTAGAAAGTCCCTTGATAAATCACTGAAAAAATCTTTGTCATAAACTTTTGACAAAAATATTTTATTTTCATCTTTATCCAGCCTCCCAGGGAATTTAGATTTGGACATAGTTTATCATCACGGAATTGACTATCACATATGGAGCAGTTAAATGGAAATGCGCGGTTTTTCTCATCAACGAAAACGGTAAGAAACGCTGTTAAATTGAAATTCTAAAAGGCCGTTTTTTGCAAGCAAGAAAGTGAAGCGGAAGAAAGTATACTTTCGTTAATTTTTGCTCCTTATGCATCAACATTTTAGGAGACCACAGATCATTTGGCAAGAAGTTTATAAAATAAGAAAACAATAGTGAGAAAAGTCGAGATTTGAAATTTGTAAGCTACATCTAATTGCCTCGACTTACAAACTGGGAAGTCCAGAGCAGATATAAAGCTTTCTTATCCTTCCACTGTCGAATCAATTCAAGTTTTTACCCAAACGGATAGACACCGCACCAATTTGTTGGAGATACGCCACCAATGAAAGGCATTTGGCTTGGAAGATTGTAAGCTAAGTTTTCGTCCTTGAGGAAGAACAGAGGAAAAAAATCGCTTAAAACGCAGCTAAAAGCCATCCCACTGGCCTAACACCCAATCAAAAGCAGTAATGAGAATTTTATTCCAGCTTCAGATCACTCTTTCCGTGTCCATTACTTTAGCAAAGTGTTGTAGCAGTAAAAATATATAAGCAATTATAACTCACAACCAGAGTGCTCGATTCGTACTGGAGAGTGACGAGTTACAAACCCTAATGGAATTCTTGTCATTATTTTATAGATTTGTCAATACTAAACTTTTTTATTTAATACTTGTCTCACTCCCCCTCCCACTATTATCTCAGTATTTCAAAATATAGTCAGAATATGTGATGTATAATGTCTTATAGTGTTTATTTTTACTTTGTTTTAATTCTTTTTAGTGTTGCTGATGTCTGAGTAACAACCCCCACATATAAATATATATAAATTTAGGTAAAAAGCGAAACAATAGCCCATCCAAACAATTTAACTGTCCCTACCGGTACATGTAAACAAGAGTAAAATCAATGCAGACTTTTGGAGGGAGCAAGTTAATGACATTGGACGAACATGTCAGTGTTTTGAGTAAGACAGTCAAAAGAATTAGCTGTCTTTGGTCGATCATATTGCAGGCACTCAGTCAGAACAATGTACTATTTTAGTGAGCTCCTAAATGTCATACCTAAAAGCGATTATGCTGCAATGGCAGTCTGAAGCAAAAAAGGAAAACAACGGTAAGAAACAAATAATCACCGGCAGTCAGAGTAATTTTGCAAGCATTATTTTTCGAAGTCCCAAATCGTTTACTAGGACAGATTTGAAACCAAACTAAAAATGAAAAGGAACAACAAACGACAACATTTGACGAGTTCTTGACTTTCAAACCAGGTAACGACATAATATAGACGTTTTAAAGACGTGATTTTAGCAGAAAACTAAAATCAAGAATAACATTGCAAAAACTTTCCTGTAGAATAATGAAAAACAAAGCACATGCTTGTATCCGAAGACTAGTTATGGCTGAATGTAGATAGGCAAAATATGTCACCATCGCAAAAGACTAGTAATTTTCTTATGGGCTACTTAAAGAGAGAAGTCAAAAAGAAAATGAACTACTGCGCCCTTATGATGGTTACAACAGTAGTTGCAACCTAGTAGTGCGAAAACTTTTTATCTGACACCAATTTAAGTATAGTAACTATTACCTAAGTTAAACATGAAATTAAATTTTGATTGCAACAGTAAATTTCTAGTATTCTAAAAAAATAGCAGTTGGATCGAAATAAAAAATACATCATTGAAATTGCCATGACAGAAGACCTTCAAATACTGGTTTACAGTCCCCCATCTCAAGTGACTAAGAATTTTTTATTATAGTGTGGCTACCACAGATTCGTCTATCTTTTTTTCCCGGCCCTAACCTGATCAAATAGTCGTAGAGAGATGGTTGAGAGCGTATCCGAAAGCTAATACTTACATCTAATGTCCTTTGACAGATTGAGCGGCATGAAAGTGCCATAAAGCACCAACATGGAATTTTTTTCTGCCAGTTTTGGAATAGTCGGGGCTAAGAAAGTGGTTAGGTCCCATTTAGGAAGGTCTCGTAAACGGGACTCCATGGTATGAATATGAGCTTGATTTGCTGATTAGAAAAAGTTTAAGCAACGGTACTGCCGCTTGGCACTGAACGTAAATATTTTGTCTGCGGAAGAAGCTAGAACGTTGGAAAAAAGCTTTTTAACAGCTAATTAAATTGTAATTTATATTTATGAGATCATTCTGTTTCTCTGAATTACCTTTGTGCTAAATTTGGCACTGGCCAATTCGCAATTTTGATGTCATCCCTGTAATGGGTTGTCTTAGAAGGCTGGTTATATTTTTTTTGAAGGGGTCTTTTTAAGAGAACTCTACTACAGACAGAAGCCTTTGCCATTGATCTTTAAGTATTTCCACTTTATTTCATTTCTCATTCGGGTTAGCAGCTAAAAGAACAATAGGCAGATGGTCGAAGTCACATCAACTTTGGCCAAAGAAGTTTTCTAGAGAAAGGAGATGCATAGATGAAAGCAGAGTAAAATAGGGTAGAACCCTCTTTTTTACCTCCTCAGAGAGTTGCTTGACAAAATCGTTGCTTCATCTGTTAACTTCTGCCTTCTGTTCTCTACCAACTTGGGAGTTGTTTACCATTCGATAAAACTTTGTTTCACTAGATTTCAAGGAGATTGATCCTGTTGTCCTCCTAATATACGCTATTGCATAAGATTTATCAGGTTTTTCCCATTGATGGCACTGCTGGCTCCAGTCATGCCTCCAATAGGCTACATTCGAGACTTTTAGAATTTAGTCAGCCTGACTGTATTCATCCTATATTTATTCACAAGTATGACTATAGCCTGACTATAGCATGACCTTAATTAGCTAGATTAGTCTAACTTGAGCTGTGCTTGGGAGCATTTTATCTATTTACAACCCACAAATGAACATTGAAAATGACACTGCAGACTGGTGAAAAATAAGAAAAAAAGTAATACAACATAATAACCAACGTATATACACAACACACAACAACAACAAAAACAGCTCAACGCACAACAATATCTTTACTAAGAACAACAACATATATCACAGTGAAAAGGTAGACTAGAGTTGGTAACAGAGGAAACCTTATTACTATTCGCAATCATATAGGATAATATACTGGACAGTCGCTGGCAGGCATAAATAACACAATAACGAGATACAATAATTCTATTTTTAAAACGCTCGGGTAAATACATCAGATATTTACAATATCTAAAGTAGCCACTTCTAAGTGTCCCTAACATTTTCTCCTCAGCAGATGACGGTATCCAGATGGGAAATTACCTGTCGGAGAACAAAAGCTGTTGTAAAGTGGAGCTAGACCTTTTTGGTTATAAAGCCATCTATTTGGAGATGTCTTAACATATGATACACTAATATTTGTTTATGCATTAGAAATAAGCTTGGACCTCGGAGCAAATTCGGAAACTGACGGGCGAAGCGATATACCAAGCCATTTAACTTTAACCGAGCAAGTTAATCAACCAAGATTTAGTGGAGATACAGAAATTCTACTATTAAGTCACATTTTTCATATTTACAGATAGGCCAATATTACTAAGCAGACACGCCAACTCAAGAAAATTCTGAGCAAACCCAATAAGTCCATAGGACATCATCGGCATGCGCAATATAACTTAAACCAATATCATGAAAAATACAGTAGGCAACAAACATTTCAGACAATTAGCGAAAACATATTTAAGTATATAAGAAGATAAAACACCTCCCTGTCTCACTCCTTTCCTAACAGCCACCGGTTTTGAAATGCGTGACAGCTATTTAATTCGCAAGTAAGAATTCTCATACCAATACTGCAGAATAGAATTCGCTAGGGATTGGACCTATACGTTTGGGTATTTAATCAGGTAAAGGTGGAGATTAGCACCCCTGTTAAAAAATAGCTAATTTCTCAGTACATATTATTGTGTTTATTGGGTTCTAAAGGTGCAGAGGTATTGCCCAGTAGAAGCAAGATATAAACAATGTATTCCTTACTGTAGGGCTAAGTTCCATTGGGTAGTACCCGTGCACCTTTCACTCTGAGAGTCTCTAATCCTAATCTTTGTCTCAAATATAATAAAAGGACCGAAATAAAGTGTTAGAAGACATGTTAGCAGTTCTTATACTCTTAAAAATTGTGAGATTAAAGACAGATTTATTGAAGTCACGCACACTGACTATTATTATTATTTTTTTTAAGTTCAGGTTCGTTTCGGCATCTAGCATCCACATTCGTAAATGAGAAGGGGTATCCACAGTCCAAGACACATTATAATTATATTGTGTTCCAAAGCTTCGAAGAAACCAGAGAGATTTAAAGAAATATATATATTTTTTCAAAGCAAATCCAAGCCCAAAAATAGCGAAATTTTAAGCAATATAGCCCAAAAACCCCCACGATGGTTCTTAGTCACTGTAAGCGATAGACTGGGAGTAGCCTATATAAATTAGGCTTTTCTTAAGTTATTTTAAATTGAAGAGGCATAATACAACTGACAGGTCAAAAGACTAAATTAATCCAGAATTACATAGCATAAAGAGATGTAAAACAATGTAGAAATATATTATTTAAGGCTATATCTGGGTCAATCCTGGGGAGTGGGGTATATTGTCAGAAACATGAACATGATATTCGGGAAGAATTTCCGTAAGGAATCTATTGATACCACCTTTTATGCCCCCCTCATCTTGAGTTTGACATAAGGGACGAATCACCGGCATTTTTATTGGTGGGGGGGGATCAAGAGGGGTCCACATCCGGATAGTCAAGGGGCATGGGCTATATAATATTTTTTCAAAATATTGGGGGTCCAAGAAACGCGTTGAGCCACCGTGAAATGCGTTGAGAAAAGATTAGACCAACATTGGCTGGGAGCTCAATTGAGACTCAAACACCAACTGAAGTTATCATAACATCACCAGCAAGAAATATACAGGAAGTCATCAAATCTTTTTCTCATTGACAATTGCAAGTGAAGGTGATATTTTTGATTTACAACAAATAAAAGTAGCATTGTCAAGATCCGTAGTCCATTATATGTTATTTATAAAGATAATGATTATTTCATTGATATTGTTTCCCCCATCTCTCCTGATTGCCTCAGATACATGCTAGCAATAGTAATATGTTTCACTGTTTTGTTGAATCTTGTGATGGCATCATTCTTCTTTATTAAATGGATCTCTGTGATACCAACTTTCATGATACTTAGTTTTACCTTATTGAAAACACTACAATTGTTAGTATGAATAGTTTACTTTTTGAAAGAGAAACCAAAGAAACTTTAACGCCCAGTTCCCGGTCTTACGGAAGGGCGGTTGTATAGACTTTAGAGGAAGCTCATGCAATGGGAAACCGAAAGTTCCAGAAACATTTAGCCTACTGATAAATGCCATATAATTATAGGCAATATACCGATATAATCATAGCCAATACCAATATAATCATAGGCAGCGCAATAGCGCTGCCTGGCTAAAGAGCTATTTGGGCACAATATAGTATTTTTTTTTTATTATTTATTTAATTCTTTTTAGACTGGGGCAATTCGTTGAGAATGTTTTGTCGTAGAGACTTCGGAAGGGGCTCATTCTATTGGAAATCAAAAGTTCGAGGAAATTGAAAGTTCTCGCTCAATTGGAAATTGGAAGTGACCTTTTAAATAGCTGAAAGTATTGGAGGGCAAACATCCCTCCACACCCATTATTTCCACAGACATATCCAATTTTGAGATAGTCATTTTATTCAGCGTAGTTGAAAGGTCCGGAAATTATGCCTTTAAGGATATCACCCCCCCCTCCCAAAGCCCTCAGCACAAGGGTGATAAGCTTTTCTACAGGGGCATATAGGGTTTTTATGGAAACTGTGGTCGTATAAACTTTGGAAGGGGCTCTTTGGATTAAAAGTTATGCCACAGGGTTGTAAGTTATGCCGCATGGGGAATATGAATTTTGTTTTTTTATGGAAGGGGTTATCATGTGAATTTTAGAGGAGGTCTATTTGATTGGAAATGTATAGTTCTAATTCCCTTTTAAGAGTTAAATATGACAGAGAGCAACTAGCCCCCCTCCCTGACATCCACTTTTTCCCAAACGCATTTTAAGATTGCCATTCTGTTCACAACAGTAAAAAGAGGAAATATTAATTTCTTCAAGGTAGACACAACACCCAAAGCCCAAGGGCAAGGGTCGTAAGTTATGACCCGGGACATATATGATTTTTATGGAACGGGTGGTCATATAAGCTTCGGATCGGACAGAGCTCATTTGGCTGGAAGTCAGAAGTTTTAGTGCCCGTTTTAAGGTTCAAAAGTGAATAGAGGGTAACCAGCGCCTCCTCCTCCGTAAGCCTATCATTCCCAAAAACACATCCGATCAAAATTTTAAGAGAGTTCTTTTGTTTACCATTGTTGAAAGGTCCAGTAATTATGTCTTTGTGGATGTCAATCTCCCAACAGTCCTCAGGGCATAAGCTGTAAGTTAGGCAATTCGTTCATTGTTTACATTAAATAAAAAACAAGTTTGTTTAACTGAGAGCAAAGAGCGACATTAAAACTTAAAACGAAAAGAAATTATTCCGTATACGAAAGGGGCTGTCCCCTTCTCAACGTCCCGCTCTTTACGCTAAAGTTTGACTCTTTGTCACAGTTCTACTTTTAAAACTTTTAATTGTTTTCATAATTGTTATACCTAATAAATATACGTAACTTACAAATTAACTTACGTAACGAACTTCTATATTCGTATAATTTTATTACGTATATGAGTGGGTTGCCCCCTCGTCAATATTCGCTCTTTACACTAAAGTTTGAATTTTGTTCCAATTCATTAAGAATGAACCCTGAATCACAAAGGCCGTTTAATTAGAATAAATAGCTCTTTTGAAATCAATAAAAATGCTTTAGCGTAAAGAGCGAGGTATTGAGGAGGGGGTGTACCCTCTAATATACGTAATAATTTCTGTTCGTGTTAAGTTTTAATATTGCTCCTTAATTTCAGTTGAAAAAGCTATTTTTTTATTTGATTTCTGAACGTTTTTGAATTAATGCAGGTTTTGATTTTGGCTCACCGTACATGAATAATCAAATGAATTTACATATTAATTTTACTTTTTTTGCTAAATGGCTTTCTTCAAGTTTTTATCAGACGGTTTTGAGAAAAAAGAGGTGGGAGAGGGGGTCTAGCTGCCCTCCAACTTTTTGTGTTACTTAAAAAGGCCACTAGAACTTTTAATTCTATTAACGAACGTTTTCATTAGTAATAAATATACATAACTGACAAATTAGCTTACGTAACGAACTTCTGTATTCTTATATTTTTATTACGTATATAAGGGGGTTCGACCCTTCGTCAAAATCTCGCTCTTTACACTAAAGTTGGAATTTTGTTCCAATTCTTTCAGAATGATCCCTGAATCACAAAGTCCGTTTAATTAGAATAAATAGATCTTTTGAAATTACTAAAAATACTTTAGCGTAAAGATCGAGGTATTGAGTTGGGAGTGAACCCCCTCATAAACGTAATAATTTCTGTTCGTTTTAAGTTTTAACGTTGCTCTTTACTTTCAGTTGAAAAAAACTTGTTTTTTATTTAATTTCTCATTTTTTTAAACAATGCCGGAATTCATGGAAATTCTCTTCCCTCATGATAAATTCCTCCATGGAAAGATCCTCTCACGTAACCCCCTCCACCCACCACCAGAAAAAATCCTCCATGAAAACGTCTGTATACTTCCCAGTAACCAATAATATGTGTAAACAACGGGGCAAAGTTCATAACTTACAGCCCTTCCCCGGAAACTGTAGGGGATTAAGTTGGTCTCAAAAACATAATTATTATATTTTTCGACTATGCTGAACAAAACGGCTATCTCAAAATTTTGATCTGGTGACTTTGGGGAAAAAAAGCGTAGGAGGGGGCCTAGTTGTCCTCCAATTTTTTGGTCGCTTAAAAAGGGTGCTATAACTTTCAATTTCCGTTAGAATGAGCCCTCCCATGACAGTCTAGGACCACTGGGTCGATACGATCACCCCTTGGAAAAAGAAAAAAAAAACAACAAATAAACACTATCTATGATCTTTCTACTGACAAAAAATATAAAATTCCACAATTTTGCAGATAGGAGCTTAAAACCTCAACAGTAGGTTTCTCTGATACGCTGAATCTGACGGTGTGATTTTCATTGAGATTCTATGACTTTTAGGGGGTGTTTCCCCCTTTTTAGGAAATAAGGCAAATTTTCTCAGGCTCGTAACTTTGGATAGGTAAGACTAAACTTAATGGAACTTATATATTTAAAATCAGCATTAAAATCCAAATTATTTTTATGCATATACTGGTATCAAAATTAGGCTTATTAGAGTTTCAGTTACTTTTGAGCTGGGTCGCTCCTTACTACGGTTCGTTACCACGAACTGTTTGATATAGTGTATATTATTGAGAAATTATTGAACTTTACTTTCCTAAAACACGAAGTGCAATCAGGTGAGCCTTTTAGAGAATGCTGAGGGAAGTGTTGAACTAAATCAGAATACGTTATGCGCATATGGATTGTCAAAAGGCCGTAAGACAAGAGTGACTGAGTATGTTAATTTCGAACTTGCAGAAAGTGGTAAGGGAGATGACCAAAAAGCCAATATGTGCTCGCTAATACTACTATCACTACTAAATTTACTACTAGTACTTCTATTGCAACTACTTGTAAGTAGTTGCTAATAGTACTACCGCTATTACTATCAATACTACCACTGGAAATACCAATACTACTACTGTGATTACTATTACAACTATGTCTAAGGGTATAAAAGTGACATTTTTAAGGAGTTATTTTTCCGGGGGGGGGGGGGTGAACTGAATAACAATACGCCATCTGTATACAGGTTGTCAAAAGTGTGTAACAGCCATATCTTAGGAATAGTTTGGTGTGTGAAGTTGAAACTAACAGGGCTTATTGTGGGGGATGTTGAATTAACCAAAAGAAAATATTTGCATCCTAATACTACTGCTTCTCCTCATACTGCTACTATTTTTACTACTTCTAATGCTGCTACTGCCACTGAAGCTAAGGCTACTACTGTTAATTCCACTGCTACAAGTACTACTTCTGCTACTAAAACTAAGGGTATTCAGCCAAAGATTTTTGGATATATTGAAACTGTATGGAACTAAATCGAAACACACTATGCCCACACAGTTTGTCAAGAGGACGTGCCAGAAATGCTTCAGGTACGGTTAATGGTATTAGCTGAAACCTGCCGCGCGTTGCTGTGGCACTGGGGGATGTTGAAAATACTAAATATGTTATGTGCCTACTGCTACTACAAATATTACTACTATGCAAGCTAAGAGTATTAAGGTGAATCTTTAAAGACAATCTTTATAAGACAAAACAATATCTTTAAAACAGCTTACACTGTTAAGTTAGACCTTTAAGGGTACGTTGTGGCGGATTTTGAACTAGCCAGAACGCAATGTGTGTATACTACTAATGCTACTCCGACAGTTACTGTAACCAATGACGCTAAGGATATTAAAATGAAACTTTTAGGGAACGTTTAGGAGGAGTTTCAATTAAAAAAAAAAAAAAAAAAAAAAAAAAAAGAACAGCACTGCTTCCCTTCAAGGCATTTACTAAAATAAAATTTCCAACTTTCATAAATCATGTACACAAGGGAAGGGCGTGTTCAGGATTTTGGTCTGGAGGGAGTTACACAGATAAACTTTAAGAGCGTATTATCCATTTTTGTTATGGTTTTGCAAGCCGGACAAAATTTCAAACCCAAGACCTCCTCTCCTGGATGTGGCCTTGACACAAGGGGAAATGCCAAACTAGAGTAACTGTACCAAACTTGTCAGAAATGGTTCCAAGGAAGGAACAGTTCCATGCTTGGAATGAAATTTTCCGAGGGAAACAATTTTTCGGGGGAAATAATATGCGCGCGTGTTCCTATGGGGAGTCGTTTCTAAGAACATGAGGGGGAGGTTGCAGACGAGGAAGGGGCAGGCTCCCTCCTATACGGAATTAATTTTGCTCATTTGGGTTTCAATGTTACTCTGTACTTTCATAATAACAGGGTAGATCGAAAATATCCTCGGAAATCACGAGGGATTCTCCCGTCCCAACTTTATAGTTATATCTGTATTTATCTGTACGCTAAGTGTGGAAGTTTCAATTTAATACTCTCAGCCTTTTTATATACCCTTTGAATATGTTTTGATTGTATCCGGCATTCTTCTCCAAAGCTGTGGAGTGGTATGCCATCCCCTTAGGTATAGTTATTCGACGTTTAGACCATTTTGAACAAGGTGACAATTTCATATTTTTGATCAACTTTTTTTGGAGAGAAGGTACCTAAAGAGGGCATGGAAGGGAAACTGGCAGCCCTTCAACCACTTTAAAAAATCCCCTTCAAAATGTTCTGAAAGTATGAAGTTAATATCCCCTGCCCTTGTACTGGGGGCTGCAGAAGGATAGAGATTGTCAAACCTGAAACCATAGTTATTTGATCTTAGGACTATTTTGAACAATATCACTATCTCAAAATTTTGGCAATATGTACTTGGAAGGAAAGGAATATGGTTTGGGGGGTTTGCCCTCCATCACTTTGAATCTTAAAAAGGGCACTGGAACCTTATATTTCCAATTGCACGAGCCCTATCCAAAAATTATACGACCACCCTTTTGGAAAAACTTTTACCTAAACCTTTGGCAACATGTATAACTTACAACCCTTGCCCTGGGGACTAGGGGGGTCAACCTGGGGCCATGATTATTTGACTTTAGGGCTACTTTAAACAAATGGTTATATAGAAATTATGCATTTGGGTAGAAGAGCAAAGAGAACGTTTGCCCCCTCTCCCACTTTTGACTCTGAAAAAGAGCACTAGAACTTTTAATTTCTTAATTAAAAAGAAATTTAATTTAATTTTTTTTATTTTTAATTTTTCTTTAATTTTTTAATTGTTTATATTGGCACTTTCCTCTGCCAAAATATATATTTGAATATATTCCAGAGGAATATATTCCTCTGCCTTTATATTTCCTCAATATAAACAATTACTTCAGTTTTTCTAAAGTTACAGTCAGTTGCGGGAGTGTTTGTTTTAAAATGTGAGTTTTTGTTTCTTATATATTTGATTGTTTATATTTTTTATGTTGGTTTAGTTGTCGTGGCATTTTTATAATGTCTTAAAAATAGTATTAAATTGTTGTAATTTTCTCCGTTTTTGTTGTTTTTTTTTTTCCGTTGAGAAAGGCTCCCGGACGTGGGGCCGAAATATTCGGAGTATTTTTATTTTTTGGTTAGCTAAAGTGTAGTTTTTATTTTATTTTGTTGTCACTGGTTTATAAGAAATTAAACCCGTTTTTCTTCAATTATTTTTTTTCGTAAAGGGAAAAGCAGTGTGGTCTAAGAAATTATTTGCTCCTTAAGAGAATTGATTTAAAAAAAACTTTTTCACCAAAATAAGTTTTCAAAGAAAAGTGAAGACCTCCATTAAATAAAAAATGAGCAGAAGTAAAGTCAAATAATTTTCCAAGCGTAAAACTGCCACAAATTATCACAAATAAATAAATGAAACTCAAAACAAATAGAAAGGACAATAAATAAGTGAGTCAAACTCAAAACGAGCAGAAATTAAAATGAGCAGGGCTGACAACCCCCAACCTTTCTCAAGATCTAGAACACAATTTGCAGTTTTGTTTACCTCAAAGCGCAAATTATGTTATGGTCTTGAGAAGGCATGGGGTTTGTCAGCACTACTCATGTTAATTTCTGCTCGTTTTGATTTTGACTTTAACTACTCAACTCAAAATTCGTTTTCTTATTGATGGTGATTTGAGTTAGTTTTACACTTTGAAGTTACTTAACTTTATCAATTTTAATATTGTTTTAAAGTAATATTAAATGGGAAAATTGAATGACTGTGGAGGGTTGACGTACCCAATATCCCTAAATACCTATTTACTGAACCGTTCAACTATGTTGAACAAAATGGTTGTCTCAAAAGCTTGATTAGAAGGGTTTGGAATATTATGTGCTAAGGATGAGGGCTGCCTTCCACCGAACTTATTCTTACTCGTAAAAAGGGCACTACAACTTTTAATTTTCAATTGAATTAGCTTCTTTAAAGGTTCAAACGATATTGCTAGCTATAATAGAGCAGTGCTATCTATAATATTGCTTGTATGTCCTTTAGAAAACCTGCATGCACATAGTCTTTTCGGTTAATTGAAACTCCCCTAAACGGTCCCTAAAAATTTCACTTAACCCTTTCAGTCATTTTGTTTTCAGTTGAGAACATACCATTATCTGCCACCTAGTGTCTTATGTTACAGGTAAATATGCATTCAAATTAGCGCGCCATAAGCTTCATTCATCAAGAAATAATCTGAAAAAAGTTTGAAAGTTCTAACTTCAAAACTCCATTTTATACAAAAGTTTGAAGTTGAGGAATGGATGGATCTCAAAATAGTGCAGAACCAGGTAAGACTCCAGTCTATGTGTAAGAATATGGATGAATCTAAGGCCATATCTAACAACTAATACTCAGACAAGATAAGTAAAGACATCTAGTGGCCAAAAATAGACTAACTGCGTGAACACTGGAGGGCAGGCGATTTTTCTCAAACTACGTGTCCTCAACCGAGTATAGTGTGATCAACGCATAGCAAACTGAGCAAGCGGCGTGTATTTTTTACATTGATTTTTTCGTTGTTTCTTTCAAATATAATATTCTATGTACGGTGAATTTACACGTGGTAAATCTATTTGAAAAATTCTCGGAAGGAGAGGGAAAACGTAAAAGCTGTAATTTGTACATTTCTTTGACTAAGTTGGGTTGTAAATAAGGGTTGTAATTTGTTGGGGTTGTAAATGCTAAGTTGGGTTGTAAATTTGTAAATTTGAAGTTGGGTTCTAGATGATTTTCCTAGGTTGTTTCCTTAAGAAGAACTTTGATTGTTGTTCATAGAACTATAAGACTCGTTTGGTCCTGAGATTCAGTTATTTTTCTGTTAAAATTCTTTTTAAACTTTCACCAGGCTGATGAAAAAATATTTTAATTTTCGTTGTTAAACACACACAATTTGAAATATATACTTCAAAATATGAAAAATATAATTCATAGGCAGCGCATTTGCTTCTTTTTTGTTTTCCCCAGACCAATTCGAATGGTACGAGTGGTCTTAAAAACTTAAGAGGGGACCCATTTGATTGGAATTTCAAGTATCCTGATTAGGAATTGAGAGTTATTAGAGGACAACCAGCCACTCCCAAGCCATTTTTTCTTAGCATAGTTGAAAAGCCCAGTAACTATGGACCTAGGGGTGTCATGCCCCTCTGACAAGGGATATTAATTGTGCAAGTCGACCATTGTTTACATTTAAGGTGTCATTAGTGGGACAAAGGGCCTGTTTGAACCTGAAAGTATGAAAAGGCTGAGAGCATTAAGGTAAAACTTTTAGGGCATGCTATGGATGAGGTTAATTTAGATGTTCATCCAGGTTTACCAAAAGGTGCATCTGCAATATCCCAGGAATGGCTAAGGGTGGGTTGTTAGTTGGAAATTTCCAAGGAATGTTCAGCAGTATGTTAAACTAGATCAAAATACACTATTTACATCTATGTTTTCCGAAATACACTTAGGAACTTACTGTATATCTTAGGAACTACTAAGTGTATTATCGAAACTTTCGAAGTGTCATTTTTGTAAACGACATGGGTTAAAAATAAATTAATTAAATAAAAAGTCACGATGTGCATCTAAATGGTCAAAAGGATGCATCTGTATAGTGCAAGAAACAGCTAAAGATAATAAAGATAAAATAAACAGCTAAAGAAAGTCGTATCTAGAAATGTTTTTTTATCACTTCTACACCGTTTTCTTTATCCTAATAATGACGAACAGGGCAATGAGTGCAGTTTTACAACTATTTTTTTTCCAGGTCCTTCGCAGCGTCCAAGGCGTTTGCGCGTCAACCAGCAGCAAATTTTGAACATTTTTGATCAAATTGACAGTGACATTTCCGATACAGACCTTCTGGATAGCGACGAGGAGCAGGACGATTACGACCCTCGACCCAATGCAGGAACGGCAGCAGTGAGTTCCAGTTAAAGTGCATCAACTGAAGGCGAGGAGGTTGATGTAAGGCCTCCACCGAGGAAGGGCAGAACCAAGGTTTGGAAGAAGAAAAAATTTGATATAGCTTATAAAAGCACAGCCCCAAGTCTACCTGTACCAGGTCATGATGAGCCTATAAACTATTTTACGGAATATCTAACAGAAGATTTTTTTGAAATCACTGCGAACCAAACCAACCTGTACTCCGTCCAGAAGACTGGAAAATCCATTGATACTAACGTAGTCGAAATGAAGAAGTTTTTTGGGATTCACGTTGCCATGGAGGTTTTCAATCTCCTACGATACCGGATGTACTGGGGTACACGAACGCGCATCCCACTCATCGCTGATACGATGAACTTCAACAGATTTTCCCGCCTTCGGTCCTTCGTTCACTTGGTTGATAATACTTCCAAAGACCCTGATAACTTGGATCGTCTTTGGAAAGTGCGACCTATTATTGATATTGTGCAGAAGAAAACGCAGACTATTTCTCCGTCTGAGCACCTCTCCTGTGACGAGCAGATGGTCCCTTTTACTGGAAACCTTGATATCAAACAGTATATTCGGGGAAAACCTTGCCCATGGGGCATCAAAATCTTCGTGCTGTGTAATGCGGATGGAAGAGTACTCTCTTTTGAAATTTATCAGGGCAAAAAGACGAACATGGTTGAAGAGTACAAAAGCTTTGGCCTCGGAGCATGTATGGTTTTGAATCTTGCTGGACGACATCAGCTTGTGGAATTTACTAAACTTTATTTCGACAATTTCTTTACGTCTTTGGCTTTGCTGGAAAGACTAAGTGAGATGGGCCTCTACGGAACAGGCACTATACGAAGCAACAGGCTTCAGGGAGCTAGGCTGGAAGGGAAGGGGATCATTCTGTGAAGTAGTGGCTAGTAGTGGAGATACCTGCTTGATGAAATGGATGGACAACAGATCAGTTATCCTTGCATCGAATATGATTGGAAGTGGAGCAGTGAACAAGGTACGCAGATGGTGTAAACAAACAAAAGCCTACTTGCAGGTTGACCAGCCCCAAGTTGTATCCCTGTATAACCAGTATATGGGTGAAGTGGACAAGATGGATCAAATGCTATCATATTACCGAACATTCATTAGATCTAGAAATGGACCATGAGACTGATCTTCCACATGGTCGACCTATCCATCTGCAATTCATGGCTAGAATATGTAGCTGATCGGAAGGCCAAAGCAGAACGCTCGATGGACTTGCTCTCCTTCCGCATGGAAATAGCAGAGGCGCTTACGTCTGCTGAAGGCATGACCCCCAGAAGAAGGGGTCGCCAAGGTCTCTCACCTCTAGTGAGGAGGACGAACATGAAAATGTAGACGAATCAGCATCTCGCAAAAGAAAGATGAAGTTTCAGCGTCCGTGCTCAGCAGTGAAAAATGATACATTCTCTCATTGGACTCAAAAAGTAAAGGGCCAGAGTAGGTGTAAAAACTCGCCATGCGTGTTGAAAACTCGCACTATGTGTTTGAAATGCAATGTTCCATTGTGTCTAGAAGAGGACAGGAACTGCTTCAAAGAGTTCCACATTAAAAAGTGAAATTTGTCTGTGCTTAGTATTTTTTTATAACTTCTCAATAAACTCACTATATCTGATGAAAAAGTACAAAGTTGATCACACTGTCCTCAACTGAGTACACGCTAGAAAACATAGAAAGGTTCCTCCAAAAAATCTAAAAAAAATTGACGATGATTAGGTACCCCAAGGTGTCACGCAGTCTGGTTTTTAGAATTTTCTATCGAAGGAAAATAATTCGTCACTGAAAGGGTTAAATACCCCTAGTGTCATTAGTTAAAATAACCGTAGAAGCAGTATTAAATGCACACACACAGTATCTTCTGGCTGGTTCAAAATCCGCCACAACTTACCGTTATCATTTCCTGAACGTTCTAAATTATCATACTCAGTCCTTTGTGAGTTAAGCCCATTTGACAACCCGTATGCATGTAAGAAGCATTAATTTGGTACAACACACTCTCAACGTTTTCTGAAAGGCTCACCTGAATGCGCTTCATCTATTTTGAAAGTAAATTTCAATCAAAAATACTATATATAAACGAGGGACGAACTGCCTAACTTACAGCCCTTGACCTGAAGACTCTGGGGTGGTTGACATCCCCAAAGGTATAACTAATGGACCTTTCAACAATAATAAACAATATAGTTCTCTTGGAATTTTGATTGGATCTGTTTTGGGAAATGATGGACGTGGGGACTGGCTGCCCCAAAGTCGCCTTTTACTCTTAAAAAGGGCGCTAGAACCTCCGATTTCCAATGAAACGAGCCCTATCCCAAGTTTATACGACTACCCCCTCCATAAAAATCTTACATGCCCGAGGGAACAACTTACAACCCTTGACCCAGGGCTCTAGGAGGTGGGTATCAACCCTGGAGGCATTGTTATATGTTCTTTGGTCTATTTTAAACAAAATGGTTATTCCCTACTATCACTTTTGACTGTTAAAAAGGAACAAGAACTTTCAATTTCCTATCAAATGAGCTTCCTCTAAAGTTGATACGACTGCCCTTTCATAAGAAACCTTATAGGCCTCGGGGCATAACTTACAATCATTGCCCCCAGACCCGGGATGGGCTGGATATCAACCCAGAAGGCCTTGTTATGTCATCTTTAGACTATTTTTTTTAATAAAATAGCTGTCTCTAAATTTCTATCGGATGCATTTGAGGAAAACAAGAGCTGGGGGGAGGCTAGTTGCTCCCGATCACTTCAATTCTTAAAAAGGGCACTAGAACTTCTGATTACCAATAAAATGAGTCCCGCAAGAAATTTATGTGAACACCCCTTCCATAAAAACTCTATATACCCCCGGGGTATAACTTACAACCATTGCCCTGGGGGATGTTGGGAAGGGGCTAATCCCCAAACACATAATTCCTTGACATTTCAATTTTGCTGAACAAAATGGCTATATCAAATTTTGATTGGATGTGTTTGAGGAAATGAAGAGGGAGGGGGGCTTGTTGCCCTCCAATTACTTTGACTCTTAAAGAGGGAACTAGAACATTCAATTTCTATAGAATAAGCCCCTCTCGAGGTTTCTTCGACATTTCTTTCTATACGGTGTGTCCTCGTCAGAAGATACAAAAAACAAAACATTGCGCCCACAAGGTCATACATTTAATTTTTTATGTCTCCTCTAACAGTTTGTGGTGATGAACTGTAAGTAAGGAGCAAACCGGTTCAATAGTAACCGAAACTATAAAGAACAGATCTTGATACCAATAGATATATTAAAAGAATCAGCTTGTTAAGGAAATTTTAAATATATAAGTTTTATTAAGTTTAATCTTACCGATTAAAGGCTACGAGCCTGAAAGAAATTGCCTGATTTTCGAAAAAAGGGGGAAACATCCCTTAAAAGTACTAGAATCTTGATGATATCACACCATCAGAAAAACGTATCAGAAAACCCTACTGTAGTGGTATCAAGCTCCTATCAGCAAAAATGCGACTTTTTTTGTTTCCCTTATATATTGTAAAGCTTGACGTAGGAACATACAAAACATGTAATAACGAAGGTACATATTGGTTTTCCAATATATGCACATATTTTGGGTTCCCCCCTTCCCCCAAAAATGGGAAGGGAGGGGTATCTGGACCCTCTCCTTGAGCCAGATCCTATTTTTTAGAATTCTGAGCATTTTAGGTTTTCCCTCCAAAATTGATCCACCTCCTTATGCCCTCAGAAAGGAGGAAGAAAGGGTCTCTGAGCCTTCCCCTTGAGTCAGATCCCACTTATTTTCGATTCCGCCAGCGATGTCATCACGTAGCTGTCTGAAGCTTTTTAACTGATTACATTCCCGAATTTTTCATCATCAGTTTTTGCCGATTTCTTGAGACAGAAACTGAGAAAAACTTTGGTTTGAATCGGAAAGCTTCGAAAAAGTATGTCGAATCTTATGTAGAATCCTGACTTTTTAAACTAGTTGCAAAAAATTGGGAGGTTTTGACAAAATCCACCCAACCATTCCCATTTTTTCAATGATACTTTTTCCTAAATTTCGTTGTAAGATCTTGGGAAAAATTAGCTCAATGAGGAAAAAACAAAACTTAAAACACTACAAATTTTTAAATAAACTCATGAAAATTTGTGGGGAAAGTGAAAGTTTGGGAAAAACGGCAAAATTTTCCCTAAGTTTAGTAACAAAAATCTGGTGTTCTGACCAAATTTGCCCCTTCATACACAACAATCCCAAAGCATTACTCTTAATCCCTAATGACTTCAATAGCAAAAGTTAGGACAACAATACAATTAGTTATCCTTACGGTACTAGTCATATTCTTGAAAACTAAAATTGCCATTCTTATTCTTGAAAATTGCCACGGAGAGGCTACTTGTAAAAAATCTTGTGTCTCGAAAAACTTTCATTCTTTCTATTGGGTAAGTATTTCACAGAGAAACACAAGAGAACCAATGATGTTTCAGAAGGACGGGACTATTTTGTTTCTTTTCTTGGCATACCCTTATGAAATAGTAGATTGACTAACTAGAATATGCCATATTTGTAAATAAATGCCATTAAAGCCCATTATCCAGGAACTATAGGAAAGTAACGTCTTTCTTTTTTGCAATTACACTGTAAGAAAATGACAAGGAGTAACAATTTTTATTTTGATGAACAGCTGGTTCTTATCCCTGGTCACAGGATATTTAAGATAATTAATGTAAGCAATACGATTTTTATTTATATAAAATGAGTGTCATGGAATAAAATGAAAGACACAAGTTTTAAACGTTTTACCAAGTATGGTCAATATACAACATGAAATGTCTATAACACAAAATAGAAGAGTACGAATATAATAAGCGTCTAATAAACATAGGTCACTTTCATAAACAAGTCATTCGTAGCAAAATTTCAGGAAAAAAGGCGTCCAATTGAACATGTATAAAAAGTACCATAATAACATCACAGATATATCTTAGTTACCACCTTAACAGTTACTTTTTAAGGAAGCAAAAAATCCTCAGCCAGAACGGTTGCTTACTCTTCACACTTTTTGGTCTCCCTCTGTCTTTAGATTTGTTTCGTAAAAGCTTTTTGCCTCGTTTTCGTCCAATTGTTAATTGTTCTAGTTCTTCATTGTGGCGGATTGCGACGATAATAGCTTCATCAAAAACCTCTTTTAAATTTTTCTGAGTCAGTGAGGAGCACTCAATGAATCTTTCAGCTTTAATTTCGACAGCGAGGCGCTGAGCTTGTACTTCGCTGACAGGTCGATCTCCCCATTGGGACAGTTGTGCCAGCGTCTATAAAAGAAGGAGTTGGAATAAATATAACAATTGTCAAGGAGCCAAACACCGAACTGTAACTAGTAGGTGGCCAGGGAGCAGCACAAGATTTGATAAGGAATATGGGTTAATCGATAGCGCTGATTACAAATATGGCCTTTATATACTCGGCCGAGGGCACTATTCTTCAAACTTCGGAAAAACTTTTTTTGTAGTTGTTGAGTAAATAAGCAATATAATTTGATATCTAAATTATTTATAACAATGTGAAATAAAAACACCACTTGTTAAGCAGTGAGGGCACTTAAAAAGCACACGGGTACAGTGCCGAAAAAAGGATAGAAGACATATTACAAATTACTGAATTTGATTGAAGACTCAACATCTTATAATTTAGCATTGACAGAATATCAGGGAGATGGACAAAGTGAACAGCTACCAAACCAGACGAAAGAAGCTGTATATAACTAGAGACAAGTTTGAATCAACATTGAATGAAAATTAAGCAAAGGGATGTTACTAGTTTTTTCAACAAAGGAAGGGAAAGACAGCTATTTGATCATCTAGAAAATTGTAAATTTAAACAGACAAATACATAAAGTAAAACTAGATCAATCCATCTGATCAGAGGTTAAGGAAAATTAGAATCAGAACGAGTAAAGTAATGACAGACATGGTCCGTCGGAAACAAATTAAGTGAGTGCTCACGCATTAATGAAGAAAGAATTCAACAAAACAAATTGAAACAAACGAGAAAGGTCAGAGGCGGTTTTAGGGAAGGGACAGAGCACAGACCACTTGCACTGGGCACAGAATTTTTAGGGGCGCAGAATTTCAAACAAATAGTCTAACGGTTATAATCATTATGTAATTCTGAAATTTTTATTAATAAAGTAGAGGGCAAAGTTGATAAATAGAAAATGATGTAGAAATTATTAATAAATTAAAAAATAAAAATAAATTAAAATATAATTAAATAATAGCTATTAAAATAATTAAATTAAAATGATTAATCACAAATAAATAACTCAAACAATAAACAAAAATAACTAAAAAATAAATTATTAGTTAATTAATAAATTAAAAATAATTTTGTTAATAAGTTTATAAGGTTAATAAAAATTTTACCCAGGGCGTAAGGAGGCCAAAAAAAACACTGAGAAACTTGAGTAGCCTATATTTGGAAGAGCGTGGGCACTCCTTATAGGAGAAGAAACTGCTATCGAAATTAGAGACTGCCAACAAAAGCATGGATTATCCAATTCTGCAGCCTCCGAAGAGAAGCTAAATGATTCTTAAACATTTTCAAACAGATGAGGGTCAGACATGAATTTTGCTAAGACTTTGAACAACATTCACACAAACTGTGGCAATTTATGCTGTTTATGAATAAAATCTGTGTACACTTGGGCCTATTGCTGATGACCTTGAAGATTTGTTTTATTTTTTTTTTCGTTTGCTCAGAAGATTAAAAAAGATCACTCTCACACTCACCTCTTTGGCGAGCAGGTCTTATGGATAGTTTGCTCCCAAACTAGAAAAATACCACAAAGCTCTTATTAATACACAAATGAATTGAAAAATGTGTTTGTACACGGTCCTAATGAATTTACGAATAATAACACACCAGAGTATAAATACGAATAATATAAACTTAAAAACTCAGGTATGTTCTTCTACATAAAAACTGCTAAGTATTTTATACAACGTTCTTATTAATAAAACCTCTTTAAAATACTAGTTCAGCATATAAATTTTGTCCACCTGTGTCTCGATTATAGATAGAAAAAGCTTTAAACAATTATAGAATATTATAGGAGAAATAATTCTATAACGCTTTTGAATAAATTTAAATCACAAGGTCTATTTCGCGAACAAGAACAATTCGTTGTACCGCACCTGTACGAGTTGTACTCAGGCGCCGCATCATCTCGGAATGCTTTTCTGGTGAACACAGCTGGTATATAATTAACAACCTGAAATTGCAAGCCAAACTCCAAAGGATCAAGGAGATGTCTCCCTTATTTAGTATTAATTAATTTTTTTAATGTGTTTAAAAAATTTCTTTTAGTGATTAACTGAAATGTGTGCATTCCCCTTCTTTTGCAGGCTTAGAAGTCTTTGGGGACTTAGAATAATACATTCATTGTATGATTAATTATTTATGGACAAATCTTATATGTAGCTTTGACTGGGTTGCATGTAAACACAAATCCAACAGGAGGTAACACTTGGGATGACACTCAAAAGCAGCGTCAGATGGAGGCAACTATGCCTAAGGGTATGAAGGTGAAATTTTCAGAGAATATTTCTGAGAATTTCTGTTGTTTGGATGACAACCTGCCATCCGTATGCAGGTTGTCAAAAGGGCATATCAGCAATATCTTAATAACAGTTTCGTTGTGAAATTAAAACATACAACGCTCGTTGTGGAGGACGTTGAACTAACTAAAAGACAATGTTTGCATCATAGTACTACTACCTCTACTCCTACAGCTACTACTACTACTACTATTATTATTATTGCTACTACTACTACTGCTACTAAAGCTAAGACTACCACTATTAACTATACTCTTACTGCTACTACTATAACTTCTGGTGCTACTAATACTGCTGATAAACCTAAGGGTATCAAGGCGATAATTTTTGGTAATATTGTAACTGTATCGGAATAAACTGAAATACACTATGCCCACACAGGTTGTCAAGAGGACGTATCAATAATGCTTCCGGACCGGTTGATGGTGTCAAGTTAAATATTTCAGCGTGTGTTAAAGGGGATTTTGAAAAAAGGTGATATGTGCATACGGCTACTAATGCTACTACTGCTACAACAACTACTCCTACTACACAAGCTAAGGGTATTATGGTGGAGCTTTCAAGGAATATTTAGGCGGTTGCTGAACTAAATCAAGACAAACTATGATCATGTAGATTGTCATCAGGGTGACAGAGCAATATCAATAGCAATATCAATATCGGCTTACATTATTAAGTTAGACCTTTCCGGGTAAGTTGTGACAGATTTTGAACTAGCCAGAAGACACTGTGTATGCTTTTGATACTACTTCTACGGTTACTGTGATTAAGGCATTGAGTTGAAACGTCTAGAGGGAGAGTTTCATTTAAAGAAAAAACTATGCGCATGCATGTATTAAAAGGGCATATAAGCAATATCGTAGGCAGCGCTACTCTATCACAGAAAGTAATATCATCGATATTTTAGGAGCTAATTTGGTTGCAAATTCTTAGTTCTAGTACCCTTTTTAAGATCGAAAAGTGATTGGAGGGCAACCAGCCCCCCTCTTTAGCTCTTTTTTTCCAAACACTTCCAATCAAAATTTTAGATAGCTATTTTGTTTAGCGTAGCCGAACGGTCTTGTAACTGTATCTCTAGGGCTATTGTGTAGGTCAACTCCCCCACAGTTCTACAATTTACTAATTATGTTGAAAAGCTAAATGTTGCCTTAAGATTAAATAAAAAAGTACTGTGTTAATACTAATTGCCAATAAAGCATCTCAGAAGGATCCCAAGAACGACTAAGCGTATTAAGTTCAAACTTTGGGTGCTAGTTCTATTGCTACTTCCACTCTTAAATTTAACTAAATGAAAAGAGTACAAGCGTATTCAAGCTTTACAAGAGCATAGGTGGATTTCTTTTTGCGAGTGGTATCAAGTTTTCTATTTCAGAGGAGGTATAAAAATAAATTAAACACTACTATTTGTGTCCAGATTTTTAAAAGAGTGTGTAGAAAAAATTTCTCCAGCATACAAATAGCAGGCCAAACTATAAATTCTTAAAGAAAATTCAACAAGATTTAAAACAGTATTTTCTTTTTCCCTGAAAAGAATATGTCGATATAAAACGAACAGAAATTGATAACAAAAATTCTTTTCCACAAAATAAGTTTTTCAAAGAAAAGTGAAGAACTCCATTAAACCAAAAATGAGCAAAAAAAATCAAATAATCTACCAAGTGTAAAACTACCACAAGTCAGCGTCGATAAATAGGCTAAATGAAACCTAAAACAAACAGAAACTACAATAAATAACCGAGTCAAACCCAAAGCGAGCAGAAATTAAAATGAGGACTCAAAACTCCTATGCCGTTCGAAGGGTAGAATATAATTTTCACTTGACTGAAAAATAAATTTTAAAATGTTTTCACTTTTATAACTTTAATAAATCAAATATTATGAACATTTTAAGGAACAAATATCAGTATTATGTATATTAAACTGACAATGCATATTTATTTATATGTGGTTTGCTTAAAATAAGGTCTAAAAAGGGTCAAAATATTTTTTTTTAACTCCTTCAAAACTTCTACCCATAACACTCAAGGCAAGGGAAACTAAATGTAGGCTACATGAAAAATGGAAACAAAATATTGATTCACCTGAAAATTGTGCGTAGGGCTTGAAACTTCGCCTGTAATTGATTTGGGCTAAAGGAACCGTTAAAAACCGTTGGGGGAGTAGCAATCTCTTATTTGTGATAATTTTTGTTCGGTTTGATTTTGACCAGCCCAAATATTTTATTTCAATTTCAATTTAGATTTTATTTATTCGTTCATAGCAATATCTGTTACTATTAAATCTAACTTGATTAGGCAGTTTAAGATCTTTTCATCATGGATTAAATTTATTCGTCCAATCTTTTTAGGTTATGGCATCGGAATTTTTTTTTCTTTCAAAAACTTTGTTTTAATTAATAGAAGAGAATGCTGTAAAATTCTGCTTCTTTAAACATTGTTTATTTTAGGTAATATTTTTACGAGTAAAAAGTTTATTTTATCATTTTTTTAACTGATGAATTTGAAAAAGTGTTATCTTTTTCCGTTGAGAAAAAATAAAAAAAAGAACAAATATTACATTTATTTTTTCTCTTTTTTTTGAAACTCTTATCATGAAGTGACATTATCAGCAAAGGTAAACACTTCTTGTTTTGTTAAAATTTGATATTGCAATATTTCTAAGAAAAGTTCTCAATTAGCCTACTTTTTCTTGTATGTTTGTTCGGAACTAGCCATAAATTTGGCACAATGATCCAGTCATTTAACTCTACGTCCACATCTACGCCTCTGCCAGCCTATATGAACAAGTTTCCATTTCAGGGGTGGAAACGACAAAGCCAGTCAAAAGACTCAAAACCATCCATTATTAAAAAATTTAATTTAAAAATATCCAATATCAGTAGGATTTAATTTTAGGGAGAGAGGACAAAATTAATCTGACGAAAGAAAACAATAGATGTACTCCTGAATTTAAAAATTGTGAGATTCCCCTCGCGTTCAATACAGCGTATTGCAATATTTTTATTGCCTCTCAGTGACTAAAATCAATTGCAATTAATCTCAGTAAGCCATTTTGAAAATGGGGCTTGTAACCAAGGCCGGTCGTTTAATGATTTTCGCCATTTAGGCAATCGTCATCCCCAGAACTTGGCAAACATGAATCAAAGGTGATATGACATCTAGCGGACAAAGTAACGTTTTTTGCGAAAAGAAAATGTTGCTTAACGTCTACCGTGTGTAGTTTTGGAAGAAAGAATGGATCTGTAAATAAAAAAAACTACATCTTCTTTTTCACTTTGAGATCTTAAGCCAGATTTTGCGTATTTCGCGCAGATAGCAGTGAATATATTTCTGCCAAATTATAAGTATTCCCTTGAGTTTGTCATTGCACATTTTTACTTGTAAATATTCATGCACGTAATAATTCCACCGGATGTTCTTTTCGAAAATGATACGATTTGTTTTAAAAAATGTCCATACAACTCCAATTCCAAGTTCCTCATTCTGCAAAGTATAGGTCCACAGAGAGGGGAGGGAGGGGTGGTAAAACAACTGCCTCTATAAATAAAAAATCACAAATCCCAGCAAAAATATTTCTTTTTATAAGTTTTATTATCCCCTATTCCCCCAAAAGCTGGTCTTTTGAACAGTTTACATTTAAAAACTTACAGAGAAGGACAATCCCATGACTTTTTTTTTTTGCAAAATAATAAAACTTCTAGAACAATGGTCAAAATCTAATTTCTGGTTAGATCCGTCTGCTTAATTCGAACAGAATATAGAAAAAGTTATTTCGGCAAGTGTCCTAAAGAGAGCAAGAAGAGGACAGAGAAATCAAGAGAGAGAGAGAGAGAGAGAGGGGAGGAGAAAGAGATGTAGAGAGATAAAGAAAATGGAGATACCTTTACATCATGCCTCAAATCTGATTGCGTGCCAACGAGTATTATAGGCGTAACCGGGCTATATTTTCGAATTTCAGGGAACCATCTTGATGTGACATTCTCAAATGAAGAAGGAGACACCACACTGAAACATAAAATGAATACGTCTGTCACCGGCTCTTGATATGCGAAAGGTCTCAGAGAGTCAAACTCCTCCTGTAAAAGGACTAAATTAGTAAAAGGAAAGCTAAGAATACGAGTGGAGGATCCCACAGAGAGTTCAGGTAGGCAAAGACCCCAAGGTTAAAAAAGCTATAAAATATAGCCTAGTAAAAAGGATATTTTGGACTTTGGGGATTGTATGCCAAAAATTTAGCAGTTTTGTCCAGAAAGGACAAAACTTTGTCCCTCACAAGGAAAATCAACGGCTTTTCTGAAGTGTTTCACGGACTCAAGTTTCCTTAATTTATACTTCCATTTATTTGTATTACTTGTTTAACAAACAATGCACGAACAAAAAAAAGTAATGCAAAAAGGCTGTTCGGTTTTGACTACTAAATATAAAAACATTCCAATTTCTTTGCCCCCCCCCAAAAAAAAAAACCAAAATGTTGAGCAAAAATTCACCAAACCTGTCATAACCTGATAAACAGACACGTAAATAGGGAGGACGAAGGGTCCTGATATCTGAAACAGTAGGAGAAAAAAAAATTGAGGGTGGAAGGAACCAGAAAGGTTCGAACCGAAGAATCCAGAGACTACGGATAAAGCTTATCATTAATCTTGTTGTAACAAAGAAGATTGTTGTATCCTTTTGTAAAGAATATGAAAAGAGTAGGAGCTGCTAAATCGTCCAATAAAGGTTCCTCTGTCCCACAAACTCTGACACATACGTCATGGAGTGCCAAAATTCCAAAAGTAACATCCATAAACGCGTGAATGGTTCTTTTAAGCACTGGTCTTGGCAAATGTCCAATGTACTCCATCGTCAAATTCAGCACAAAGATATTATCAAGATAAATCGGGCAGCACCAAGATTTTTACGGGTTATTTCACCATCTTAATTAACTAAACGACACTTCTGTAATTAGGGTAATTAAATCCCATTTCCGGACAGACAGAAGGAGAATTTTCCATGACAGGTGAACAAACATACCATAATTGACAAAAATAGGTACAAGTCCTGGTTTAAGTACAGACAGGAAAAAGAATGTTAACATGGGATGGCCCTTTAATGAAAAAGGTCATTCTAGACATTTTCAACGGACCTCATTTGAAATATCACAATTTTGAAGGCCATCACTCAAGAAACTACGAATAATCGTATTCGGTTGGATAACTGAACAATCGACTCTTTTTGTAAGGCATTTAATGTGACTTATTCGGGAGAAGACAATATTAAAAAAACATCCAATAATAGATTACTTATCGATATATAGCGAATAGAAGAAATTCGAGAAGAAACCTTGAAATGGGAGCGGTCATAGGGCAACAGCCCCCCCCCCAACATACAAACATTCCAGAAACCCTCTCTGTATTCAAATACCGTTGGCTGTGCGAAGAAAATCCCCCAAATTAGTATTATTCAGTGTCTAGAATTCTAAAGATTTTGGCTTGAAAGCAAGTTGAAACCTAAAAGGGCAAATATTACCCGAGATTGGAAGCCGGATCGCACGCAGAGCAACCCTCAGTACTAATTAGTGTTAATTGGTAGTATTAATTACTGCTTAACAGAACAAAAAATACTTTTTCAGCAGTTTTACTAAATATAGAACTTCTGTAAACTTAATAAAACGATTGGTTAACCCCGCTGTAAGTTGCTTGGACAAAAAGGAACTTTAAGAACAAGATCTTACCACTTTTAAAAGTTCAATTTGAAAAGAAAATTAGTTTTTATAACTAAAGTCTTAATTTATATCAAACATATTTTCAATCCCAATTTATGTCCTGATTACAGGGTTCCCGCTATGTCCCTAAGGTCCTTAGAGCCCCAAGACCGGAGAAGATCCCTGGTATTCCATAAACAGTTTTCAAGTCCCTTTTTTGCAAGACTTAGCATTGTCAAGACTTCATCCAAAAAGTATTTTTAGTACGTTAGTGACCTTTAATCAAACAGTTCGTGGTAACGAACTGTAGTAAGGAGCGACCCGGCTCAATAGTAAACGAAACTCTAAAAAACGGAACTTCGATGCTAAAAGATATATAAAAAGAATTGGATTTTTATGCTGATTTTAAATATATAATTTTCATCAAATTTAGTCTTTCTTATCAAAAGTTACGAGCCTGAGAAAATTTGCCTTATTTTGGAAAATAGTGGGGAAACACCCCCTAAAAGTCATAGGATCTTAACGAAAATCACACCATCGAATTCAGCGTATCAGAGAACTCAATAGAAAACAATTTCAAGGTCCAATCTACAAAAATGTGGAATTTCGTACTTTTTGCCAGAAGACAGATCACTGGTGCGTGTTTATTTGTTTTTTGTTTTTTTCCCAGGGGTCATCGTATCGACCAAGTGGTCCTAGAGTGTTGCAAGAGGGCTCATTCTAACGGAAATCAAAAGTTCTAGTGCCCTTTTTAAGTGACCAAAAAACTGGAGGGCACCTAGGCCCTCTCCCACGCTCATTTTTTCCCGAAGTCAACGGATCAAAATTTTAAGATAGCCATTTTGTTCCGCATAGTCGAAAACCATAATAACTATGTCTTTGGGGATCACTTACTCCCCCACAGTCCCTGGGGGAGGGGCTGTAAGTTACAAACTTTGACCAATGTTTACATACAGTAATGGTTATTGGGAAGTGTACCGACGTTTTCAGGGGAATTTTTGTGGTTTGGGTGTGGGGTTGAGGGAAGGGGCCTATGTGGGAGTATCTTTCCTTGGAGGAACCTTTAATGGGGGAATCAATGAAAAGGGCACAGGATTTTCTAGCATTACTATTAAAAAAAAACAATGGAAATATAAACATGACAAAGTGTTTTCAATTGAAAGTAAGGAGTAGCATTAAAACTTAAAACGAACAGAGATTATTACGCATATGAGGGGTTCTAAAAATACTTTAGCATAAAGAGCAAGGCATTTAGGAGGAGATAGATACTTCGTTCTTTATGCTAAAGTATTTTTAGTAATTTCAACTATTTATTCTACGGCCTTTCTGATTCAGTGGTCATTCTTAAAGAATTGGGACAAAACTTAAGATTTAGTGTGAAGAGCGAGGTATTAACGAGGGGACAAACCCCCTCATATATATAATTAAAAATATAAGAATATAAAAGTTTGTTACGTAAGTTAATTCTTAAGTTACGTGTATTTTTTACTAATAAAAACGTTCGTTAAAAATTAAAAGTTCTAGTTGCCTTTTTAAGTAACCGAAAAATTGGAGGGCAACTAGGCCTCCTTCTCCACCCCTTATTATCCAAAATCGTCTGATCAAAACTAAGAGTAAGCCATTTAGCCAAAAAAAGAATTAATATGCAAATTTCATTTTAATAATTTATGTACGGAGAGCCAAAACCAAACATGCATTAATTCAAAAACGTTCAGAAATTAACTAAAAAAAACTAGTTTTTTTAACTGAAAATAAGGAGCGACATTAAAACTTAAAACGAACACAAATTACTCTGTATATGAAATGGGTTGTCCCCTCCGCAATCCCTCGCTCTTTACGCTAAAGTTTGACTCTTTGCCACAATTCTACTTTTTAAAACAATTAAAAACTTTAGCGTAAAGAGCGAGGGATTGCGGAGTGGAAAACCCATTTCATACACGGAGTAATTTCTGTTCGTTTTAAGTTTTAATGTCGCTCCTTACTTTCAGTTAAAAAAAACTAGTTTTTTTCTTATTTAATGTCCTGTAGACTCAAGAATAATTTTAAGGCTACAGCGACTAAGTCTTCTTGATAATGATGGATGAAAAGGTTCGAAGCCCTTTGCGTCTGGGTCACTTAAGCTGCCGGACTTTTTTGTTTTTGTTGTTTTACATATGTAGGCCTATTACCAGAGGTTCAACATTTTTTCTCGGCTTATTCTTAATGGACTAATAACTTCATCAAAGTACCCATTGGTGTCAAATCCTTACGTACCTAATGATTGTATCATTGTAGCAGTGGTAGCTGCAACCTAGGAGAGAATGATCCTCGGCTCACAGTAACCGAAAATAAAACAAGAGCTAAGAGCTCATATGGCACTTGTGACGAGGCAAGAAGAGCTAAGAGCCAAGAGCTCATATGGGATGAGCTCTAACAAATTCTAAGAATAAATAGATTGATTTAAAAGGAAAATCAGAGGCTTAATGCCGGTCAGGATTTAAAATAAGAGCTCTGAGTCACGATGTCCTTCTAAATATAGAAATTCATTAAGATCCGATCACCCACTCGTAAGTTATAAATAACGAATTTTTTCTAATTTTTCCTCTCCCTTTAGACCCCAGATGGTCGAATTTGAGAAAACGACTTCATCAAGTCAATTTGTGCAGCTCCCAGAAACGCTTACCAATTTTCATCGTCCTAGCACGTCCAGAAGCACCAAATTCGCCAAATCACTGAACCCCTCCCCCCAACTCCCCCAAAGAGAGCGAATCCAGTACGGTTACGTCAATCACGTATCAAGGACATTTGCTTATTCTGTCCACCAAGCTTCATCCCGATTCCTCCACTCCAAGTGTTTTCCAATATTTCCCCCTCTAACTCCCCCAATGTCAAAAGATCTGGTCGGGATTTGAAATAAGAGCTCTGAGACATGGATTCCTTCTAACTATAAAATTTCATTATGATCCGATCACCTATTCGTGAGATAAGCATACCCCAATTTTCACGTTTTCCAAGAATTACGGTTTCCCCCTTCCAACTCCCCCCAATGTCACAGGATGGTGTCAGGTCGAAAAGTATACCACTGGAATTGCCATAGCCGAAATCATTCTTTTGAGGCTTATAGCCGCCTTCTAAGCCCAAAAAAATGAGAGCATCGTCCCCCATTTTTGTCCCCATGCCCTTAGGGGACAATTGAATTATCAAGATGCGCCAGATCAAAGTGCCATATAGCACACAAACGGCACAATTTGGGGCTACCTTCGGAACAGGGGAGGGGTAACTCTTAGGTTGGGTAGACCCTCTTTACAGAGGTTTTCCTTAAAGTAGTGAATGGTATAAAATACGACTTCAATCGATCACTTAGAGTCATGTCAGACGCTGCGGATAGACTGTATTTTTCTAGATAGATTTTTCTTCATGCTGCTTACTTCGGCAGTGAAGTACTTTGCCCACCATCAATCAAAACAGCGACTGTCAAACAAGAGCGTGGTTTCAACCTTAAACAAATCAGAAAGTGAATAAATGCACTGTCCTAAAGGACTTACTTTAGATTCGTTGAACCCAAGGCAGACTTGCGATTCCAACGTGATTCCAAATAAACTTATTTTAATTCATTCAAAAAAATCCATAAATAATTGTGCCCCATTCCCAGGGTTGCGACCACGGTCAGTTCCTAAAGTGCTACAATCGCCCAAATTTACGTGCTACACAGCGATTTTCGGTGCTGCACGAAAAAAATTAACAGTAATAATGCTAAAAATAATTTAAAAACAGTACATTCGTGCTACAGGTGGAAACCCTGCAAATTCCCCATCACACAACTGCGGGGAAGATTCCGTACTGGTATCATATTCCACCTGTTTCCAAAGTCTTTCTCTTGGTTTGCCAAGTAGCTATTTTTTTAATTGATTAAACCATTTTTTTAATTGATTAAGTGGTAATTTACGCAAAAACGTACATTTTAAAAAACTACGGTAAATTGGGAATCAGGTTGTCTACGAAAAGAAAACCTCCATGTGCAGACAGATATCAAGTTTTCGTAGCAGCTGGATCTAATCAAACAGTTCGTGGTAGCGAACTGTAGTAAGGAGTGACCCGGCTCAATAATAAATGAAACTCTAAAAAACGGTATTTTGATGCTAAAATATACATCAAAAGTATTTTCATGCTGATTTTAAATCTATAAGTTTCATCAAATTTAGTCTTTGTCATCAAAAGTTACGAGCCTGAGAAAATCTGCCTTATTTTGGAAAATAGGAGATTTCCTTGTGAAGTAAAAAAAAATCAGTTTTTTCAATAATTTTCTTGTGAAGAAAAAAAAACAACAAAAATCCGGTTTTCTACTCTTGTCAAACAGTTCGTGGTAACGAACTGTAGTAAGGAGCGACCCGGCTCAATAGTAACCAAAACTCTAAAAAAATGGAATTTTGATACCAATAGCTACATCAAAAGAATCGCATTTTAATGCTGGTTTTAAATATATAAGTTTCATCAAGTTTAGTCTTACCCATCAAAAGTTACGAGCCTGAGAAAATTTGCGTTATTTTAGAAAATAGGGGGAAACGCCCCCTAAAAGTCATAGAATCTTAACGAAAATCACACCATCTGATTCAGCGTATCAGAGAACCCTACTGTAGAAGTTTCGAGCTCCTATCTACAAAAATACGGAATTTTGTATTTTGTGCCAGAAGACCGACCACGGTTGTGTGTTTATTTGTTTGTTTGTTTTTTTTTTTTTCTTTTCTTTTCCCCAGGGGTGATCGTATCAACCCAGTTGTCCTAGAATGTTGCAAGAGGGCTCATTCTAACGGAAATGAAAAGTTCTAGTGCCCTTTTCAAGTGACCAAAAAAATTGGAGGGCATCTAGGCCCCCTCCCACGCTAATTATTTTCCCAAAGTCAACGGATCAAAATTCTGAGATAGCCATTTTATTCAGCGGAGTCAAAAAACCTTATAACTATGTCTTTGGGGACGACTTACTCCCCCACAGTCCCCGTGGGAGGGGCAACAAGTTACAAACTTTGACCTGTGCTTACATATAGTAATGGTTATTGGGAAGTATACAGGCGTTTTCAGGAGGATTTTTTTGGTTTGGGGGAGGGGTTGAGAAGAGGGGGATATGCTGGGGGAACTTTCCTTCGAGAATTTGTAATGGGAGAAGAAAATTTCCATGAAGGGAGAGCAGGATTTACTAGCATTATTAAAAAAAAAACAATTAAAAAATAAAAGTGAAAAAGCTTTTTCAGCTGGAAGTAAGGAACAGCAATAAAACTTAAAACAAACAGAAATTATTACCCATATGAGGGGCTCACCTCCTTCTAATACCTCGCTCTTTACGCTAAAGTATTTTCGGTAATTTCAACTACTTATTCTACGGCTTTTGTGATTCAGGGGGTCATTCTTAATGAATTGGGATAAAATTTAAGCTTTCGTGTAAAGAGCGAGGTACTGACGATGGGGCGAATCCCCTCATATATGTAATAAAAACATGAGAATACAAAAGTTCTTTACGTAAGCTAATTTATAAGTTACGTAAATCTTTTACCAATAAAAAGATTCGTAAAAAATTAAAAGTTCTAGTTGCCTTTTTAATTAACCAAAAAATCGGGGGGCAACTAGGCTTCGTCCCCCGCTCTTTTTTTCTCAAAATCATTCGATCAAAATTATGAGAAAGCCATTGAGCCAAAAAAAAAATATGCAAATTTCGTTTTGATCATTCCTCTGCGGAGAGCCAAAATCAAAACATGCATTGATTCAAAAACGTTCAGAAATTAAATAAAAAAAACAAGTTTTTTCAACTGAAAGTAAGGAGTGACATCAAAACTTAAAACGCACAGAAATTACTTCGTATATGAAAGAGGCTGCTTCCTCATCAACGCTTCGCTCTTTACGCTAAAGTTTTTTACTGTTTTAGAAAGAAGAATTGAGAGAAAGAGTCAAACTTTAGCGTAAAGAGCGAAGCGTTGATGAGGAAGCAGCCTCTTTCATATACGAAGTAATTTCTGTGCGTTTTAAGTTTTGATGTCACTCCTTACTTTCAGTTGAAAAAACTTGTTTTTTTTATTTAATTATTAAACAAGAAACAAATTCACCGTACGACAGGCTTAAGGGTTTCTTAATGTAAATATGGGGTAATTCCTATGTTCAATCCAACTTTGTGCATACACAGAGTTCTTACGAGAAATTGGACCTTAGCATATGTTTTCATTGTTGAAAATAACACCCCTCCCTCCATTCAAAACGGAACCTGTTGCAGCCGAGTACCGAATTTTCCCTGTGAACAGCATCTGCCTGGATATTGATATAAAAATAGACCAGTTTCCACACATGGAAGTAAAACAGTTCATGGTAACGGAATTTTTTAACATGGTAACAGTTCATGGAGAGACACGGCTCAATAGTAGCCCAAACTCTAAAAAAAAACGGAATTTTAATATCAGTAGTATCAAAGGATTCAAGTTTAGCGTATCAGACGATGATTGGCTCGAACCTATGGTCCTAGAACATAGGGAGAGGGCTCGTATGAAAGGAAATTAAAAGTTCTAGTTCCCCTTATAACTGACCAAAAAGTCTGGAAGGCAACTAGTCCCCCTCCCATGCCCCTTTTCCCCCTAAAATCGTCGGATTAAAGTTTTGAAACAGCCATTTTGTTTGGCATAGTTGAAAAGTCCCATAACTATGCATTTGGAAATAAAACGCCCCCAGCCCCTTGTGATAGGTCTAAAACTTGTCCATTGCTTACGTATAGTATTTGATATTGAAAAGTATACAGGCATTTTTTTTTGGGGGGGGAAGTATTTTGTGCTTGGGGTGGGTTACCGTGGAGATAATTTTTCTTGTGGAGGAAAATTTCCGGGGTTGAATTTTCCAGGGGAAATTTTGTACTGGGAGAATTGACAG
Organism: Artemia franciscana; assembly: GCF_032884065.1. Taxonomy (NCBI): domain Eukaryota; kingdom Metazoa; phylum Arthropoda; class Branchiopoda; order Anostraca; family Artemiidae; genus Artemia; species Artemia franciscana. The sequence continues at coordinate 20,055,690 of NC_088867.1, read as the reverse complement.
AATTCTTTTACGAAATTATATTTATTTGTCTTACTTTCATTCCTTAATTTTGCATGTGGAGATGTTCCGGAGGAATTTTCCGGGGAAAATTTTCAGCGTGTTCGGATTTAAAGTCTTTTTCAAATGGAACCGGCTATGGAGAATTTTTCGGACTGAATTTTCAGCAAGAAATTTTAAGGAGGAGAGGGGGGAATTTTCAGCGAGGATGGAAATGTCCGGAAGGAATATTACAGGAGGGGTGTATTTTATTTGAGAGGAACTTTCCACGGAGGCGTTTTCCGTGAGGAGAGGGAATTTTTAATGGAGGGTGAGCAACATTTACCAGCATTATTTGAACGACGATTGGAAATTAAATATGAAAAAAACAGTTTTTTCAACTGAACGTAAGGAGCAACATTAAAACTTAAAATGAGCAGAAATTATTTTGCAAAGGAAGGAATTCCTTCTTAATATTTTGCTCCTTATGCTAAAGTTTTACTTTTGCCCCATTTATTTAAGAACGACTCCTAAAAAGCAAGGGCTGAGATACTTTTATAAAAGTGCTCAGAACCTCAGCGTGAAGAGAAGGTTATTGAGGAGGGGGCAACCCCTTTATATACTAGACAATTTCTGTTCGTTTTGAGTTTAAATGTTGCTCCTTGCTTTCAGTAAAAATTTTTTTAATTTTTTTAATTTAATAAAAAGTTAGGGGAGATGAATCCTATCATGAATCAATCCTTAAAATGGACTTCAACGTATATCTTGAAAGAGGAGGGGGCAGATATTATCAAGAACCCGTAAATGGTTAAATAGATGAGATCTTCGGACATTATAATAGCTACATATTATCCAATGAGAAATACTTACATGTTCAAAACATTTTAAAAGACAATAGGCACGTGTGACGCTTTTTTTTTTTTTTTTTTTTTTTTTTTTTTTTTTTTTTTTGGAATCAATAATAATAAAGAGGGATGGGGGTTCAATAACATAAGAAGGTAATTTGATAATTTGAGTAAGAGATAACCAGAACCTCAGGAAAATTTGAGATTTCAAGAGTGAATCCAGACCCCGAGGCCCTCGTGTCTGAAAGAAATTGTCAATGTGTCATAAAATTTTAAATGAGCCAACTTTAGCGCATGGAAAGGTTGAATATTTATAAAAATACATAACATTATGATAATTAAGACACAACTGGTTTTTTTCTTTAGAAAAAACAATTTACCAATAATATTGTAAGGAAATATCATCGACCAGAGTCTTACTAAGTCAGGGTAATTGACATATTTGTCTAGTAAATTATCTAATAGGAGTTTTGTTGATTTAAAAATTGAACTTAATGTTGCTTGAATCGCCTTAACGATTGAAGGAAAAAAATATCATGATTCTGAATCTTGAAAAATCTGATTTCCTCAGTTCCAGTTCCGAACCAATCCAATTTGAGTTTTCCATGAGCTGAAGGCCCTATTACACTGCAAATTATTAATATTTCTACCAACAGGTAACAAAAATGAACTTATGAACTGTACTAATTATAATGACATAATTAACTTAATTTGCGCATAATTCAAATTTTCTTTGTGACCAATTTTGCTAAATTTTTATTAGCTTACAAAATAAATTATTGTAAATTTACTAAGTTCGTTCAAAATTTGTACTGACTTCATAGAATAGTCAATTGTAAATTTTCAATTCTTCAAAATTTTTTATTGCTTTTACAAAATAATTAGTGCTAAATTTACCAATTTTACGAAAAGTTACAAATAATTTTTTTCCATGTTTATTTGAACATTACAAAAAAAGTTACAAAATCAAAAGATCGTGTTTGTCATATTTATCAGATTTGTTACAAATCGTTTTACTAAGGATGTAGTAGGATTTGATGCTGTTAGGGCAGTCAAAAACAGTTATGGAGATAGTAATTTTTGTAATGCTATATTTTTAAATACTAAACAGCAAATTCCAATGCTAAGAACGTTTACATGGGGGGGGGACTCATTTAGCAAGAGTCAGCAGAGGGGTGCGCATACTTTCAAAGATCATGCACACATTTGGTCGAAGTGTAACGGAGAGGCGAAGCGTGGCAGAGGTGAACTTGTCCCATGGCGAAACAAGCGTTGTTCCAAAAAGGACAAAGGAGTGGGGCACCCCTTGGAATCAGCAAAAACCCAATTGATCCAGCAAAGAATCCAAGAAAATGAAAGCCATTCAAGAAAAATAATTACGAATAGCAAGAGGCAAGGAAGGTCAAGGTTTTACTGCAAAGAATATTGACTTTTAATTGAGCAGAATTAGTCTATTATAGCTGGCAACAAGAAATTACCTTTGTTATTCATGGTCTAGCAATCTAATATAGATGACGGCAAAATGTTCAGAAAACTTAGTCATCTGAAAATATTGACAATTCTCAGATAAACCACAATTTGTGTTTAGACTATATAATCCCTTGGCCTCCAACAGAATTTAATAATGTGCTAATTTTCAAAAGCTTAATAAACTTTAACCTTGATTTTCCATAAAAAGAATTACTAGTGTCAACAAATTTGGGAACTTTAAATTATACAAGTAGGTCATTTGAAGAGAGAACACGAAATGGGTTTGCAATACATTTTCTTCTTCGTTTTATTAGAATTCGCAGTCTTTGAAGGATAAATTCGATCACACCTCTTTGCACGCGTTAAGAAGAAATCCCTGCTATGATTAGCCAAAAGGATTTCCATTCACAAAAAAAAAAAAAATCCAGCCTTAAAACACCACTTATGATCTAACTTAAAATTTATCATTAGTAAAAGCATCCCCATCCCCTCCCCTTAAATTACCACATTGGCAATGGTCAAATTGACCACAAAGTATCTAAATCTTCAATAAGCATAAATCCCTGATTTGCAATCAATTAGTGCTAGTAACAGAAATAACATGTTTCCCGATGTGCGAAATATCTAAATATCGATTTCCACAGGTACAATAGGGTGTGCTTTTAAGTAAACTCTCATGTAACTGAGCCCCGTGCAACTGAATCAATGTAGCTGCACCTCCGTCAAACTGTTTCACCGTACAACTCAATCCCATTTAGTTGAACCCTCGCTCAAGTGAAGCTCCGTGCAACTCAGCCTCATTTAACTGAACCCTCGTTCAACTAGATGCATCCAAATACATACATACAAAAAAATACATAAAAAATTTGCTTATATTCATTTTTGTTACGTTTTTACGAATCAGATAAATATTTCGAGGGGGGGGTCAAACCCCCTAACACCCCTGGTTAGGCCTTGAATATAAGATTATGTTATCAAATGTAAGCCTATGTTATCCTATGCTATGAAGCATTATAATTATAATGTAAACTATTATCCTACATTGACAAATCCTATATTATCAACTACAATCCTATATTATCAAATATTATAGATACATACAAAACTAGAAACTCCAGGACGTCTCGTAATTCACAAGAACTTGCATTGGAATTAATTTTAGTGTTGGTGAATATAAAGGGAGCCGGCGTTCCCTCCTCCCAGAAAATTTCCCCTCCCTCATAAAATTCCTCCACACCCAAAATTGAGCAGCCATAAACAAAGTACAAAATAGGTACCTCAAAATTTCCGTCCGATGTCCCATGGGGCAACAGAAGGACCAGATATCAAAAACAGTTTTAGGACAATCACTTTCGGCTTGTAACAAAGGACTAGATCTCTGAATTTCCGGTCGAATAATCATCCTCCAAAGTTTCTATGATTGCAAGGGAGAGGTTAGGGATGAGAAAGGGGCAGCAACCCTCCTATACAGAATAAATTCTGCTAATTTTAGGGTTTAATATTACTTTTAATTTCATAATAACAGCGTAGACCGGATATATTCCCAGAAAACAAGAGGGATTAAATAGGAATTTCTATCTCCCCCCTTCCTCAGGACTAATTCTATGTTTACCTGAAGTCTCAATGACTGCTAGGATATTTTGGCGTTAAAATACACCTTTTGAGACATCTGCCCCTCCCTAGCAAAAATAATAAGGACGTGGGAGGGTAGGGGGCGGTTGCCCTCCGATGACTTCTGTATCTTAAAAAAAGGCACTGGAACTTTTGATTTCCAATTGCATGAGCCCTTTCCAAAGTTTATACGAGCATCCTTCCAGTAAAGACGTTATATCCTAACAATGGGCAACTTACATTTATTACAGCAGCAGTATCCCCTCAATCCATACAAGCAGGTCCCTATCCCGATGTAATAATGGAGTTGCTAACACCTTTTTTTGGCATCATTCCAAGAATGTACAAACCGGTTTCCAAGAATTTCACGAATTTCAAGAATGATGCGTTATCTGGTATTAAGTGGCCATTCATGTTCTCGTTGAAACAATACAATGAATACAAGCGGGCCCATACCCTGATTTCTGAGGATTGCTTGGTATGTTTCCGGGAATTTCAAGAATGATGCGTTATCTGGTATTACGTAGTCATTCATGTTGTCAGTGAAACAATACAACACATTCTGTGATAGTGCTCACATCTGGTCCTTTGAGATTACAACTGAGCGAACAAAATTTTTAGCTTCTAAGCAGTTTTCCATTGTTTTTATGAAATTTATGTCTAATGTATGAATCGAACGTGAGACCCAATATTTCCTATAATAAAAGAATAACCCGTTACTCGACTTAGCTAACATGTCATTGACGAAATTTATTCTTAAAAATATATTTTTGGCAATCAATGTATTGTGTCTTGGACTCTTGCCAACTGGTGTTAAGCGTCATCGTATCAAGTTATTTGTGCAATCAATTTCTCAACTGGATATATGGTAAATACAATCAGTTTTTTGTTTCCGGGCAGCTTTTTTGGCATTATTCAGAGAATAAGCATACAACGGTGATTTGAGATGCTTGCTGGACAGACAAATTCTTTTGATAGTTAATGAAACTCGCTTCGATCTCCAAAAATTGTAATGACTACAGGGCATGTATTATTTTTGTAATGTAATAGTCCTGAGCACAACGGTTTTCCATTACCGGGGATTGCGCACAATCTTGGGTCCCAACATTCTCATCCAGGACCCATGTCCCCCCAGGGGCCCCAATCCCCCTCTAGAACCCCAATGACCTCTCCCTCCTTAATTTTATTAATAATATTTCAGCATTTAATAAACCTGGGTTTTAGTTTTCAGAAATACGTACATCCACATTCCTAACATCTGATTGTTTTAGTAATATTTGAGTATTTAATAAACTTGGGTTTTAGGTTTCAGAAATATGAACATTCACATTTAAAATATATCTGATTTTATTAACAATATTTGAGCATTTAACAAACTTGAGTTTTAGTTTTCAGAAATACCAGCATCCACGTTTAAAATACATCTGATTTTATTAATAATATATCAGTATTTAATAAACTCTGGTTTTAACTTTCAGAAATAAGAACATACATTGTTAAAAACAGCTGACTTTATCAATAATATTTGATTTTGAAATAAACTTGGGTTTTAATTTTCAGAAATAAGAACATCGCGTTTAAAATACATCTGATTTTATTAATGATATTTGAGGATTTAATAAACTTGGGTTTTAGTTTCCAGAAATAAGAATACCAAAGTTTAAAATAAATCTGATTTTATAAATAATACGTGAGTATTTAATAAAATCAGATTTTAGTTTTCAGAAATAAGGACATTCAAGTTTAAAATACATCTGATTTTAAATTCTAGGTTCCAAAATATTAACAAAAAAAAAATCAATGATCAATGATCGATAATCAATTTTCATAATCCATAATCCATAATCAATAATCAATCGATAGTCAATAATCAATAATCGATAATCAATAATGGATAATCAATAATCAATAATTGATAATCAATATCGATAATCAGTAATCAATAACCAATAATCATTATTCGATAATGAATAATGAATAACGATAACCAATAATCAATAGCCAATAACCAATATCATTAATCGATAATCAGTAATGAAAATCCATAATTGATAATCAATGACCAGTAATCAATAATGATACTCAATAATCCATTGAGGGTAAAAAATGAGGGGGCATTGTGGCCCTGGAGGGGGACTCGGGGCTCTTAAGGGAGATATGGGGTCCCTGGAGGAGGACGCAGGGTCCTGGATGGGAATGTTGTGACCCAAACTCATGTGCAATCCCTGGTAACGAAAAACCTATATGTTCAGGACCATTACATAACCAAAATGATCCGTGCCCTGCTGTAGTCATTACAATTTTGGAGATCAAAACAAGTTCCATTAACCATCAAAAAGAATATATACGTCCATCAAACATATCAAATCACCATGGTATCAAATTCCCCGGAATGATGCCAAAAACGTGGCCGGAAACAAATCACCGACTGCATTTACCATATATCCGATTGAGAAATCGATTGCGCAAATAACTCGGTACGATGCAGTGACACTTAACACCAGTTGGCCAGCATCCTAAAAACAATACATTGATTGTCTAGAAAATATTTCTAAGAACATAATTTCATCGATGGCTTGTTAGCTCAGTCGAGTAACGTGCCAAGCTTTTACCATAGGAAATAATGGGCTCATGATCGATTCATACATTAGACATGAATTTCGTAAAATCAACGGAGAGCCGCTTAGAAGTTGAAAATGTTCTTGGGTCAGTTGTTATCTCAAAGAACCAGAGGTGAGGACTGTCACAGAACGTATTGCATTGTTTCACCGAGAACATGAATGATTACACTATACCAGATAACACATCATTCTTGAAATTCGCGAAATTCATGAAAACCGGTTTGTACATTCTTGAAATGATGTAAGAAAAGGTGTTAGCAACTCCATTAGCACATCGGGATAGAACTCTGCTTGTATGGATTGAGGGGAAACTACTTACAGCCCTTGTCTCGAGGGCTAGAAGGAGACTATTTTGAACAAAATCGCTACCTAAAAAATTTGATCGGTTACATTTTTTGGTTAAAAAAAGGTGTGGGTGTCGGCTTGTTGCCCCGAATCACATTTGACTTAAAAGGACACTAGACCTTTTAATTTGCAATCGAATGAGCCCCCTCTAAAGTTTATACAACCACCCTTCCTGTAATAACCATAAATCTTAACAATGGGCAACTTACATGTTTTACGAACATTGCCCCAGAGCCCAGAGGGGTTTGTAAAACCTGGAGGCATGGTTATTTGCCCTTTGGACAAATTGTCTATTCCATAATATTTATCGGATGCGTTTGGGGAAAAAACTGTGTGGGTGGTGGCTTGTTGCCCTCCAATCACTTCTGACTCTTAAAAGGGGCACTAGAAATTTCAATTTGCAATCGAAGAGCCCCCTCCAAATTTCATACGACCATCCCCTATGAACAAATAAATAATAATAAACTGAACTCTTACGCCTTTTTACTATAGGCAACCCTATAGCATTGCTATAACATTGACTTAAACATGTGAGTAGAACTTTCAATTTCCCTTCAGATCAACATCCGAAGTTATTCATGTGTAATATGGGGGAATTATCCGGGGAGAAATTTTCCTTGTTGGAGCTTTCCTCACGGGGGGGGGGATTTCAGTTAGGGAGTATTCTGCGGGAATCTCCCGGGGGAGTTTCCCGGAACACCTAGACCCGAAAATAAATAGCATTGATCATTAAAGGGTCAGCTTTGTATTTGAACGAATCAGCTTTGAAGTTTTCCCTTGGTAGTCTTTTTTAAACTCTATTTTATTTATTTTCAACTTGTAAAGGGGACTGGGAAGGGGATTATTCAAGAAGGGGATTTTAACACCAGTTTCAGGGTTTTTGATCATGGAGGTTACAGTGGCTCATCTTTTATGGTTTCAAGCCTATAAATTCCAGAGATAACACCAAAATCGTGTTTCGGCGTTATAAGGCATTTCAAGATTTTGTTTTCATGAAAAAATTGTAAATAAACATTAGCTTTCAAATAACCTTAAACAGGTCTCTACGATGTTCTAGTACCCTATTGGTGCTGGAGAAATAAAACAGTAAAGAGGAGACTTATCAGCATTTCCAACTCTTTTTAAAAATTCCCATAAGTTTGTTAAATTTGTGAGAGAGTAAGGTAACCTCCAATTCCTCATCTTTAAGGCAGGGTTTTAGGCTCCCCTGTACTTCCTATTATATTCACGTGACAACTGACAACTACAGGCGCATGCACTATCTAAACACTCTAGATAGTTTTCTAACAGGCAGATACAAATTTAGGCTAAATATGTAGGCTAAGCACTATTGCATGGATAGATTGAACTAAGGGGTCAATCCTTTGCCCTAGTTTAATAAGGGCTTATTGGACTTTTTTTATGGAGAAAAAGGAATGCTTCCAACCCTAGCATCAAGTTCTCCTCCCCCTTCTGCTCTGGATAAGCAAAATTACGCAAAATCGTTACCTACACTAGTTACATCCTTACCAGCTTTTAATCCCCCCACTCTCAAGGGATGAAGAAAATATGCCACAATACACACACACACACACATATATATATATATATATATATATATATATATATATATATATATATATATATATATATATATATATATATATATATATATATATATATATATATATATATATATATATATATATGAGCAATTTTGTGACAAGTAACACCATGCGAGTCTTTACCCCCTCCCCAGGCAAACTTCACGGGTTTGCCCCAAATCAAAATTTCGTTCAGACGCCTTCGCTTATTTGCATGGTTTATCTTTAGAGTGGGATAATAAAAAGAGCGCACTTAATAATTAATCTTAAGAGAAATAAACACTTAAACTGCTCTGAAACTTGAAACTAGCCAAGAATGACAATGCAAGTTAAAATCATGAAGTGCGAAAAAAATTAAACGGTGGACTCCAAACACGACGATATCTTTTGCCCACGATTTTGCAATGTCAACATATAAATGCAAGCCGCAAGTTGCATCAAAGTCAAAACTCTAGAATTTGACTGGAGTTTACGACAGATAAGATAAACTTGGACATGGCTATATTTTATCATAAAACTCAACTGCGGCAAAATTTAATTGGTTAATATTGAATCATATTATTGACACTGCGAAATTATTATTATTCTACGCGATCAATATTGGTGCATATGCATTTGTCAATTCTAAAAATGCGATATCACCTCTAGGAGTAAAAAAATAGGCATATTTTGATGTCATCAGGTTAACTGGACATTGATGGATAGCTGTATCTTTATGGACATTATCTCTATAAAGAAAAGGTCTTAACTCTAAGACCTATTTTTTCCACGCACTCAAGGAGTGGGATCTGGACACTGAAATGGACACATGAAAAACAATCGTACAACGCCAGAAAAAAAAATATTTATGAATCCAAAATCTTTATTTGTAGAACTGAACCTCTTGGTATACCAGGCGCAGGAGGAGGAAGCTTCAAGCCCGTACCCCCTCCCAATTTTCCTTACCCAGAAATGGTTTGATGAAAAACAACACGATACCAGAAACATAAAATGTCTATCAAGCCAAAATTTCCAATTTTAAAATTGAGCCTCTGTAAAATGGAGTCCATGTGCCTCTTGCAAGGGACGGGAAGAGGAGGAGTGAGATGACCCCGTATTCCTTCCCAAGTCTCCACTTTTTTCAGTCTGATCTAGAATTTGTTAGGCTCCATATAATTCATCTAATTTTTTTGGGAGGTTAACCTCTGCCCCTCCTAAATATTAAGCCTCTAAAAAGAACACCTTGCCAATATGGCTGTGCTGTGTGTCGAAATACTGATGGAGAACCCCCCGTTCCTTGACCCCCCTCTCTGCAGCTTCGACCAATCCAGTTACGTTTTATGATTAGAAAATAGAAAGTCGCAGTTCCCAGCATGATTCGAGATTGATTGGTTTACCGTCTTTTAGTCTCACGTTACCTCACCTTTTGAGAAAGCAGAAGTTTCTTGTGTCCTTGGTAATAAAGATTTTCTACAATGTTGGTCTCGTTCAAGCAAAGTCAAATCAAGGTATTTCTGGAGATAATGTAGACTGGTGCCTTAAGATCTTATCTCTCATCTAAAGAAGCTCTTGAATGAAAAAAAAAGAGGAAAGCCTAGCAGAGCAGATTGGGTAAAGCCAAAATTACGTCTGGCAACACCGCCAATAATGTCTTCCGTGTGCAATTTGACAAGCCTAGAAATCTTTTTAATTGGTTAATCATTAAATACGTAAGACCTTTTTTTAATCAGAAAAGAAAGAAAGTTGAAAAAGCAGTTCAACTATTCAGAGTGGCGAACGTAGTCCACACGCATCATGGTCATACCCCCTAGCATTACTAATTTTGATTATTGCACCAGTATCACTATCAAGCGCATGCATGTGCATGGTTGGTGTTAGAAACTGTACCATCGGTTTCAAATTTCAACCTACAGTAGCCACGAAATGGACATTAATCGAATGAAATATGATTGCATGGAAATATCTTAAACTAATGAGAGGGGTTTTTCACTGACGTAAAATTCAACACCTGTTTGACTCAACTCATCCTCTAGCCTATGAATAAATTTGAACTAGCACTGATTAGAAGCTGATTGATTTTCTTTCTTTCTTTTTTATCATTGTTTGGCATAATGAATCAATTGTTGAAATGAAATATGCTAAAAAATCGAATACAAATCAACAAAATCGTCGAAGTTTTGTATATAACCTAGGGCTATATCCTGCCATTAGGGTAGCGGGGTGGGGCGCAAGTGTAAAGGTAGCAATTATAATATTCAGAAACAGCATCGAATGACTAATCCAATGGTTATCTTTCAGCAAACAAATTAACGGAGAGTAAGACAAACTTAGTCATCGGCTAAACCCAATAATTAATCCGAATTGAGAAAAAAACTTAGAAGAATGAATCTATTTGGTTTTCTCTGTGCCACGTTGCTTCTATTGCTACAACCACGAGATTAGAGTGTGTTCAGGCCCTGAGCATGAAAAGCCTCGCTAATTTCAAGTATATTCAAGATGCATAATTAATTTCAAGAGGCATAGGTTTAATTTAGGTGTAAGTTTCTTTATTCACAAATAGAAAAACAATATACACGATGCATTTATGAAAAAAAACTGTATCTCACGCATGCAGCGTCAGATACTAGCCAGTTTCTTCAACTCTAAAACAATAATAAATAACAACAACAAAAATGAAAAAGAGGAACGAAACGACCAAACGACAAACCACACTCTTTTAAACATATAATTTTCACACCACAACTATAACATAGCCCCCATAATTACCCTATAGCCCTGCTACCCCACTTCTTCCTACCGCCCTCTAACATATCAAACGATCTAAATCAATCATCAAAATAGCCATCTTCACCACTCCTTAACGACAAAAAATTACCCATCATTGAATGAATCCTCTTTTGCTTTTCTTTTAGAATCTCCAAGATGTTCAGCCGCCTTGATGGTCAACGGTTAATAGTTCCAAAAAGCCCTGTTACCACCCTACGTCCCTACTACAACACTACTTTCTACCAACCTTCTTCTCTACTACCCTCTACATATCAAACAATCCAAATCAATCTTCAAATTAGCCATCGTCACCACTCCCAAACGACAAAAAAAAATTACCAATCATTTAATGAATACTCTTTTAATTTTCTTTTAAAATCTCCAAGATGTTCAACCACCTTGATGCTCAATGTTCAAGAGTTCCAAATATACCCCGTCATCACCCTGCGTCCCTCTTACCCCACTCCTTTTTACCACCCTCTAACATATCAAATGGTCCAAATCAATCTTTAAAATAGCCATCTTTACCTCTCCCTAACGGCAAAAAAATTACCCATCATTTAATTAATAATCTTTTACTTTTCTTTTTAAATCTTCAAGATGTTCAGTCGCCTTCATGCTCAACGATCATGAATTCCAAACCGAAGTTCCATGAAACTGCATTTTAAATCCGGAGTATACTGCGACTATGCTCAAACGCCAAATCACAGTTAATGCGGCAAAAATTCAAAGAAAAAATGGTCGGGATTAGATTACTTGTCCACTGGAAAACGAAAACCGCAGCTTGTTAATCACGTAGTTCATTAGCGTTAAGCAGACCCAAAGACTTAAAACAAGCACGTGTATCCTTCACTTCTTTATCATACTTACTTACTACTCTTACTGTTTTGTTTTACAAAATTTATTTTCTTTTGAAATTACCATAAAATGTGCTGCTCGAGACGAGACAGCCGTAAGTCTGTCTTGTGAATAATTTGAATTGAATTCTTATTAGTGAATAATTGAACGACGTGAAATTAAAAGAATTCGTCTTGGCAAAAAATGCTGCACTATTGCTATCGTCGTTCCAAAACCTCTGGCAATTGTGAAAGAAATAACACAGCTATGATGACTCTATGAAAGTTTAGAATCAATGAAAAACCCTAAGAATCGCCAGTAATTCACTTGGTACACGGGCTTCTTAGATAGTATAAAAATACCACAAGCATCAACAGGCGTTCCTACTCTGCAGAAGATCATGAAGGATGTGTTATTCAGGTTGATGCAGAGTAAACTAATGCTTATAAAAACTTCCAGCCTTCTCAGTGCTTCATTAGCTTTTAACATAAGCTCATTAATAGACTTCGCACATATTGTTAGTACTGAATCATCAGCAAAGTAGTATCATAAATATCTTGAAAATAAAATTCCAAGGCGTCGACAAATGCAAAATGAAGTAAAAGAATTAGAACAGAGCCCTGATGCACTCCAAATTTTAATGGATATAAGAATGAAACAACATCATTTAATAATATCTGCATTAATCTTCCATGAAGGTAACTTTCAAGCCATTGCAACGGAGCATCGCGAATTCCTAGACACTTATTTGATTCAGTTCTTCCACTTCGATCAATTTTTCAGGAGATATACCGAATTTCTACTCCATTTCCCGACAAATAAAGAAGATGCCGAAACTAACGAAAATCTTCTGAAAGCTTAAACCCCAGGAAATGTTGCTTTGCTATTATTCTTTGTTTGTTACATGACTGTTGTCTGTGGCCTTTTTTTTAGGGGGGGAGGGGAGGAAAGAACACAGCCATGTCACAGGCAGCTGAGGTAGCACGATTTGAATTCGTTGGCATACGTATGAACATTGGCCACTATCTATTCCACAGTGGTTACATTGGTTTTCTTTTTTTGATCGTTTAAACTGAATTCCCTTTCAGAGAATTCCTCAAAACTGAGAAATTCTTAGTAAATCCTAGAAAAAGATGGAGTTCCACTGAAAAATTGGATTAGGTTCTGTAGTGGCACTGCAAGCGTTATGATAGGGGTCCATCATTTTGTTTTTTCACTTGTAAAGGAAAACTACCCATGGGTTACTCTTGTGAAGGGTAGTTGCCACCAGACCCACCTTGTGGCATTTTATGCATGCGCAAAGCTTCCAAAAACATTGGAAGATCTATGCAGGACGATTTATAATCATTTTGCAAACAGTGCAAAACGAGTTAGCGCTTTTGGAGCGATCCAGGACTTTTGCAACATGGACCAGCTGAAAATTCTTGCACCTGGACAAACGAGATGGCTCTCAGTTCATGCGTGTGTAAGAAGGATTCTTCAGCTTTGGAAACTCCTGAAGCTTCATTTCAGTAATTTGGCATTTGAAGGACTTTCGTATGGAAATGAGCTTACGAGCATTACAAAACCTGCTTTGAAAGTTATGATAACGTTTATGGAGTATATTTTTGACTATTAACAGATTTAATAAGATGTTCCAGCAGATACCCCACTATTTCATGTTTTGAAAGAAGAGACAGTGAATCTTGTAAAAACTTTGTCGTGAAGTTTCATGACCGACAAGTGCGTCCAAGAAAAAGGAGTGAACGTGGCGGAAAAAATTACCAAGTTGACTAGTGACGCGGAAACTAGTTATCAGCCAGACAACGAAAAGAAAAAGTTAAAAGTCGAGACTAAAAAATGTAATCGTTATCTCGCGAGTTTTATAAAGAGGCTAATGTTCAGAAGCGGGAGAGATTTAGTTTTGACGATGATATGTATGAGATGGTCAGTTTTATCGAACCCGACAACACTAAGTCACTAAACCCACCTACCCTTGTCCTATATCTAAGACGTTAATCGTTGCCAAGGTGGTTGAGAAGAGCCGTTGACAAAGAGTGGCGGGAACATTCAGAGAGTTTCAAAGACGATGAAAAAAGTGACTATGACAGCCGTGGATTACTGGAAAGCGACTTTGAGTGCGAGGGACCATTGTGGAAACAAACGGTTTCAGAATCAAGCAAAGTTTGTATAATACTTGTTCTCCTTGCCATTTCGAACATAACTTCAGAAAGACTGCTCAGCTTACTCAAGGAAGTAAAGACAGACAGAAGAAATTGTTTATTAAAGAAGAAATTTGTTGTTAAATAAAGAACTCAGAACTCAGACGAAACTTGGAATGAAACGAGTCGGAGTTACCGCAGACACAATGACGGTTGACCAGTTCCTCAGAAAGAGGGTTAGAGTAGTAGTAGTGTCTGCCAGCGCCACTGAGTTACTACGTGATCAGAGTGGAATGTTCACACAAAAAGTCATGCGATAGAAACAGATTAGCTGCGAACATTTTCGTCGTTTGTGTCGAGTTTTATCTCCTTCGCGATGGCCTTTCTTGTTCATTTTTCAGAGCAAAACACTGTTTTCCCTTTCCATTTAAACCCTTCGTTTTCTTCGTTTTTCTACCTTGATTATAACAATAATAGCGAAATGACGGATTATTTCAGTTTTTAATTTAATTAATTAGTCCACAGTACAATACAAAAAAAAAACATAAGGACAGAACGAAAAACGGATGATGAAACTCCGTTTTGCTTCACGCCAGTTAACTAAGAGTGCGTTCTTACTGCTATTCGTAGGTTGGTCTTAAACCGTTTTACAGCCGTTTGAAACAGCGATGGGAAGTGGATGACCGAAGTGTGCAGATATTCCTTTGTTTTTAATAAATCTTATGCAACATACGTATTTGAAAGTTGTGCTGATTTTGTACTCTTTTGCAGTTATATGAATATCAACGAGCTGCGATTTTCGCGTTTTCCCTTTATCATTTTGAATAACTGTTTGGGAATGATAGTAAATAAAAGGTATATCAACTTAATTCAGATTCAATAGTTAAAGGCTGAGTGTGTGGAATTTGTCCAAATTTTCTGTCACCGTCCTAAACTTAGCGGCCCGTAACGAAGAAAACGTCTTGATTAAACAAATTTAAAGACTGAATGAAGTACTAGTATTTTGAAATCAAATACATTGTTTCAAAATGAAATGTAATATTAAATACTGTAGTTTCAAAATCAAATAGATTTCGTTATTTTTAGAGCTTCTAGCTGCTTTCCTTTGTCAAGTTTGATAGAATTGTTCGAGGAAATCCTGTTGTTCTTTCCGGGGTCACATCCGGCAACTGTAGATCTGCTCTCCAAACTTTTAGAATGCGGTGCTTTGTTCGCAAATCGCTCTAGCACCTCCAAAAATATAACTCAAAATAAAAAACATTCTTACTGAAAATTCTACCGAATCTTGAGAGCCATCTACCGATTTTCTACCGAAAATTACGAAGGTTTTACAGATTGATTGACAAGAAAACTGGAATCACTAATTTGATCCAGCAATATCCAAAAATTTACAGTATGAAGTACATTTCTAAGGTCTATGAAAATTGACGTTCGTAAATATATGTGTCAATGTAATACTCACACAATCAACCGTATGCATAAAATAAAATAAAACACTTACATGAGAAATAAATGATACAAAAAGACCATTTCATCCGAGTCAACTTCTATCACAAAACGGACTGAATTACATATTGTATTTATATTGCTGATTTAAGGAGAGTTGGGCTGAATAAGGGTTGAGTCAAATATAGTTGGGTTAAAGGGGTGTTGAGTTGTATTAGGGTTGAGTTAAATGAAGGTTGTATTACACAGGAGTTGCGTTGAATAGGGATTCAGTTAAACAGGGGTAACGATACAGGGGGGTTGAATTAAACGGGGGTAATGTTGCAGGGGGTAGAGTTAAACAGGGTAACCATACAGGAGGTTGAATGAAATAGATTGAATTGCACAGGAGTTTAGTTGCGAGGGGGTTTAGTTGAATGGGTCAGAGTTGACCGAGGGTTCGGCTAAGTTGGTTAGTTTGAATGGGGGAGTTGAAAAACGTTTAGTTGCAAGAGAACAATTTATTTTTAAATTTTATTCTTTCCTGTAAAAGTAATTAATAATTTTTGTTTAAGTTATGAGAAATAAAAAAAAACTGCTAAAATTATTTATAATTTTCAGTAGGCAGCAAAGAGCACTTAACCCATTGGAGATTTGAGGTGTTTTAGGTTTGACTTATTATATGAATTTATTAATGACGGCTTTAGGTTTAAATGCCACTCTTTACTTTTCTCTGAAACATTTTTTTCGAAAAGTTTTATGTAAAAAATATAAAATAGTACGCCTTGTAATATCCATATGGATTTTCGCTCTTTTAAGCAATTAAAAAATAATGAAAATACTTCAGCACTCTAGTACTGAAAACATCTTTGTGTTTATATACTTTTCATATATCACGCGATAGTTTTTAAGAAGTGGCTTAATAATTTTTTTTCGAGAGTAGATAAATGCTTTACAAAAAGCGTTTATCGGTGGCGCGACAGAGCTTCCATTCATAATAAAAATGGGCTATCTTGAAACAAAAGGTCACATCTCACGTCCCAATAGAACAAAAACAAAGCTCCCAGGAATAAATATTTTAATTTGAGCAAGAAACATCTGAAAAACTTGCTTGGTTACTGATAAAAAGGTTTTTAAAAGAAACTAAAATAATGCCAGGTCGACAACTAAACTGCCTTTGTTAGCAACTACTGCTTGTGTGTGAGCATATGTGTGAACCACAAATCAATGAGGAAATTTTTCAACTTTCTAAGTTGTTCTGGAGAAAAAGACAGAAGTTTTGTTTGGGTACGAGAACCTCAAACTTTGTTCTTGACTTCCACCGCCTTTGCTCAATAGAATCAAGTTCGGTTATTATCAGGTGTTCAAATCACTTCTCGATTTAGACAGAAACACTCCCAGAATGAGATTAGAATTGTCCCACCAAATTGAGATTATCTAAAATAAACAGGACCACAGTAGCTCACCTATCCTTAAGTCAATTTATTTTGACAGATATCAAAGATTTATTTTACTAATTTGCCCGTTTCCATCCCGGAACTTAATATTAGCCGCAAAGGAGTCCCCTTTGTTTGTCTGATTATCTCAAATGAGGAAGTATTTCTAATTTATGGAGGACTTGGACCCTACTTAGACACTTAAACAAAGAAACACACCATAACATAAGTTGATCGTTTGTTACGGTGATGTCAGCAAAAATTAGAATAAAAAACCATTAGTATGGATGGCTTGATTATAAGCAGGAGCCACTACTCAAATTCTTAATTTTATGGGCACCAAAGAGCGGAGACTGACTAAAAAAATTACAAAGAAATATTAAATGATACTCATTCCTCGCAACAGCAGGGATAGAACCTTAGCCCTAGCAGTATCCAAGCATGGCTCGAACCACTACACTGTTGCAAGGTACTCCGTTAGAATATTCAAAAATTTAGTGAAATTGATCAGAGAGATAAGTAGCTCTGAGAGCTCTGAGAGAAAGTGACATCATAGCCCATAGAGGTAACTGTCACCTCGACCATTTTGTCACTCTGCATTTCCAAATTAAAAATAACCCAATGCTGCACAAGTCTAGAATTGGGTCAATTAAGAAAGAAACATCTTAAGAAAACAATTCTTACTTCATAAGACGCAGAGAAGTTGTAATTAACACATTTTGAAGGCACTCCCCCTACACTTTAGACCCCAGATCACAGAGGGGGTAAATATGAAGTTACCATATGTTTTGCTATCGCTGAATAAAAGGGTCACTTTAAAGTACGTGGTACAACTAATCATGTGAGGTAGCCTCCTAGAGGTACGGTCTCAATCATCCCCTCACCTCTTATAAAGTAACTAAATCTCTACAAATATAGCTCGTGAATAAAGGCCAACCGGGGAAATTTTAGAAGCGCAATAGCTTGTTTTTTTTTCCGAAAACTTAACAATGAATTTTAAACATTTTACAGAAATATTCCTTGTTTACAGGTTTTACGTAAATCTGTTAAATCAAGGGGGACACTGGTGCACGTCCCAATGAATAGGATTTCCCTGTTTTGAAGTAGCTATGGGACTTGATCAGAGGTAGCCAACTCAAATGGTTTTTTGGGCACTTTGAAAGTACATGATAGCTCTGCATCCGTTTATAAATATATAGCAACAGATTAGATTTAGATCCACTCTAGACATTATTTGGAATGAAACATAATTACTATTTATTAATGTGTTTTCTATTATTGTTACATGAAAACATAAATAATATAATAATTATGATACTAAAGGCGCATTGTAAATAAACAGTGACAAAATGAAAAATAAAGAAAACGTGAATATAAAATAAATTTATAAATGAAATGGTAGGTAAAGAAAACATTTATCTTAAAAGTGTAGTATCTATTTCTCCTCTCTTTCGCTTAACTTTCTGCGTAAAATTTCTCAGGTTGGAAAATTTACCTTTTTGTATGGTGTTTTAAAAATAGTTTTTTATTTTGGTTTCAAAAACGAGTTTGGGTTAGCTTTTAAATGTATAGATATAAAAATAACATTACTTTTAACAAAATACCGCCACTACTACTACTAACAACTCATGGCAGCACCAAGCCACCTGAGGCCAGCACAGCTACGCAAACTCACTCTCCATTTAGCAAAGTAAGTATATTTTTCTTTTATATAGTTCAGGTTCAGCGGCATCAATTCATGAGAATATCAAAATTTTAATCTCAGGGAGGGGGCAATTATGCGTCCCTCTTCCCACCCCTGACTTAGTTAAGAAAGTCCCATGTCCTTATACCATCAATGAAGCTAGGGTGCCATGTATAGGCTATATATATTCAATTTAGGGGTAATACATTTTTACTGAATTGATCTCTTAAGGTTATAATATAACTTTATCAAGCTCTGAAATTATTTTGATAGGCCCATAAATCAAATTTCCCGAATCACCACAAGGCATATACGCAAGATTTTAGTCTGGATATGGCGTGCATTTAGGAGTGAGATACACCTTCATAAAATTGGAATTATATGGAAAATAGTGGATATTGGAGGGAAAATCGAAGAATATCAATATTTTTGGAGGGAAACAAGCCTGAGCTTTACTTTCTCACACGCCTCATCAACGATTAATAAATCAATCTTTTTTATTGGTAAACCAGGTAATGAAGAGAGTAAGCAATTATTAATCCAGTGACACTTGATATATCAATCCAACAACAGAATAGGATCTTCTAGCCTTTACGCTTATCAAGGATGGGAAGTGGAGGGGAAAATTGACCCCTAGTGTTTGAAAATATCTTTCCCTTTGCATCTTCGCTTAATTGAAAATACTCTTGCCCCTTACCCCCTATATTTCAGAGAATTAGCACCACTGACACCTTGTAGGTTTTATTGATAGAAGCTCACACTTTTTGCTTTTTTTACAGATTGAACTATTATATTTTGCAGATTTGGCAAAAAAAATGAAATGAATTTCGGTACAACTAAAACTAAAAAAAAATACACATAAACCGGGGTAATATCGATTTTTAGTGCTTATCATCGCTTGTTAACCAATACTCCCCACACCTTGCCCAAAGGTCGATAAAGCTATAAACACTATTCTTAGCCTTTGTTCTACGAGCATAAAATCAACTAAAAGTTCTTTTACGAAAGAGATTTTTTTTATAATGTCATTCTTTTCACCAAGCGATGCTCAGTCCCTTTATAATAATAATTTAAATAAACAAAATTCACAAAAGAGCTGTGATAAGTTAGTTTGTGTTTCCTATGAACAAGAGCAAATTCCTGAAGTTTAATATTCGCCATTCCCCTCTTCTGCAACTTAAACATTTTCTTTCTTAAAGGAGGTTAGTCAACGTGACAAATCTAGTCCCTGTTATCTAAGGGAAAAAAATGGAAATAAGAAAATTATGAAGGTACTTATCTCCACGCTAAACTAACAAGTTCCTTCATTCAACAATATAAGCAATAATAAAAATATTTTTTTCAAGTTCCTATAAATACTTCACAAGTCATCAAGGCTGCAATAATTAGAAAAATGAGATGTTGGGGGAAAAGGAGAAAAGGGAGAAATTGCAAAGGTGATTATGGCCATTCCCCCTCCCCCTCCACTCCAACAATTCTTTCTCTGAGACAAATGAATGATAGGAAAAAAGAATTATACCAAACTACCACTAAAAATGAACTTTTACGACCTGTGTCCACAAACAAGGTTTTTGTCCATCTGTGGCCTACTGGTTTCAAAGGGATTCAAGTATTGGTGCCAGGAATCTACACTATTTTTGAGGTCTCCAATATTCGAGGCAAAAAAGTATGAGCACTATTGCTACCCCGGCTCGGATTGGGTCACGCGACCAGAAACCATATCAGAATGGTAAAGCCTTCAAAGGGTTTCAAATATTGGTGCCAGGAATCTACAGTATTTTTGAGGTCTCCAATATTCGAGGCATAAAAGTCTGAGCACTGTTGCTACCCCAGTTCTGATTGGGTCACGCGACCAGAAACCATATCAGAATGGTAAAGCCTTCAAAGGGTTTCAAATATTGGTGCCAGGAATCTACAGTATTTTTGAGGTCTCCAACATTCGAGGCAAAAAAGTCGGAGCACAATCGCGACCCCGGCTCTGGTTGTGTCACACGACCAGAAACAATATCAGAATGATAAAGCATAGGCATATATCTGATATTTACTTCAAGACTACTACTACGAGAGAGGTAAATAAAAAAAAAAAACTTCTGAACAAGGAGCGGAAAAATAATACGGCACACTCTTAGAGATTGTTTGGTACTTATATGTTATATAATACACATTCGAGAACTTGTATCACGAACATGAGACAAAACCCGGTTTTCACGGTGTTTATACCAGACATTTATCTTTGGCTCGGTGGGAAACTACACAGTAGCTATATTTCAATCAAATATTTAGTCGGTATTTTGGTTAAATTAAATTTGTTAAGATTACGTGTTTAATATAATGGGCTCTTGCCGGCCCCCTTCCGTAATTCTCTGTTATAATTTTCATAATCTATTTTTTTTAATTCATTAGCATTCACCAAACTTCACTTCTCGGATGTGTATTATATAAAACACAAGTACCGATTGTTTTTTGGGTGGGCCAATATTTAAAAAAAATAATTATATGATAATTTGAATACAAAACGCCCAGAAATTGGAGAAACTCTGTTTTTTGCTGTTTTTTGGGGGGAGCCACCCAGGTAGGTTCCAGTCATTGCCAATACAGCTATTGAAAACTATTAAAATAAAATCGACGAAACATTAAGCATTCAAGAATGAAGTTACAAAATAAATTACCTGTCCAGCAGTATCACATATCTGAAGGCGAACTGGTTCGTTCTCGACATTTACAATAACTGAAAAAATAGAAGTTATCAGATACCGAAAAAACTCAAGATTATTCTTTAAAACTAAAACTCTGACTTTTACAACATTAATAACAACAAAATGCCAAAATCTGAGTGAGTTACATCGAATTAAAGAGCCCTATTTTGTCAGTCTCGCCATTTTCAATGTTTTCATTAGCAATTGTTCTCTTGCATTGTAGTCCATCCGAGGGGAGGAGCTTAGGAAGAGAATTTTGAATCCATCAAAGAGATGAGAATTAAGAATTACAACAATCCCGAATCTGAAATAGACAAGCAAGCAAGATCGTAGCCAGGTGGGTTACTGGGTTTGGACCACCCTCCCCCGAAATTGAGTTCGACTAAAAAAAAACGTAACAAATAAACAAATAGATTTTTATGAGTTTTAAGTTTTTTTAGCACCCTAGGAACGAAATACCCCCCCCCGAACGAAAATCCTAGATTTGCCCTTGCAAGCAAATAAGCATACACCCACATTACAAAAATAAAATGGTGACTGAGTAGTATATTAGAACAGAGTGGTGCACGGTCCGAAAAATCTAAAACAGGATATCGATTTCTACTTTAGACAGAAAGTTCCGCTTTCTATCACCTGAAAAATAGCTCACCCAACTTCCTATTCAAAATCCTGAACAACACCTGTCTACCCCAATGTTTCCTGAAGCGCGTAACGAAATAAGAGGGTCGAGGATAGCAAAGAAGCCTAAATGCCGGAAGTTGGGATGATTTCACCCGAACTTTCAGTGTCTTAAACTACGGTAATGCTATAATAGATATGTAACCCCATAATTCAGGTTCGATTAAGAACAGGTAGAACAGCTTTAAAAGTGAAATAAAAATCAACGTAGAGAATGTTTTGGTGCTTGGCATTATCTAGAACACATTCAAGAAGTGAAGTTAGGTTAATCATAATGACACATACCAAAATATGATGAAAATATAATACTTTAGTAACAAACTTATGGAAACTACAACAAAGAATTATGGAAAGCAGGCCTCCCAGAATTTATTATATTAAATACCTAACCACCACCACTATACATTAAATACTTAATTAAGATATACGTACAACGCAGTTTATTACACAAAGAATAAGCTAATTACAATCGAATGTGAGAGAAACACCAGTTTCCTCAGATCAAACAAAACAAACTTCTCTAGTGCGTTCTGGATAATACGCAAGTATCAATGTTCTATGTACTATATCAATTTTACTGGTATGCTAAATCCGTTACCCCTTCAATCCAAAGAACGAGTTGAGGCCATATTAGTTTGAGGTTATGATGCCGCATGGAATATAGTTTGTTTTGACGAAGAATAATTTGAATAGGAGGAGCGTTACGATTTTCCAGACGTCGTCAATTGATACTGCAGAAGAAATTGCCCCCTAAACTTTTGGTGGGAAATGTATTTTGATATGAGATAGTGAAAATGTCAAACCGGATTTAATGCCTTATTCCAACTAAAATAGCATCCATCAGTTTAACTGTTTTTAAAGAAAACACGGGGTTCTCCATGGTATATATTCCATAGGTACCATAAGTATTCGCGTATTCGATCCGTACATCTTGAATCAATATGATTAGAACATAACTGTCAAGATTGAACAAATAAACAGCTGGATGATAGAATAAGAAAATTAGAAACTACCGATAAAAATGTAGCCTTAATTGTGCTAAACGCATCTTAAAATCCAAACTTAGCTTTTAGTCTCTCTCTCTCTCTCTAACACTCAGGCACGCACACATACACCAGCAAATATCATTCGACAAAATTTTTGCATTTATATTTGCTAAAATGACAATTTTCTTAGCCTGTTCTAGATTTCCCAGTACAAGTATCTTAAATATTTACTTAATTGGCTTACATGAGATGCATAAGCAGCCATGGATGGCATAACAAGCGTGAAAAATCCATTCATGGCTATTAGTTTTGGTTTTCAACAGTTCGTGCTAACGAACTGTAAGAAAGGATCGACACAACTCAATAGTAACCGAAACTCTAGAAACAGATTGTTGATACGAATAAATACATTAAAAGAATCAAATTTTGACGCTAATCCAAAGTATAAAAAAATCAATGAGTTTAATCTTGTCCATCAAAAGTTACGAGCCTGAGAAAATTTGCTCAGTTTTTTAAAAAAGGGGAGAAATACTCCCAAAACATCAAGTGATCTCAATGAATTCAGCATATTAGAGAACCCTACTGAAGAGGTTTCAAGCTCCTGCATACAAAAATGTTGAATCAAACAGTTCGTGGTAACGAACTGTAGTAAGGAGCGACCCGGCTCAATAGTAAACGAAACTCTAAAAAACGGAATTTTGATGCTAAAATATACATTAAAAGAATCAAATTTTCATGCTGATTTTAGATATATAAGTTTCATCAAATTTAGTCTTTGTCATCAAAAGTTACGAGCCTGAAACAATTTGCCTTATTTTAGAAAATAGGGGAAAACACCCCCTAAAAGTAGCAGAATCTTAACGAAAATCACACCATCGCATTCGGAGTATCAGAAAACCCGGTAGCAAAATTCTACAAAGCTCCTATCAACAAAAATGTGGAATTTCGTATTTTTTGCCAGAAGACAAATCACGGCTGCGTGTTTATTTATTTTTATTTTTTTTTCCAGGGGTCATCGTATCGACCAAGTGGTCCTAGGATGTCGCAAGAGGGCTCATTCTAACGGAAATGAAAAGTTCTAGTGCCCGTTTTAAGTGACCAAAAAAATAAGAGGGCACCTAGGCCCCCTCCCACGCTCATTTTTTCTCCAAAGTCAACAGATCAAAATTTTGAGATAGCCATTTTGTTCCACATAGTCAAAAACCATAATAACTATGTCTTTGGGAATGACTTACTCCCCCACAGTCCCTGGGGGAGGGGCTGCAAGTTACAAACTTCGACCAGTGTTTATTTATTATATTTAGTTTACCTATTGTTGCTAAAAAGAGGGATATATTAACAGGATAAGCTTGTTTTGGTGTTACTTGGTTGTTTTACATTTGCTGTTTTTTTTTTCTTTCATAGGCATGTATTTTGGGGGTGATACGGCACGGGGATGCCATGGATATTCTGTGGTAGCCACAACACTTGGCTGGGTAGAGAATTTAAAGTGGCGAAACCCTATATAGGCCAGTGTATTCTCCTGATGAGCCCTTGTGTTGGGTTGTTGCCTCTGAATTATTTGTCTTTATTATTTTTTCTATTGTTTGGTATGTGACGACTTATACTTATTGACGACATGACTGCCTGTCCATTGATTATTCTTTATGGTTGATTGTGTATGGCTATGCTGTTTGACCTATGTGTTTGTATGGATTAGTAGGGTTAAGGCCTCATTCAAGTGCTGGTCTATATTAATCACTAATTTAGGAAAACAGTCTTCCTTTTCTCCTTCTGTCTCTCTTTTTTTTTGTGCTGTTGCATTGGTGATTTCTCTTTTCATGATATTATTCCAGGTTGGATCCAGTGCTGGTGGAGAAAATTTTTTTAGTTTTCTCCCCGACAGACCTTTACCCTGGTCCAGGTTTTTCACCTGATATTGTTAATTATTGGTGAGATGGCACTTATGCAAATTTCATGTTCTTTCATGTTTTTGTTAATGTATTTATTGACCTATTGACCTTGGCATGTTTTTTGGACTTTGATTTGGATGTTGGTTTGTTTTGGATTTATTTTCAATAACTTTTTATGCAACAAAACACAAACATTAGCCTCGGAACTCGGAACGATTTTTTGAAAGTTAGTAAGTGTAAGAGTCGTTGTTTTCTTTGCCAAGATCATTTTGTCCCACGGACTTTTGTTAAGAGTACATTGTATAATAAAAATTTTGCATGCAAGTTACGTGGTAATGTTAATTGTAGAACAACCAATGTAATTTACCTATTAGAATGTAATAAATGCTGCCTACAATATGTGGGGGAAACAACTAATAATATATATAAAAGATTTTCTGGACATAAGGCAACAGTTAATAACGAAAAAACTAATAACTATCTAGTTCAACATTGTAATAATGGTAAATGTTCCATATCTGATATAACTGTCACAATTTTAGAAAATTTAGAATTAGAAAATTTAAATAAAGAAGAGAAGAATAATAGACTACGTAAACAGGAGGATTTCTGGATCCATACTCTTGGTACAGCTTATCCTTTTGGGCTAAATGATCGTGTAGCAAAATATGGTGACATGTCTCATGTTGTTGTTAAATTTATTGATGGTTTTATGGACCATCCTTCTTTTACTTGTCCTACTAAACGTAAAAAACGATCGAGAGGACATAGGAAAAATAATAGAAAAAATGAATTAGATGTACATATGCTTTCTATAGATCTATGCCAGCTACTTGAATCTAGGGGTATGATTTCTGTAATAAAATGTCTAAATAATTTATCCAAGAGGAATTTAATCAAACTTTTCTGGATTGTTAAGAATAATACAGCTCTTGATTATAATTTTAAAGTAATATGTGATAAAATTTGCATTCTAACTAAAATGAAATTTATTTCAAAAAAGAAAAAGTTCGATAAGATTAGTAATAAGGATAACAGATTATATTTACCTATTAATTTTACTTGTAAGCAGATTGAAGATATTAATTTATCAGAAATTTTAAATCGGCGGCATGTGAAACAGGCCCTTCCTAGTAATTTGAATTATAATGATAGTCCAGTTTTAACTTATAAATTTTCAAAAACTATTGGGCAAATTATTTTTAATTATAATTTAATACTAAAAAGATTAGATAGTGATATAAATTGGAAACCGGTTTGTAATTGTAAGCAACATGGCCCATTTGTAAATCCTACTTACAAACATGTTATAACAGGGGACTTGTCAATAATAAAGCAAGATGACCTTCAAATTATAATGAATAAAGGGGCTAATTTCCGTCTTTCTCATCATCTGAAACCATCGAGTGTTCTTGATGGCTTGGAAAATGATTTTGATTTATTTATTGATAAGTGGTGTAAGAAAGAGAATAAAAATAAAGAGAGTTTTCAAGGTTGGAAGAATTTAATTATTAGTAGAATAAGAAATAAAATATATTCTAACTTAAAAAATAGTAACACTAAATCATTATTTTATAATGCGAAGATTAAACAAGCAATTGCTAATCTAAAGAATGAATTTGTAATTGTGCCAGTGGATAAAGCTAATAATAATTTTGCCATAATTTGTCAGAAGCTATATTGTGATATCTTAAAAAGGGAGTTATGCACAACTAATGTTTACGAAAAGGTAAATATAGAGGATGAGAATTTAATTGAAAAGAATGAAGAAATACTTTTTAAAAATTTTAATATTAAAATAAATGACAATGATAAAAAGTTCCCTTTCCTATATTGGACTGTAAAATTTCATACGAATCCCCCTAAACCACGGTTTATTGCTGGAGCAGCTAAATGTCCAACCCGCATTGCTGCTACTGACCTCTCTTTAATTTTAAAGGAAATTGTAAAAAAAAAACTTAAAAATTATTGTTCTGGTATTAAAAAATTTTCGAATTTTAATCCATATTGGAGCGTTAATAATTCACTGCAGGTGATAGATTCTTTAACAATGGTTTCAGCTAAAAGAATTGAGTCTTTCGATTTTGCGACAATGTATACTAATTTATCACTTAATGTAGTGTTTGATAATTTAAAAACTGTTATCAAGAAATCTTTCCTCTTATCTAGTAAAAGGTTCTTAAAAATAGACACTTATAATAAAAAAGCTATATGGACAAATTGCTTTAATACTACAGTTAACTTGAGATGTTACAGCTTGGATATGATTTTTGAGTTATTAGAATTTGTTTTATACAATACTTATATAAGATTTGGTGGTGATTTGTACAAGCAAATTGTGGGAATTCCCATGGGGGGGAATGCCAGCCCATTTATAGCTGACTTGTTTTTAAGTCAACTAGAATATAAATATATGATGGATAAGAATAATCCAATTAATTTAAAACATGTTTTGTCAAATAATAAAAGATATTTAGATGATATTTTGGTCTTAAATTGTAAGGATTTCATTGATATTTCTAAAAATATATATGCATCACAGCTTATTCTTGAACCTAGTCATGGCGCTGGTCATGAAGATCATTTCTTAGATTTAAATATTAATATTTGCGATAATAATAAATTAAGTTTTGAAATGTATAATAAAACGGATGATTTTAATTTTGAAGTGATTAGTTTCCCATTCCCTGAAAGTAATATACACTCAAATATCACATATTCAGCGTTTTTCTCACAGTTACTTCGTTATGCAAGGATTTGTAGTAATTATATTGATTTTAAAAATAGATGTAAAATCTTAAGCCAAAAATTGATATCAAGAGGTTTTTCTGCAAATAAATTAACTTGGCAATTTAAATAATTTAGTTTTCATTAT
Organism: Artemia franciscana; assembly: GCF_032884065.1. Lineage (NCBI taxonomy): Eukaryota > Metazoa > Arthropoda > Branchiopoda > Anostraca > Artemiidae > Artemia > Artemia franciscana. The sequence continues at coordinate 20,027,844 of NC_088867.1, read as the reverse complement.
AAAAAACTTTTAAATAAATATCAAAAGAATTATCTAGAAACACTTAAAGAAATTTTCAACTAATTTCGGAGGTTCGAGAAATGTTGTTGCAGCGCCATTTATTTTGAATTGTGTTTCTAATTGAGCAGATTTTTTTTTAAATTAGCCACATGGTAAAGATGAATTCTATAATTGTTTAGTTTATTCAGGTTTTTTGCAATGTGTTAATATTTGTGATTTGGTAAAATTTATTATATTTAGTTTACCTATTGTTGCTAAAAAGAGGGATATATTAACAGGATAAGCTTGTTTTGGTGTTACTTGGTTGTTTTACATTTGCTTTCTTTTCTTTCATAGGCATGTATTTTGGGGGTGATACCTGACACGGGGATGCCATGGATATTCTGTGGTAGCCACAACACTTGGCTGGGTAGAGAATTTAAAGTGGCGATACCCTATATAGGCCAGTGTATTCTCCTGATGTGCCCTTGTGTTGGGTTTTTGCCTCTGAATTATTTATCTTTATTATTTTTCTATTGTTTGGTAAATGACGACTTATACTTATTGACGACATGACTGCCTGTCCATGGATTATTCTTTATGGTTGATTGTGTATGGCTATGCTGTTTGACCTATGTGATTGTATGGATGAGTAGGGTTAAGGCCTCATTCAAGTGCTGGTCTATATTAATCACTAATTTAGGAAAACAGTCTTCCTTTTCTCCTTCTGTCTCTCTCTTTTTTTTCTTTTTTTTGCGCTCTTGCATTGGTGATTTCTCTTTTCATGATATAGTAATGGTTACTGAGAAGTGTACTGACGTTTTCAGGGGTATGTTTAATAATGGTTATTGGGAAGTGTACAGTTGTTTTCAGGGGATTTTTTTTGGTTTTGGGGGTGGAGTTGAGGGGAGGGTTTATGTGGGAGGATTTTTCCTTGGAGAAATATGTCATGGGGGAACAGAAATTCAATGAAAAGGGCGCAGGATTTTCTAAAATTACTATTAAAAAACAATGAAAAAATAAACATGGAAAAGTTTTTTCAGTTGTAAGTAAAGAGTAGCAATGAAACTCAAAACGAACAGAGATTATTACGCATATGAGGGGTTCTAAAAATACTTTAGCATAAAGAGCGAGGTATTTAGGAGGAGATAAATACCTCGCTCTTTATGCTATAGTATTTTTAGTAATTTCAACTATTTATTCTACGGCCTCTCTGATTCAGGGATCATTCTTAAAGAATTGGGACAAAACTTACGATTTAGTGTAAAGAACGAGGTATTAACGAGGGTACAAACCCCCTCATATACATAATAAAAAATAAAGAATATAAAAGTTTGTTATGTAAGTTAATTCTTAAGTTACGTATATTTTTTACTAATAAAAAAATTCGTTAAAAATTAAAATCTATAGTTGCCTTTTTATGTAACCAAAAAATTGCATGGCAACTAGGCCTTCTTCTCCATCCCTTATTACTCAAAATCGTCTGATCAAAACTAAGGGAAAGCCATTTAGCCAAAAAAGGAATTAATATGCAAATTTCATTTTAAGAATTTATGTATGGAGAGCCAAAATCAAACATGCATTAATTCAAAAACGTTCAGAAATTCCATATAAAAAACTAGTTTTTTTAACTGAAAGTAAGGAGCGACATTAAAACTTAAAACGAACAGAAATTACTCCGTATATGAAATGGGTTGTCCCTTCTGCAATCCCTCGCTCTTTACGCTAAAGATGGACTCTTTGCCACAATTTTGCTTTTCAAAACAATTAAAAGCTTTAGCGTAAAGAGGAAGGGATTGTGGAGGGGACAACCCATTTCATATACGGAGTAATTTCTGTTCGCTTGGAAGTTTTAATGTCGCTCCTTACTTTCAGTTAAAAAAACTAGTTTTTTTAATGTAATTTGCCTAAAGAAAGACCACGGATGTGTTTTTTTTGTGTTTTCCCCGGGGCTGATCGTATAGAACCAATGACCGTAGAAGATCAGGGGGAGCTCATAGGATTAGAAATCAGAAGTTCTAGTTACCTCTTTTAATGACCAAAAAGATAGGAGGGAACTAGCCCCCCTCCCACACCTTTTTTCCTCCTAAGTCGTCCGATAAAATTTTGAGATAGCCATTTTGTTTGGCATAGTTGAAAGGTTCAATAATTATGCCTTTGGGGATAATATACCCCCCCAGACCTACCGAGGAAAGGGTTGTAAGTTAAAAAAACTACCCATTGTTTACGTATAATATTTTTCAGCGAAGATAGAATTGTCTGGAAGGAATTTTACGAGGGGAGGGGGGTATTTTATATGGGATGACCTTTCCATGGAGGAGTTGTCCGCGAGGGGAGGGAAATCTTCACGAAGGGAGAGTCTAATTTACTTGCATTATTTGAAGAACGATCAGAAATTAAAAAAAAAACAATGTTATTCAATGAAAGTAAGGAACAACATTAAACAAACAGAAATCCTTCCGTATATGAAGGGGTCACACCCTCCTCGATACCTCGCTCTTTACGCTAAAGTTTAACTATTTGTCCCAATGTCTTAAGAACGACTCCTGAAACATAAGGGCCGCTTAATTAGAATAAGAAGTTGTCTTTTTTAGTGCTGAAAAACTTTAGCATGAACAGCAAGGTATTGAGAAGAGGGGCAATTCCTTCGTACACGGAATAATTCTTTTCTTTTTTTATTTTTATTATGATCCTTACTTTCAACTATAAAAACTTTTTTATTTAGTTAGTATGATAGGATTTTAGTTTTAGTATGAGTATCGTTATAGTATATTGAGTTTTAGTAGTCTCATGAGGATCGAGAAATTTCTTCTTTTCTATTGTTGATGTTTTGCCAAAGAAAAACTACGAGGTTCGAAAAACATTTAGTTTTCAGTAAAACACAAATGACACTCGAGCCTTTCAGAGAGCGTAAGAGAGGGAGATGGAAGGTAGTACCACTATTATTTGTTATCGCGTTCTTTATATATTATGACAAATAAAAAAACATCACAGCTCAAAATACAAATCGTTTTCAGTAAAGCACAACTGAGGCTCTAGCTCTTAAGAGGGTTTAGCAGACGACATCTCCTCTCTTATTTATGGTAATTTGCTGTTTGTCGCAAGTTTGACGGAATTATTCCTTTCAATTTCTATTCATTCAAGGTTTCATATAGTTATCCATAGTAATTGTTCATTTGTCCGTTAGTTATCCATAATAAATGTTATTGTTCATTTTAATTTCTGTTCGTTTAAAGTTATATTTATTCATTGATTTTAATTTATGCTCGTTTTAAGCTTGAATCAAACAGTTCGTGGTAACGAACTGTAGTAAGGAGCGACCCGGCTAAATAGTAAACGAAACTCTAAAAAACGGAATTTTGATACTAAAAGATACATCAAAAGAATCGGATTTTCATGCTGATTTTGAATATATAAGTTTTATCAAATTTAGTTCTTTGTCATCAAATGTTACGAGCCTGAGAAAATTTGCCTTATTTTGGAAAATATGGGGAAACACCCCTAAGAGTCATATTATCTTAACCACAATCACACCATCGTATTCAGCGTATCAGAGAATCCTATAGCAAAATTTTAAGCTCCAATCTACAAAAATGTGGAATTTCGTATTTTTTGCCAGAAGACAGATCACGGGTGCGTGTTTGTTTGTTTTGTTTTTTTCAGTGGTCATCGTATCGACCAAGTGGTCCTAGAATGTCGCAAGAGGGCTCATTCTAACTGAAATTAAAAGTTCTAGTGCCCTTTTTAAGTGACCCAAAAAATTGGAGGGCAACTAGGCCCCCTCCCACTCTCATTTTTTTTTCCAAAGTCAACGTATCCAAAATTTTCAGATAGCCATTTTGTTCAACATAGTTGAAAATCTTAATAAATATGTCTTTGGGATGACTTACTCCCCGACAGTCCCCGGGGAGGGGATGCACGTTACAAACTTAGACCAGTGTTTATATACAGTAATGGTTATTGGAAAGTGTACAAACGTTTTTCAGGGGGATTATTTTGGCTTGGGGGGTTGAGGGGAGGGGGCATTGTGGGGCGATCTTTTTTTGGAGGAATATGTCGTGGGGGAAGAGAAATTCAATGAAGGGGGCGCAGGATTTTCTAGCATTATTACAAAAAAAATGAAAAAATAGATATGAAAAAGTTTTTTCCAACTAAAAGTAAGGAGCAGCATTAAAACTTAAAACGAACAGAGATTATTACGCATATGAGGGTTTCATCTCCTCCTAAATACCTCGCTCTTTACGCTAAAGCATTTTTAGTAATTTCAACTATTTATTTTACGGCCTTTCTGATTCAGGGGTCATTCTTAAAGAGTTGGGACAAAATTTAAGTTTTAGTGTAAAGAGTGAGGTATTAACAAGGGGACAGACCCCCTGATATACATAATAAAAATATAAGTATATAAAAGTTCGTTAGGTAAGTTAATTCTTAAGTTACGTATATTTTTTTCTAACAAAAACGTTCGTTAAAAATTAAAGGTTCTAGTTGCCTTTTCAAGTAACCCAAAAATTGGAGGGCAATTAGGCCTCCTCCCCCACCCCTTTTTTCTCAAAATCGTCTGATCAAAACTAAGAGAAAGCCATTTAGCCAAAAAAAGAATTAATATGCAAATTTCATTTTAATAATTTATGTGCGGAGAGCCAAAATCAAACATGCATTAATTCAAAAACGTTCAGAAATTAAACAAAAAAAATAGTTTTTGTAACTGAAAGTAAGGAGCCATATTAAAACTTAAAACGAACAGAAATTACTCCGCGTATGAAAGGAGCTGCTCCCTTCTCAACGCCCCGCTCTTTACGCTAAAGTTTCTTTACTGTTTAATAAAGTAGAATCGAGAGAAAGAGTCAAACTCTTTCTCTCATTTTTTCTCAAAGGAACCTCTTTGTCCAGACAAAGAAGGAAAACTGTTCGTGGTCATCCCAAAGGAAATGTAAATACATTTCTTGAAAAAAAAGAGATTTTTTAGACACTACACGTCTTTCATTTGGACCCTTCTTTAAGTCGTCTCTCTGCTGAACGGTCACAGCAGTATGAATTGACGAATACAACTTCCTCGTTGAAAACATATTTGAGTGGAATACGGCCAAATCAGAGGCTGCGCTCTACTGCTGCTTTTGTAGAGTTTTTTTCCCCCTAGCGTTGTTTAGTTTTCCCCCTTGAGTTTTGGTACGGAAGAGATGGTTGTAAAAACTTGGGAGGGGGCTCTCATTCAATTAGAAATTAAAAGGTACTCCCGTATAATACAGAACACACTCGTGAAGTGAAGTTAGGTTAATCCTAATGAAATATACCAAAATCTGATGAAAATATAATACTTTAGTAACAAAATTATGTAAACTACAACTTAGAAGTATAGAAAGCAGGTCGCCTGGAACACATTACATTAAATACCTAACATAACCTAACCAAAATACTTACTTTATATATTAAATATCTAATAAAAATATACCTACAACTTAGATTTCAACTGAGTTGTAGCTAATAGTCTCCGAATACAGACAGCTATAAACCGGCTTTTCGCTGATTCAACTGAGCAAACTTCTCGAGTGTGTTCTGGATTGTACAGTATTACCCTTAGAATCTTAGTACACTTTTTTAGGGTTAAAAGTGACAAATGGGCGACCAGCCCCTCACCAATGTTTTTGCTATCCTCGCTGTAGTCCCCTTCACCGTAAAGTAGCAAGGTAAATAAAATTCATCAATGTGTACCCAAACTACGAGACAACCTATCTGTAGTATCCCATGGACAGCTTGAGGGATTGAGTTAAAAGTTTCAGAGAATGTTGGGGGAAGGTGACCTTAAGTTTTGTGCTAAAATTTTAGCAGCAAAAATCATGATAAAATACTTTTTTCCAGCCTAGACCAAAGAGATTCACTGGACTTTGAATTTTTTTTTTTTATCTTTCCAAGCCGGCAGACTACAAAACTCGTGACGCCCAGAAATAGGACGGTATATTTCATATCTCTGATCACATTGACAATTACATTCATAAGTCTCTCAGCCAGGTGAACCCAGATGCATTAAAAAAAGATTTGAAAGTTAATTTTGGCTGTATCGATTCGTGACACACAAAAATCAGTGTACAATGTTTTCTCCGGATCACTTTCTCCAAGTACCTCGCTCTTTATGATAAAGTTTATTTTTTGTACTAGTTATTTAAGAATGACTCCTGAATCACAAAAGCCGTCTAATTAGAATAATAAATTCTTTTAAAAGTTTTAGAAAAACGCAAAAAAAATTTAGCGCAAAGAACGAGGTATTAATGAGAAGGTAACCCTCCTCATATACGTAATAATTTCTGTCCGTGTTAAGTTTTAATGTTGCTCCTTACTTTCAGTTGAAAAATCTTGTTTTTTATTTAATTATGTAAAGAAACAATCAGTTACAGCAAAATAAAGCATGAAAAGGTTGTTTTACAAAATGCTGGATTAATATATACGTGTAAAATTAAAAGTCTCTTAAGGATGGGGGTCAGAATAACTTCAGCCCTACAGAAAGCCGAACGTTTATTCCATATAAATGAGAGCAACCTTTCCCATCCACTACAAATTCTATTATTGAAGTGCAATTCTTTAGTAATTTTGTTCTTCAGTAGAAAAATCAAAAACAGCCGTTAAAACATTTCTATAGAAATTAAGCGAAATGAAACTAATTTTTTCAAAGAAAACAGAGTGACCTATTGTAGAGGTTTCGGTACGAATATATTATAGCCACCACACTCAAGTTCTTGGTCTGCGTAGAACCGGTTTCGCTCTGTATTCCAGTATGTACTCGATGATAATTAGCTTAGTCTGAGAGAGAAAAACTGCAATGTAAATACATTTCAATTAAAAATTTTATATATAGAGGTAATATTTCGGTTAGGTTAGAAACCATTTATACCATTTACTATAATGCGTTCTGCGAGGCCTGATTTCCATTGTAGTTTCCATAAGTTTCTTACCAAAGTATTATATTTTCATCAGGTTAGGTATATTCCATTAGGATTAACCTAACTTCACTTTTTGAGTGTGGTGGCTATAATACGTAAGTACCGAGGTTTCAGGCTCTTATCCTCAAAAATGTGGAGTTTTCCTTTTTTATTTTCGAGGAAGAAGCTCGCAAAAGCATGCTTATTTGTTTTTTCCCCAATAGTTATCGCATTGAACCATTTGTCTTAGAAAATCGGGAGAAGGCTCAAAGGTTCAGTTAAAAGTTGAACCGCTATTTTAACCATATATTGACCTTCCCAGTTTCAGGGGCAGTATTGCTGTGTGAAGGCACATTCAAACAGTTCGTGGTAACGAACTGTAGTAAGGAGCGACCCGGCTCAATAGTAACCAAAACTCAAAAAAATTGAATTTTGATATCAATAGTTACATCAAAAGAATCGCATTTTAATGCTGATTTTAAATATATAAGTTTCATCAAGTTTAGTCTTACCCATCAAAAGTCAAAAGCTTGAGAAAATTTGCATTATTTAAGAAAATAGGGGGAAACACCCCCTAAAACTCGTAGAATCTTAGCGAAAATGACACCATCAGATTCAACGTATCAGAGAACCCAACTGTAGAAGTTTCAAGCTCCTATCTACAAAAATGTGGAATTTTGTATTTTTTGCCAGAAGACAAATCACGGGTGCGTGTTTATTTGTTTTTTTTTCCCAGGGGTCATCGTATCGACCAAGTGGTCCTAGAATGTCGCAAGAGGGCTCATTCTAACGGAAATGAAAAGTTCTAGTGTCCTTTTTAAGTGACCAAAAAAATTGGAGGGCATCTAGGCCCCCTCCCACACTCAATTTTTTTCCAAAGTCAACGTATCAAAATTTTGAGATAGCCATTTTGTTTCACATAGTCGAAAACCTTAATAACTATGTCTTTGGGGATGACTTACTCCCCCACAATCCCTGGGGGAGGGGCTGCAAGTTACAAACTTTGACCAGTGTTTACATATAGTAATGGTTATTGGGAAGTGTACAGACGTTTTCAGGGGGGATTTTATTTTGTTTGGGGGGTGGGGCTGAGGGGAGGGGGCTATATTGGAGGATCTTTCCTTGGAAGAATCTGTCATGGGGGAAGAAAAATTCAATGAAAAGGGCGCAGGATTTTCTAGCATTACTATAAGAAAACAATGAAAAATAAACATGAAAACGTTTTTTTCAAATGAAAGGAAGGAGTAGCATTGAAACTTAAAACGAACAGAGATTATTACGCATATGAGGGGTTCTAAAAATACTTTAGCATAAAGAGCGAGGTATTTAGGAGGAGATAAATACCTCGCTCTTTATGCTAAAGTATTTTTAGTAATTTCAGGTATTTATTCTCCGGCCTTTCTGATTCAGGGGTCATTCTTAAGGAATTGGGACAAAACTTACGATTTAGTGTAAAGAGTGAGGTATTAACGAGGGTACAAACCCCCTCGTATACATAACAAAAATATAAGATTATGAAAGTTTGTTACGTAAGTTAATTCTTAAGTTGCGTATATTTTTTACTAATAAAAACATTCGTTAAAACATAAAAGTTCTAGTTGCCTTTTTAAGTAACCGAAAAATTGGAGGGCAACTAGACCTCCTTCTCCACCCCTTATTTCTCAAAATCGTCTGATCAAAACTAAGAGAAAGCCGTTTAGCCAAAAAAAGAATTCGTATACAAATTTCATTTTAATAATTTATGTGCGGAGAGCCAAAACCAAACATGCATTAATTCAAAAACGTTCAGAAATTAAATTTAAAAAAAACTAATTTTTTTAGCTGAAAGTAAGGAGCGACATTAAAACTTAAAACGAACAGAAATTACTCCGTATATGAAATGGGTTGTCCCCTCCGCAATCCCTCGCTCTTTACGCTAAAGTTTGACTCTTTGCCACAATTCTACTTTTTAAAACAATTAAAAGCTTTAGCGTAGAGAGCGAGGGATTGCGGAGGGGACAACCCATTTCATATACGGAGTAATTTCTGTTCGTTTTAAGTTTTAATGTCGCTAAAAAAATTAGCTTTTTTTTATTTAATCACTTCGAAAGATTAACATAGCCCTAATTCACACAAAATAAACGGATGGTATAGATATTTATTCTAAAGCTTCATTCAACCAAGTTTATAATATTGATGCTTACTAAAATTATGCAAAATGGTGTATAATTGCATATCAGCTATTACAGAATAAGGCCGGTGGGCCACTTGGAAGGTGGAGGGGGTGTGGTGCCTAATGTCTCAGTTTGCCTTGAGGGAGTGTGCCTGAAGTACATTTTTATATCCATATTTTCTAACTCCGTTAACCTTTAGATAAATACAGAAGAGGGTCTAGGGGGAGGGAGTATAAATTTTAAGCTACTTTTATTTGGAACAAGCCTGAATATGGTTGCTTCGCAATGATAGCTTTATCTTATTGTAGACAATATGTTTTCATTGCACCATAAAAGATCATATCCATATGTTTTTCGGCACAAAACGTAAAGGGGTGGGAGAGGGGTATCTTCAGCGCCGTTAGGGAATTTCCTGGGAGGAAGGAGGCAAATACTACCAGGAGGTTTGTCTTTATCGAAGTTATAAGGGAAACATTGGGCTTTGTGTTTATTTTTTTATTGAATTAACAATTCGTGAACACGAACTGTTGGCAAGATGCGAGTCGTTCTAGCCTAATATTAATCAAAGTTTTTAATAACAGAGTTTTCATGGGAATATATACATTAGAAGAATTAGTTTTTCATGGTTATTGCAATTTACAAAAGTAACGGAATTTAAAGTTACCAACAAAAAGTTAAGAGCCTGAGAAATTTGTCCCATTTTTTTTGGTAAAAGGGAGAAAACAACCACCCAATAGCACATTCATTCCTAAGGACGCATGTAGTACAAACCAAAAAAATGATTATTATAGAAACTTATAATGAGTATCGCCAGGATATCTCTAGCGAATGGTTACTAGAACTTTAAATTTCAGATCGAATTAAATAAAAAAGAAACAATTCTTACTCCATATATGAAAGGGGCTTTTCCTCCTCAACGCCCCGCTCTCTATGCTAAAGTTTTACTCTTTCTCTTAGCTCTACTTTTTAAAACAGTAAAAAACAGTAAAAACTGTTTGATGAACCATTCAAACGTTCGGTAAAATTCTGCTTTAGTTACTTTTTGCTATTTTGGAAAGGAGTTAGGTTAGGAAAAAGAAACTTTCAGGTCTACATGGAGACCTGATGGGTCTACAGGCTAATGTAAATACTGGGAAGGTATTTAAAGTACCCACCTCCACTCCTTCTCCCTCTAGAGGGCCCTGACCTTTGATAACCTTTAAAAACCTTCGTGTTATAAAAGTGAAACTACTCAAAATAGATGTCCTGCTTGAATGAAATACAACAAAACTGTTTTCAGCTTCAAAACGTTGCTCAATTCCAATTTATGAGGTTACAAAAACCTGCAAATATATTTCCTAAATTTAGAAAAAAAGATTGATATGGCTTAAAATTTTACTCAAATAACAGGAATTCCACTTTCAGAACTAAAACAGAGAAGAAGAAACTGGTAACTGCAAATTAAGATAAAATGTTTTTCTGTCAAAATTCCAGTAGAATAGGCCACCTTCCCATCTATTCTGGGTAAATTTATAGCAAACCATATAACTGGCTTTCGTGTAAAGTGAATATACCACTCGATGCCTTTTTTATGCTCTTTACAGTATAATAATCGCTTCTACCTTAAATTGATATTTAAAAATGATGAATTTTCAAAAATTTATGGCAGTTCATATAACTAACTTACAAACAAAGCGAACATACCACTGCAATACTACTACAAACATACTACTGCAAACTCACCGTTGTGAAGTTATTCCGGCCCAAATATTCTTGTATTTACACATATAGAATTGCAATCATTTCCGTTTTCGTTGATCGGATATTTGAAATCGCGAATCTGTAATAGTTTAGAAACAAATTTTGGCTATATATTTGCACATTAGGGGGATGGGTGTAAAGCATAGCATATATTAAATACGTAAACTAACCATTGCTGTATTTAATATATGCTATGCTTTACCCCCCCCCCCTAATGTGCAAATATATAACTCCATAACGGTGAGTTTGCGGTAGTTTTGCAAGAGAGAAAAGATGTTCCAAAAGTCAAAATGCGTCTATTAACAATAGTTTCATGACCCAAAACAATTGTTCAGGTAATACCAACATTGACCGAAACAGTAAGTTTGAGATCAATGTTTTAAGTTTGAGACAAATATTTTTAACCTTTTTTATACCCCATATTTAGGTCATTTTTAAGAGCTCAAAAAGTGCTTAAATTCTAATTTGAGGTAGAAGCGATTATTATATCCGTAAATAGCATGAAAAAGGCATTGATTGGTATATTCACATTAGACGAAAGCCAGTTATATGGTTTGCTATAATTTTACCCTATTCTGTCACTTGTCTCTGTTTCTCTCATGCTAAGCTGAAAGAAGCTAACGAAGAAACCGGTTCTATAGTGCGCAACTGGATGAAGAACTTAACACAGGTGCTATATCATGTACCCCCAAAAATATAAAAGGCTACCTTGGAGACATATCTCTCTAACTCAGGTAGTGCTATTGCGCTGGTTATATTTCCGGTTCCTCAACATAGGATTAACTTACCGTCCCGGCACAAGCATTAGAAAGAGAAAAGAATCTTACCATTGTAATTATCATATGCAGTTGGTGTATATTCCGTGGGATGTTTATTGGTTGTATAGTTCACAATGAGAGATGTTTTTCCGACAGCACCATCTCCAACTAATACACATTTTACAGCACCTCTGACACTACATCCTCCAACTCCTTTCTGATCTTTATCCGAGCCCATTTCACTATAGTTATCAGCGCCCCAATACCTGGGTGACATTTCTTGATTTCATTCAATACTATAAAAATAGTAAGCTCAATTAAAAAAAAACTTCCTAGTCTAACTAAACAAAGGCAATTGAGCTATGGAATGGTAGTATTTGTGAACTTATTCGAAACCCGTTTCAGTGACGCCGTCCGCTTTTATATTAATCGCCATTCTTGTTCACCAATTTCGGGTCGATGATTCATACTCATTGAAGCGAATTATTTATGTAACCATGCCAACTATGTATATCTTAAAAATAACAATCTTCAAAATTTACTGTGAAGACAGTGACAGTAATAATACGAGCAACTATAATTCATACTCATAATTATGAATAAGCAAAGCATTCTAGTGATTAATTTCAGAAACACAGGTCTGTATCCAGGATTTTTCTTTTTTTTGGGGGGGGGGGGGTACAAAAGATTTTTCGGGGGGAGGGGATACACAAAACATAAAAAAAAGTTTATATCCATTTCTGTTACGTTTTTACGAGTCAGACAAACATTTAGGGGGGGAGTGGTTCAAATCCCCTAGCCCCTCCTTGGATATGGCCTTGGACACACACTCTGAATTTGGAATTGGATGTGAGGGAGGGGAGAGTGTGTCAACTGTGGAAACAAATTGTTATTCTTTTGTGTGGTACTTCCGTACAATCCTGAACACACTCAAGAAATGAAGTTAGATTAACCATAGTTAAATATACTAAAATATGATGGAAATATAATATTATAGAGATATTATAGTATAATAGTAACTTTTCTCATTTACGCATTTATAACTTATATCAATTTGATATCTATCAAGCAGTTTAGGGTAACGAAATGTAAGTAAGAAGCGACTCGGCGTAATGTAACTGAAACTCTAAAAGAAGGAATTTCGATAACAGATAAATTCATTTAAAGAATTGACTTTTTGTGCTGACTCCAAAAATATAAAATTTATCAAGTTTAATGTTACACTTCAAAGATTGCGCCAGGGGAAAGTGGCTTTTTCTGCCATTTTGTGGCACCAAATTACGATCTTGTCCCAAAGAGGACTAAGTTGCTATCAATTGAAGTAACTGAGACAGCCAATTGATTTAAAAGTACCGAACAACTATATTTCGACCTTGTCATATACAGAGGAGATAATGCGCACAGTCACGCATTCGTTCCTGAAAAGTCACATAGCCCGTACAGGCTAAATGGTTAATACTGAAATTTATCAAAATCCTTGATTTATCTAAGTTGATTCATTTGATTTTTACATGAGATCGGGTTAGTGGTGCATAATGCCGTATCAACTACTATAGAGACTGATTGGTGGGTCATTGTGACGGGGGGGGGGAGATGCCTAAAAGAGCGCTTTTCAATAACCAAATTACACATCTCTCCATGGGTCTTTAGATAAATTTAGAAAAGGGTTTAGGGCAGAAGAATTTAATCTAACAAATTCCTTCATTTAGACTAAGCCTGAATAAGTGTGCTATGAACAGAAACTGATATCTAATCTCTCTTGATTCCCAGGAATATTCTTGGTCTACCCCTTTATTATTGGAGCTAATGGAAGGGGGCGTATTGGTGCCCCTCTCATCCTATTTGGGGAAGTACCTTCCTTCTTATTGTGGAAAAAGGTTTCTGAAATTAATTTTAAAGCCTCATTTAACTAAGCTGATTTACTTCACATTTTATGTAAATATGGAGCGACCGAAACTCCGAAACAAAAGACAGTGAAACTCTAAAAAACGGAATTTTGACATAGATACATCAGAAATAGATCAGGAAATAGATACATCGAAAGAGTTAAATTTTTATTCTGATTGAAACATATAAGTTTCATCAAGTTTAGTCTTACCCATCAAAAGTTACGAGCCTGAAAAAACTTCACCTTATTTTCAAAAAAGGATAAAACAACCCCTAAAAGCCACAGAATCTTAATGAAAATCACGTCATCAGATTCAGAGTATCAAAGAACGCTAATATAGAGGTTTAAAGCTCCTATCTGCAAAAATGTAGAATTTCGTATTTTTTTTGCCAGAAGAAAGATCACGGATGGGTGTTTTTTTTTTTTTTTTTTTTTTCAGAGGTGATCGTAAAGACCCAGTGGTCCCAGGAAATTGCGAGAGCCCATTCTAAAGGAAATCAAAAGCTCTAATGGAAGGGCTGCAAATTATGAACTTTGCCTATTTTTTTACATATAGTGTTGGTTATTTTTTACGATACGATGCGATACTTCATTAATAAACACAATTATAAATCTTTACTTTATACATCAACTGCACTGATGGTAAAACATACGTTTTTGTTGGCGTGCAGTAGTAAAAATTAACCATTTTCTAAACACACCAAAAAACAGTATAATAAATAACTAACAAAAAAATAAAAAAATATACCACAAAAAAAAGTTAAAAGAAAAAAGATCAATCTCCTCCACAATACCCCCTCCAAAAAATACCACCCAAGAACACTACTCCCTCACTACCACCCATCCACTCACTCCTTCCTACCATCCATCCATCCACTCCTTCTAACCATCTCCGACCAACCAGACCTCCCTACCACCTCCTATCTCCTCACAAATAAATACAAATTCATCCATTATTTATTAAATATTCTTTTAAAATTTCTCTTAAATTCTAGAAGATGCTCAGCCGCCCTGATGCTCACTGGTAGAGAATTCCAGACTAAAGTTCCAAGAAACTGCAATCGAAATCCTGATCTTGTGTTACTCTTAAGCTCAATCATCAATTTATCACTATCCCTCGTATCATATTCGTGAATATCATTGCTAGCACGGTAAGTGTCACGAAAAACACTTGGGACTAAATTATGCACGCACTGGAAGCGAAAACTGCTGCTTGATAATCTCGCAGTTGGCCCACATTAAACCAATATAAAGACTTAAAACAACCACTTGTGTCATTCACATCCTTGACATACTTGCCTATGATCCTCACGGCATTGTTCTGAAGAATCTGGACTCTTTTGAAATTACTGTAAAAATTGCTGCTCCAAATCAGACAGTCATATGAAATATATGGGCAAACAATTGAGTGATAAATCATTAGTAGAATCCGTTTAGGCAAGAAATGCTTCAATCTACGAAGCATTCCAACTCCTCGGGCAATTTTTGAAGAAATAATATCAATGTGATGCTTCCTTGAAAGGTTCGAAATGAAAAATCCTAAGTATCCCACTATATGAACTTGTTGAATAGGCTTTGCGGATAAAATAACTAGACCTCTAGCATCAACTGATATGTCTACTCTGCAGAAAGTCATTAGAAATTACTTTTTCAAGTTGACACACAACAAGCTAAGGTTCATAAGAACCTCCAACCTTTTCAACGCCTCATTCGCTTTCAGCACAACTTCTTTGATCGATTTAGATCAATTGGGAAGCATTCAGACGGTTTCAGGGGGATTTTTTTTCTGGTGGTGGTGGTGGAGGGGTGTCATGGGGAGGAGGTTATGTGGGAGGACCTTTCCATGGAGAAATTTTTCCTGGGGAAAGAAAATCTTTCATGAAGGGGGTGCCAGATTTCCCAGCATTGTTCAAAAAACGATCAGAAAGTAAATATAAAAAAACAAGTTTTTTTTAAATGAAAGCGTGGAGCAACAATAGAACTTTAATCAAACAGAAATTATTATGTATATGAGGGGGTTCGCCCACTCGTCAATATCTCACTCTCAAACAAATACAACGTAGAGACAATAGGGAAAATTTTTTTCAAGACAGTGGAAATTATTTATGTAGATATTTCGGCCCTATGTCCAAGGGCAGTCTTCAGCACAATACAAGAATAAGAGAGAAACTATATATATATAATATATATATATATATATATATATATTTTATATATATATATATATATATATATATATATATATATATATATATAAAAGAACTTACATCAAATTGTGAGGATTAAAACTGAATAATTAAAAACACTTTTTAAAACTTTTTTTTTTAAATAGCCCTAGCATCCTTACTTCAACGAAGTTCAACCAGGACTGGTAAAAAGAATGAAATGAGAATATAAGCTCATTCAAACTAAAGAGAATAAAATGATTAGATGCAATTTCTTAAAGCTAATCTTGCTTCTTTAGCAGCCTGTCTCAAAGGCCTTTTCGTAGTTGGTTCAGTACTATTATAAATCGGTTTACAATAATCGGTACAAATATAGATGTAACTATTTCAGAGGAATTATTAAAAAACAAAATAGAAGAAAATTACCACTCGATCGAGACTTCAGCGACAGGAATTGATTGTGAAGTTTTAATGACTCTTGTTAAAATTTGTAATAAGTTTTCTATGTATTTTCAATTTCGCGATTCTTTTTATCATCAAAAAAATGGGTTACCCATGGGGGCACCTTTATCCGGGCTACCAGCATATATTTACTTCGAGAATCTTGAGAATTGGGCATTGAATTCTTATTTTTTTAAAACACGTCTATTGGGGTCGTTATATGGATGACGTAATTTCAATTTGGAATTATGGGGAAGCTGAGCTTCGGGGCTTCTTAGATCATCTTAACACTTATGACCGAAATTTGCAGTTCACCCTAGAAGTTGAAATTGAAAATAAACTACCGTTTTTAGATGTATTAATTATTCGTAATGCTAATGAACTAGATTTTACTATATATCGAAAGCCAACACAAAACAATAGATATCTTCACTTTAATTCAAATCACCCCCCACAAGTTAAAAGAGCGGTTGTAACTTCCCTCATTGATCGTGCCCTGAATATTTGCTCTAATTCATATATAAATGCAGAAATAAACTTTATCAGAGATATTCTTTTTGGTAATGGATACCCCATTCCTTTTGTTAATAAAATAGTTAACCGTAGAATAAAAAGACATTCTTGTAAAATCGAAGAAGATACTTCACAATGTGAGGCTACTGATAAGCCCTCAAATATTGTCTATCTTCCGCATGTCCCAAAGATCACAACAAAATTAAAAAATATTTGCACAAAAAATAATCTGTACGTAGTTTTTACTAATAATTTTAGCATAAAAATGACATAGACAAGGCCTTAATTTCAAATAGCTCCAACAACTCCTTTGATTCTGCTTTAGGTTGGCATATATTTAATAATCCGTCCCATATAATACTTTTTGAAAACTCTTCACTGATTAGTAATGATTTGGGAATAAAACAGGTGGTTCGAGAATCAATCGAAATTAATCTCAAAATAAATAATAATATTTCTTTGAACAGGGACTTGGGGGAATACTCACTAAGTTCTTTATACTCACATTTAATTAAAAATGATCTAACAAAATATTTTACTAAACCGATTTATAATAGTACTGAACCAACTACGAAAAGGCCTATGAGACAGGCTGCTAAACAAGCAAGATTAGCTTTAAGAAATTGCATCTAATCATTTTATTCTCTTTAGTTTGAATGAGCTTATATTCTCATTTCATTCTTTTCGCCAGTCCTGGTTGAAATTCGTTGAAGTAAGGAAGCTAGGGCTATTTAAAAAAAAAAGTTTTAAAAAGTGTTTTTAATTATTCAGTTTAATCCTCACAATTTGATGCAAGTTCTCTCTCTTATTCTTGTATTGTGCTGAAGACGGCCCTTGGACATAGGGCCGAAATATCTACATAAATAATTTCCACTGTCTTGAAAAAATTTTTACCTATTGTCTCTACGTTGTATTTGTTTGTTATGGAAAGGCAGTGTGGTCTTCGTCGCTATTTTATATCTCACTCTTTGTGCTAAAGTTTTCTTAGTACTTCTAAAAGAGTTATTTATTCTAATCAAACGGGCTTTTGTAATTCAGGGGTCATTCTTAAGGAATTTGAACAAAATTCAAACTTTACCGCAAAGAGCAATGTATTGACAGGGGGGCAAACCCCCTCATATACGTAATAATTTATTTCGTTTTAAGTTTTAATGCTGCTCCTTACTTTCAACTGAAAAAACTTGTTTTTTTATTATTTAATTATATGCAGCGATGTGCAGATGCGCAACAGCTATTAGGAAGGAGGGGCGGTGGTTCATTTTAATGCCAAAATACCTGAATTTTTACTGAACCTTCAAATAAATGAATAATGAGTTTTGGGAAAGGGGTTGGGGTGATAGGGGGTAGAGACTGATATTTAATTCCTCTTCGTTCCAGGGATATTTTTTGCCAACAAGAGGCAAACAAGGTGAGGCAGGGCACCATGAGCCTCGTCAGAAATTTCTTAATGGGGGGGGCTGCAAGAGCTACCTATAATTTTGTTTTCAGCAATTTTAATTGGTAATATTTCTCTTTTACTATTTATATTCAATATTTCAATGCATTTAAACATAAGAGTACGATGTATTTGAGCACCAAATAACCCTATTGCTTAGGTCGTGATGACTTCAGCCGCTTAAAAGATGAAAATTCACACACAATTTTCATCCATATTAATAATAATAATATCCCTCTCCGCCCACTCAAAGTTCTATAGTAAAAACATTATTGAGGAGTTATTCAACACAACTACTGTTCATCAAAATTTTCAACTAAATGTTCAAATTTTATTCAAAATCTTAATTATAATTCAACATTTTAACTCTTAAGCAGAAAAAGTGAAAAGGCTGCGTGCTACGAATCAATTATATACAATTATTGATATGTGGAACTTAACAGCAAGAAACCGTGAGTTTATGGGGGCCGGTACCCCATATCTCATTTTAGTTAGGTCGGGACATGATTTGAAAGACGATCGGAAGTTAAATAAAAAAGAGTTTTTTTATCTACTGAAAAAGAGGAGCAATATTAAAACCTAAACGGAACAATTCCAAATATATGAGGTGGGCTGCCCCTTCCTCGACTCCTCTCTCTTTACGTTAAGGTTTTACATTTTGTTCCAATTCTTTAAGAACGGCTACTGAAATACAAGGGCCGTTAAATTTAATAAGAAGCTTTAAAGCAATGAATTTTTTATTTAACGAGCAAGGGATTGAGGAGGGTGAAGACTACCTCAGATACGGATTAATTCCTGAATATTTTAAGTTTTAATGTTGTTCCTTCCTTTCAGTTGAAAAAAAAAAACTAAAAAAAAAGCCCAATGCATTATCTGCCCCTCGTTTTCACTAATACTCATAGATTATTGAGAAAAAAATTCTACATGTTAGTCCATTTTCAAAATGATTTTCTTATTTAGATTTTTTTCTATTCATAAGGTTTTAGGGGGTGGGGTACGCGCTGATAGAAAGACTCGAGTAGTGCAGCAATCGCAGAGGCTTTAGCCTTATTTGTAGAAAGCAAATTATTTAGCATGTTGATACTTATTAGACTAAGAGGTGCTGTAGATTGAATTTAAAGAGAAATACAGTACGGTTTTAGGAGGGGCAGAGGATGCGTCGACCGAATTATCACTCTTCGATTAAAAATAGAGAAGTGCCTGAGTCTTCAGACCCCTTTAATCCTCAAATTTATAGATTACAAACAGGAATTTGATTTAGGCGATAAAAAAAAGCTTTAGTGAAGATCCTGCTCTTGCAAGAAAGACCAATTGTGCATATTAAAGTAATTGGTACAATGTACGAGAATTATCCCTGAATCACATCATAGTTACTTTTGTGGATAAATCAAAATTACGCACGACAACAGCGCCAGTTACGTCTATCGTTCTTAGTTCCTCGAGTTGAACAATGTTAAACTTTCAAGCTTAAAATTTGCCATTTACCAACCAGTGTCCAGAATTATGGCATAACTTTTCGAAACCAGAAAATGTGAGAAGATGGACATGAATCTGGCAAAATTTATAAACATGTTAGGGAACAGTTGGGAACAGTTTAATGTTGGTACAAGCTTTTAAAAGCAATTACTAGCTATTAAGTAATTACTAGCCATTGAGTTAAACAAATAGTTTTGAAGAATATGAAGATAAGCCTGGGAACTAAGATGATAATATTGGAAGTCACTGTAATGACAGTCGCCAAGTGTGGCTCTGAAGCGTGGGCCCTACGGAAGGCTAGGGAGGATTTTTAAAATGTTTTCTTGAGGAATTGTAGAGAGAATGATCCTATCAATAGTCCTAATAACTAAATGTGTCTTCAAACCAAGAATAAAGCTGAGTAATATAAGTAGACAATGACTGCCAAAAAAACAATAAAAAACTTAAATTTGCTCCTGTCATCTAGTTACACACAGCTATACTGTACATTGCACTAATTCTATGCAGCTTTTTGGCGGATTGTGTTGCCATTATCCCGGCCGCGTTCAAGAAGTGATATATTAAATCTAATAATAATAAATATACCAAAATGTGATGAAAATATAATGCTTTAGTTGCAAAATTATGGAAAATACAACAGAGAATTATGGAAAGCAGGCCGCCCAGAACACATTTTATTAAATACCTAACCAACTCTGTTTATAAAATATTTAATTGACAAAGATATTAAGTTTTACTATAAATTAAAATAACTTGTGAAAAAATATAAATTTTCTTTTAATTATTTATAAGTTATAACAATATGATCGTTAATAAACAAGACAACCATGTATTCCAAGCGCCATAATCATGAATTAGCTTCAAGGTAAACTCAGAACCCTACCCCCTTTTCAACACTCCAGTAGTTTGCATATTACCTATAATATAACTGCGTAGTGCTTCCGTCAAAAGAAAATAAAAAAAAATAAAATATCTTGAAAAGAGTTTTGTTTAAATGTTTCATCGACCAGACATAAAATATGTGGGATGGGATTTGTCATGGACATTACAAGCATTCTATTTTTCTGTTGACAAAAAGAGTCAAAAATAAAAACTCTTTTAGAATAAAAGAAACTTAAAGTTAAGTTAGAATAAAAAAAATTCAATTTGCTCCTTGTCATCTAATTACACACAGGTATATTATAGATTCCATTAATTCCATCTAGCTTTTGGCGGATTGTGTCGTGTCGATAAGATCACAAAACCAGTCATATTTCTAAATTGATAAAATATTTTTATCATAAAAAGTTTGCTGAATGTTTCATGAACTTTTATGACATTTTGCAGACTGAAGTAATAATACACAAGATTTCGGGGAAATACGAATAATTGACTCTGATGCGTAACGGGGTTCGAAGGCTCATTAACCACTAAACTCCGTAATTAGGCACACCTCTGCAATTCTTTAGCAAAAAAAGGTATTTTATTGGTGAATACTAGAGCGTCGTACACCGCTCCAACGCTTCCGTAACACCTCACACACTTTTGTCTCATCTCCAAGAAAAACATGATTTTTAACTGTGTGGTTGTTAGAATCGTTAAAACATACTACGGACAATGAGCCTTCCGAAACGTACTACCGCCCATTCACAATGAGATTTTACAAACAATAAGCCGATAAGAATCTTTCATAGAATATTACTGCCAGTCAGAAAATCCCACGTGAAATTCGATCGGCTCAAATTAGCGCTATCTAAATATCTGTATTAGTAAAATCTCATTGTGAATGGGGCTTACACGAACGCAGAATATTCTAGTTAAATTCAACCCTTTAACGAATTTGATAGTGAACTAATGCTGCCTTAAGATACGTAGGATTTTGAAGATTTTGCCACTATTTTCTGCATTTTTTTGAAATACCTATTGAGGTTTTTACTAGAGTATTAAGGGTTTTAAATACCTTGTGAGTTTTTAAACACAATCGTAAATATTGAGTTACATCAAAGTTTTGATTGGAGATGGTAAATGCCCCTACCCTCTAGCTGATAGATTACCGACCTCCACGGCAGTAAAGCATTACTTCACCCAGGGCCTCACTCATTATGATGACCAATATCAGCTTTTCCAATATCAAACAGTTCATGGTAACAAACTGTAGTAAGGAGTGACCCAGCTCCCAGTTATAGGGAGAAGTGACCCAGTTACATCAAAAGAATCGCATTTTAATGCTGATTTTAAATATATAAGTTTCATCAAGTTTAGTTTTACCCGTCAAAAGTTACGATCCTAAAAATCATAGAATTTTAACGAAAATCATACTATCAGATTCAGCGTATCAGAGAATCCTACTGTAGAAGTTCTAAGCTCCTAACTAAAAAATGTGGAATTTTGTATTTTTTGCCAGAAGACAGATCACGGATGCGTGTTAATCTATTGTTTTTTTCCCCAAGGGTGATCGTATCGACCTAGTGGTCCTAGAATGTCACGAGAGGGCTCATTCTAACGGAAATTCAAAGTTCTAGTGTCCTTTTAAAGTGACCAAAAATTGGAGGGCACCTAAGCTCCCACGCTTATTTTTTCCGAAGTCATAAAACCAAAATTTTGAGATAGGCATTTAGTTCAGCATAGTCGAAAAACCTAATAACTATGTCTTTGGGGACGACTTAATCCCCCACAGTTCCCGTGGGAGGGCTTCAAGTTGAAAGGTTGACCATTGTTTACAATAGTAGGCTAATGATTATTGGGAAGTGTACAGACGTTTTCAGGGGGACTTTTTCGCGGTGGGGAGTGGGTTACGTGGGAGGATTTTTCCATGAAGAAATATATTATGAGGGAAGAGAATTTCCACGAAACGGGCACAGGATTTTCTAGCATTATTTAAAACAAATGAGAAAATAAATAAATAAAAAGTTTTTAACTGGAAGTAAAGAGCAGCATTAAATATTAAAGCGAACAGAAATTGTTACGTATATAAGGGGGTTCGTTTCCTCCTCAATACCTCGTTCTTTACGCTAAAGCATTTTTAGCAATTTCGACTATTTATTCTACGGTCTTTGTGATTCAGGGGTCATTCTTAAAGAATTGGAGCAAAATTCAAGCTTTAGTGTAAAGAGCAAAGTATTGACGAGGGGGTGAACCCCCTCATATACGTAATAAAAATATACAAATATAGAAGTTCGCTACATAAGTTAATTCGTAAGTTACGTATATTTATTACTAATAAAAATGTTCGTGAAAAAATGAAAAGTTTTAGTTGCCTTTTTAAGTAACCAAAAATTGGAGGGCAACTAGGCCTCCTCGCTCACCCCTTTTTCTTATCAAAATCGTCCGATCGAAACTATGAGAAAGCTATTTAGCAAAAAAAAAAATTATATGCAAATTTCGTTTTAATTACTCATGTACGGTGAGTTAAAGTCAAAACATGCCTTAATTCAAAAACGTTCAGAAATTAAATAAAAAACAAGTTTTTTTAACTGAAAATAAGGAGCGACATTAAAACTTAAAAAGAACAGAAATTATTCTGTATATGAAGGGGGTTGTCCCCGCCCCCCCTCAACACCTCGCTTTTTACCCTAAAGTTTTTTATTGTTTTAAAAAGTAGAGTTGTGACAAAGATTCAAACTAGCGTAAAGGACGAGGCGTCGAGGAGGGGGGACAACCCCTTTCATATACGGAATAATTTCTGTTCGTTTTAAGATTTAATGTCGCTCCTTACTTTCAGTTAAAAACTTGTTTTTTTTATTTAATCAGCTAAGGAAATATCTGTTTCATTTTTTTCAGGATGCAAAAACGAACTCTATTATTTAATTCATCCGGAACGAAACGTAAGAAAAAGGCAATGCTCTTTGAACTTACGAAGCAGAATACGCACTCCCAAAGACAATAGCCCACACAGATCAGAGCTACATGCAAAATTATATGCCGAAAAGCTGTATTCATTACTTCAAATACGTCTTTGAAGAAATGTTTGAAAAAAGGATTAGGTGAGACAAGTTTGTTTTATTTATTTATTCTAAACCTACCAAGTGCGCCTGCAATAACATTTCTCAGTGAACGGTGAAGTAAGACAGTAGAAAAGGCCACCTTGCCTAGAAAAGATCATATTTTTCGAAGAGTACAAAATTTAGAATTTTCCAATTATTTTCACTCTTCTAGAAGGCTCGGCAAGGGATGAATAAAACGTTTCCCCGAGGGACAAAACGCTTGAATTAACAATTATAACATGCTATTATGGTATAAGTTTTTTACACTACAAAATTTTTTATGACATGGAAAAGGCCTATTTATGCACTAGAATTTGGCCAAATACTTTTGAGTTTTTTCTAGTAAGTTCTTTCGCAATTTTTTTCCAAAAGTATAAATTTCAACTGAGAATTTTAAAAAATATCTATGTCAAATAAAAACGCATAGATTAGCCTACTAAAAAAAAAAAAAAAAAAAAAAAAAAAATCTAAACTTTGGATTTAGCAGAGGCCCACAGAACTGTATTACGAGTATTTCCTAATCAATTCAATTTTATTTTTCCTATTCATCTTCACTAAAAGGTTTTTTCCAACGTCCAATTGTTTGCTAACAATGTTAACTAACAGGTATTTGTTTGGACGGTGGAAACCGAATTGTAAGCTAACAGAAATATTTCCCTTTAAATTCTCCAACAAGTATTCGATTCTTTAAAGTTGCTAAGAAAAAACAAGTCTTTTCAACTGAAATTAAGCAGCAACATTTGAACTTAAAACGAAAAGAAATTATTGCGTATATGAGGGGGTTGCCCCCTCCTCAATACCTTGCTCTTTACGCCAAAGTTTGACTTTTTGTTCCAATTATTTAAGAGTGACTCCTGACAAACAAGGTCCGTTTAATTAGAATATTAAGATTTTTTAAAGTTCTAAAAAAAATCTTTAGCGTAAGAGCAAGGTATTGAAGACGGGGGAACCTCCTCATGTACATAATAATTTCTATTCGTTTTAAGTGTTAATGTTGCTCCTTCTTTCAGCTGAAAAAACTGATTCTTTATTTAATTTCTGATCCTTTTTTAAATAATATCGGGAAACCCATCCCCCCCTTCATGGAAAGTTCCTTTCCCTCACAAAAATCCTCCATAGAAAGATCCTCCCACGTAACCATCCCCCCTCCTCTCCAGAAACCCCCACCTTCTCCAAAAAATATCTGTAAACTTCCCAATAGCCAATATTATATGTAAATAATGGGCAACGTTCATAGCTTGCAGCCTTGTCCCGGGTGCTGTTGGGGGTCAAGTCATCCTCAAAGACATAGTCATTAGATCTTTCGACTATGTTGAACAAAATGGTTATCTCAAAATTTTGATCGGACGATTTTGGATAAAAGGGTATGGGAGTGGGGCTAGCTGCCCTCCGATATCTTTAGTCATTTAAAAAGTGCACTAGAACCTTTGATTTCCAATCAAATGAGCGATCTTTTAGTATTTCTCGATCTTTTAGTGTGACTGGTTCGATACGATCACCCCCAGGAAAAGAAAAAACAAAAATCTGAAAAAAACAAAAAACAAACACGCATGCGTGATCTTGCTTCTGGCCAAAAACTGCAAAATTCCACATTTTTTATATAGGAGCTTGAAACCACAACAGTATGATTCTCTGATATACTAGATCTAACGGAGTGATTTTCATCAAAATCACTTAGTGTTTCGGGAGTGTTTTCCCCTTTTTCAAAAATTGGGCAAATTTTCTCAGGCTCGTAACTTATGATGGATAAAATTAAACTTGATGAATTTCACATATTTTGAATAAGCAAAATTCAATTGATTTGATATACCCATTATCATCAAGACTCTGTTAGAGTTTCGGTTACTATTGAGCCGCATCGCTCCTTACTCACAGTTTGTTATCACGAACTGTTTGATTCTCCAACAATGATAGCTAACAGTTTTTAGTTGGACGGCGGAAACACAATCGTTGGGTAAACTGTTAGCTAACAGTTTATTGTTTGGACAGTGGAGAAACCCTTTAAGGGATGGGCTTATGTGCACCGCATTTTCATAGGCTAGTTTAGTGAGTGTCGGACAAAACAAAAATACATTTCTAAATTACTTGTATATCCATGCTTGCTATCCCTTGACCCACTGTCAATAAATAGTTTCACCAAACTATACCAGGTCTAACCTAGCTAGACCACCAAACCACCAAAACCAGACTGAACTTAACTGGATCTTCAGTTTGTTCTGAGCTTCTCTTCTGCAGCTAATAGGAATGAGTCATGTTTAAGCTTGATTAAACATGCGTAAAACTGTTGATGCAAAAGAAAGGGTTCGAATTGAACGCAGATATAGCAAAACAGAAAGGGACAGTGAGTTTTTTTTTATTATTTAAATGGGGAAGGATTGAGCCGCAGAAATATATAATTTAGTGCTCACATATCTGGATTTATGGGTAGACATTTTTTTGTGCAGACACTTTGTCTGGTTATATTTGCTATTTTTTACATATGCAATTTATTTAATATCCTTTGAGATTGATTATAAATTTTAAAGCGTAGATAGACTATAGTATATATGTTGAGCAATCCTAATTCTGATTTGGCGGATAATAACTAAGCCAGCATTAACTAACTCCAGTGAAGAGTTGCAATAATCAAAATCAAATAACTTGTGATAACGAGCTGTAAGTAAAGGACGACATGGGCCAATAGTAACCAAAATTCTAAAACACAGAAAATTAAAAACTATATGTTACTATATAAATCAAAATAAATTTTTGTCATTCTGAATATGTAAATAGCATCAAGTTCAAAATTAGGTGTAAAAAGCTACGAGGTTGAAAAAATTTGGTCTATTTTTGAAAAACAAACAATCTCGGGAGTAAATCAACCCCAAAGGGTAAGTATTTTAAATGAAAATTGCCTATCAATTTCAACGTATGAATTAACTTTGTTTTAGGGTTTTTAAGCAACTACAATAAAAAGACCAGAAAAAGCAGGATTGCGTGTTTATTTGTTTTTTGCTTTTTCCAAGGGGTTATTGTGTCAAACAACGGTCCTAGATAATCGGGAAAGGGTTCATGGGAACAGAAATTAAAACTTCTAGTACTATTTTAAATTGCGAAATAGTCGTGCCATAGCAAAGCGGCGTTTTCTTCCAATTAGTGGCACAGAACAACAATTTTGTCATAAAGGGTGCCAAAAAGCCATCAAGTAAGAATTATAAGATGGCCGATCGGTTTAAAAATTATATAAAAAAACATAATGACGTTTCTAGTTTCAGAATTAGCAATGCCGCGTAGTGGCGCATTCATTCTTAATTATGTAGGATGTCCACAGAAATTAAATGGGCAATGTATACATTTATTTTAAAGCTTCATTTAACAAAGACGATTCATTTGAGGTCTGGTAAAAGTATTTACATTTATACCATAATTGCATATCATCCACGGTAAAGGGGGGAAGTGAGTCTTTGTGCAGGTGGGGGGATTATGCTTGGACCACAAAAATGCGTATTTATGCCAAAATTTAAACCCAAAACACTACAAAGCAATATTTCATTACAGAATGAGTAATAACAAATATAGGTACTTTTCAAACAGTTCGTGGTAACGAACTGTAGTAAGGAGCGACCCGGCTCAATAGTAACCAAAACTCTAAAAAATGGAATGTTGATACCAATAGCTATATCAAAAGAATCGCATTTTAATGCTGGTTTTAAATATATAAGTTTCATCAAGTTTAGTCTTACCCATCAAAAGTTACGAGCCTGAGAAAAAAGCGTTATTTTAGAAAATAGGGGGAAACACCCCCTAAAAGTCATAGAATCTTAACGAAAATCACACCATCAGATTCAGCGTATCAGAGAACCCTATTGTAGAAGTTTCGAGCTCCTATCTACAAAAATGTGGAATTTTGCATTTTTTGCCAGAAGGCAGATCACGGATGCGTGTTTATTTGTTTTTTTTTTTTTTTTTTTTTTTTTCCCAGGGGTGATCGTATCGACCCAGTTGTCCTAGAATATTGCAAGAGGGTTCATTCTAACGGAAATGAAAAGTTCTAGTGCCCTTTTTAAGTGACCAAAAAAATTGGAGGGCACCTAGGCCCCCTCCCACGCTAATTATTTTCCCAAAGTCAACGGATCAAAATTCTGAGATAGCCATTTTATTCAGCGTAGTAGAAAAACCTTATAACTATGTCTTTGGGGACGACTTACTCCCCCACAGTCCCCGTGGGAGGGGCAACAAGTTACAAACTTTGACCTGTGCTTACATATAGTAATGGTTATTGGGAAGTATACAGGCGTTTTCAGGAGGATTTTTTTGGTTGGGGGGAGGGGTTGAGAAGAGGGGGATATGCTGGGGGAACTTTCCATCGAGAATTTGTCATGGGAGAAGAAAACTTCCATGAAGGGAGAGCAGGATTTACTAGCATTATTTAAAAAAAAAAATTAAAAAATAAATGTGAAAAAGCTTTTTCACCTGGAAGTAAGGAACAGCAATAAAACTTAAAACAAACAGAAATTATTACCCATATAGGGGGCTCACCTCCTTATGATACCTAGCTCTTTACGCTAAAGTATTTTTAGTAATTTCAACTATTTATTCTACGGCTTTTGTGATTCAGGGGTCATTCTTAATGAATTGGGATAAAATTTAAGCTTTAGTGTAAAGAGCGAGGTACTGACGATGGGGCGAATCCCCTCATATATGTAATAAAAACATGAGAATACAAAAGTTCTTTACGTAAGCTAATTTATAAGTTACGTAAATCTTTTACCAATAAAAAGATTCGTAAAAAATTAAAAGTTCTAGTTGCCTTTTTAATTAACCAAAAAATCGGAGGGCAACTAGGCTTCGCCCCCGCTCTTTTTTTCTCAAAATCATTCGATCAAAATTATGAGAAAGCCATTTAGCCCCCCCCCCCCCCAAAAAAAAATATGCAAAATTTCGTTTTGATTATTCCTCTGCGGAGAGCCAAAATCAAAACATGCATTGATTCAAAAACGTTCAGAAATTAAATAAAAAAAAACGAGTTTTTTTAACTGAAAGTAAGGAGCGACATTAAAACTTAAAACGCACAGAAATTACTTCGTATATGAAAGAGGCTGCTTCCTCATCAACGCCCCGCTCTTTACGCTAAAGTTTTTTACTGTTTTAAAAAGAAGAATTGAGAGAAAGAGTCAAACTTTAGCGTAAAGAGCGGGGCGTTGATGAGGAAGCAGCCTCTTTCATATACGAAGTAATTTCTGTGCGTTTTAAGTTTTAATGTCGCTCCTTACTTTCAGTTAAAAAAACTCGTTTTTTTTATTTAATTAATTATACAGAACACACCCAAGAAGTGAAGGTAGGTTAACCCTAATAAAATATACCAAAATATTATGAAAATACAACACTTTACTAACAAAATTATGGGAACTACAGCAGAAAATTATGGAAAGCAGGCCGCCCGGGACGCATTTTATTAAAGACCTATAACTTAGTTTTTCCACTGAGCCTAAGCTAATTGTCTCCTAATACAGATAGATAAACAGTCTTTTGTCAGATTAAATAAAAAACGGTTTTTTTTAACTGAAAGTAAGGCGCGACATTAAAACTGAAAATGAACAGAAATTATTTTGAATTAATGCAGGTTTTGAATTTGGCTCACCGATCATGAATAATTCAAACGAAATTTGCATATTATTTTTGCTTTTCTAAAACTAATAATAGCCTTTTAATAACCTAAGTTTGATTTTTGTTTCAGTTGTGATTTTTGTTCCAGGAATGACTCCTGAATCAGAATGGCTGTTAATTAAAATAATAGCCTCTTTTAAAAGTTAAAAAAGAAACTTTAGCGTAAGAGCGAGCTATTGAGGAGAGGCAACCCATCTCGTATACGTAATATTTTCTGTTCGTTTGAAGTTTTAATGTTGCTTCTTATTTTAGTTGAAAAAACTTGTTTTTTATTTAATTGACGATCGATTTTTAAATAGCGTAGGGAAATCCAGCTCCCCTCCATGGAAAATTCCCTTCCCCCACGAGAAATTTCTCCATGGAAAGATTCTCCAACGTAACTTAAAGTAGCGATATTTGTGGATCTAATTTTGTAAGGCATGATAACAAAATGGCCAAAGAGGTCGAAAGTATTTTTATGAGAATGAAAGCTATAAGTTAAGCAATTCTCTAATGACTGAAATGAATGATAGAAAGGATCTTTAAAAGATATACGTATTAATTTATGTTCGTTTTAAATTTTAATGTTATTCCTTACTTTCAGTTGGAAAAAAACTTAGTTTTATTTAATAACAACCACAAGTCGAAGACAATACCTTTGGTATAATATCAGTTTATAAAAACGTTTAATAAAGTTTGACTCTTTCTCTCAATTCCACTTTTCAAAAAAGTAAAATAATTTAGCGTAAAGAGCGGGGTTTGGAGGAAGGAACAGCCCCTTTCATATATGGAGTAATTTCTGTTCGTTTTAAGTTTTAATTTCACTCCTTACTTTCAGTTAAAAAAAACTAGTTTTTTTTTTATTTGATTTCTGAACGGTTTTGGATTAATGCATGTTTTGATTTTGGCTCTCCGCAAATGAATAATTAAAACGAAATTTGTACATTAATTTATTTTTTGGCTAAATGGCTTTCTCATAGTTTTGATCGGACGATTTTGATAAAAAAAGGAGCGGGGGAGTAGGCCTAGTTACCCTCCAATTTTTTGGTTACTTAAAAAGGCAACTACAACTTTTAATTTCACAAACGATATACATAACTTGCAAAATAACTTACGTAACGAACTTCTATATTCGTATGTTTTTATTACATATATGAGGGGGCTCGCCCTCTCGTCAATACTTCCCTCTTTACACTAAAGCCTAAATTTTGCCCCGATTCCTTAAGAATGACCCCTGAATCACAAAGGCCGTAGAATAAATAGTTGAAATTAACAAAATTACTTTAGCGTAAAGAGCAAGGTATTAGGAGGTGGTGAACCCCTCGTATGCGTAATAATTTTTGTTCGTTTGAAGTTTTAATGGTGCTCCTTACTTTCAGTTGAAGAAACTTTTTCATATTTATTTTTTCATTGCTCTTTAAAAAATGCTAAAAAATCCTGCGCCCCCTTCATGGAAATTCTCTTCCCCCTTAAAAATTCCTCCATGAAAATTTCATGGAGGAAATAGTTGAATTTCATAAACTTATATATTTAAAATCAGCATTAAAATGCGATTCTTTTGATGTAACTATTGGTATCAAAACTCAGTTTTACAGAGTTACAGTTACTATTGAGCCGGGTCGCTCCTTACTACAGCTCGTTACCACGGGCTGTTTGATAAGTCATAGTTATGAAGCTGCTAAAGGTAAAATTAAATGCTAAGATTGACTGGAAGATAACACAAACAAATTATTGCTTATATCGGCCATTATTTAACAAAATTCGAATTTTAGCGTAAAAAGCAAGGTATTGACGAGGGGGCGAACTTCCTCATATACGTAATTTGAAGGGGTTCACCCCCTCGTCTTTTGAAATTACTAAAAGGACTTTTGCGTCGATTCCCAGTTGTGGAAAATTCCCTTCTCCCATAAAAAATTTCTCCGTGAAAAGATCCTCCCACATACCCCCCCCTCGACCCTCCCCAATAGAAAAAATCCCCCTGAAAGCATCAGCATACTTCCTAATAGCCAATGCTATATGTAAACACTGGGCAAAGTTCATAACTTTCAGCCCTTCCCCCGGAGACTGTGAGGGATTAAGACATCCTCAAAGACTTAGTTATTAGATTTTTCTAGTATGATTAACAAAATGGCTATCTTCAAATTTTTATCGGGTAGATTTGTGAGAAAAATGAGCGTTGGAGGGGGTCTAGTTGCCCTCCAATTTTTCGGTCACTTTAAAAAGGGCACTATAATTTTTAATTTCCGGTCAAATGTGCCCTCACGCGATATTCTATTACCACTGGGTCGATACGATCACCCCTGCGAAAAAAAAAAAACAAACAAACAAACACGGATCCGTGATCTTTCTTCTAGCAAAAAAAAAAAAAAAATTCCACGTTTTTGCATATATGAGCTTGAAACGTCGACAATAGGGTTTCCTGATTCTCTAAATCCGATGGTGTGATTTTCATTAAGACTCTGTGAATTTAAAGGGGTGTTTCTTCCTTTTTCAAAAATAAAACAAATGTTATCTGGCCATTAATTTTTGATGGCAAGAATAAACTTAATGAAACTTAAATATTTGAAATTAGCATAAAAATCTGATTCTTTCGATGTATCTATCGGTACGAAAATTCCAGTTTTTAGAGTTTCGGTTACCATTGAGCCGGGTCACTCCTTACTCACAG
Organism: Artemia franciscana; assembly: GCF_032884065.1. Taxonomy (NCBI): domain Eukaryota; kingdom Metazoa; phylum Arthropoda; class Branchiopoda; order Anostraca; family Artemiidae; genus Artemia; species Artemia franciscana. The sequence goes on along the minus strand of NC_088867.1, from coordinate 19,996,130 downwards.
TTCGTTAGCACGAACTGTTTGATTCGTTGGACCATAGCGTAATACTGGATTGCGTGTACATAGTATTCACGAGTTTGGAACCTATTTTGTTATAATTTCACTTGAAACTGTTTATGATCTGAATTTGATTGGAGGCAAGCCCTTCTGCTATACCCCTATTTTGCTACCCGGCCCCTGTCCACATAAGGACATCTGATCAAAATTTTGTTTATTTGTTCAGAATAGTCAAAAGATCCTATAAATATGTCTCTGGGGATGAAATTACCCCAATAGCTCCTGAGTAAGAGCCGTAAACAATATCAATTACTACTACTACTACTACTACTACTAATACCTCACTGCAGCACCAAGCCGCCTGAGGCCAACACAGCTACGCACGCTCCTCCTCCAACCTAATCTATTTAAAGCCTCCCTCTTTACACCCTCCCAGGAAGTTCCCATTTCCTTTAAATCTTTATTTATGACATCCTCCCAACCCAGACAAGGACCACCTGCTTTCCGTGTAGCCCCAGACGGTTGGCCAAAAAGGACAATCTTCAGACAATCTGTCAACCTTCATCCGTAGAACTTGGCCTAGCCATCTCAACCTTTCTTTCATTATAGCCCCAGAAAGCGGGATTGAACCACACTTTTCGTACAACCTACTGTTTGAAATACGGTCAGTCAGCCGGGTACCCAGAACAATCCGTAGGCAATTTCTCTGGAAAACATCTAGTAAATTTTCATCTGCTTTTCGGAGTGCCGTTGCTTCAGAGCCATATTTGACCACTGTCATCACTGTAGCTTCCAATATTCTAATCTTGGTTTGTAGGCTTATCTTTCTATTCTTCCAAACTTTTTTTAACTGTGAAAAACACCCTAAGCTTTAGCTATTCTACTTTTAACATCTTCACTGCTCCCACCATCTTTACTAATAATACTACCAAGGTAACTGAAGCTCCCAACCTGATCAATCTTTTCGTTACCTAATGTCACCTGTTCATCTTCACTTATTCCTAGCCTTAGTGACTTAGTCTTCTTAACATTAATTTTCAAGCCTATTTTAGCACCCTGAACTCGTAAAACCTCTCAAAATTCATTCATTTTGCTCACACTTTCATCTAATATGCTTAAATCATCAGCATAATCTAAGTCCAGGAGCGTTCTTCCTCCCCATTTGATTCCATGGTCTCCAATTGCCTTTTCTGTGCTCCTTAAGACGAAGTCCATCAAAATGATCCATATAAAGGGGGATAGAGCACAACCCTGCTTAACTCCTGATTTAATACAAAAACCAGTTGCTAACCTCATTTCCTACGTTAACCGCAGCAGTATTATTCCCATACATAGCGCAGATCACTTTAATGTATTTTTCTGGTATACCATATAACGATAAGACCTTTGTTAACGCTGTTCTATCAACAGAATCGAAAGCTTGCTCATAATCGATAAAACTAAGGACCAAAGGTGTTTGACAACGAAGGGACTTCTCAATTATTAACCTAAGAGTGAAAACATGGTCGACACATCCTCTACCTTTTCTAAAACCGCATAGTTCTTCCCTTAAAACTTTGTCTACAGCATGTCTCAGTCTAAAAAGTATCATATTACTCAGTAATTTGCTACCTACAGAGACCAGACTAATGTCTCGATAATTACGACACTCACTCTTGTCACCTTTCTTATACAGTGGTTTAATTAAGGTTTTCCTAAAATCATTGGGTACTTCCCCTTTTTCAAAAATCATGTTCATAATCTTCAGTAGCTTATTCCTAACCTCAGAGCCACCATATTTAAGGAACTCATTAATCACACTATCAGCACCTGTGGCCTTATTATTTTTTAATCCTTCTAGTACTGTCGCTAATTCTTCCTCACTAAACAAATCTTCCTTCACATCCAAGGTATCACAAACTTTTTCATTTTCATCTATATCTTTTCCTGCAACTGTATCTCGGTTTAGCACATTCTCAAAATGTTCCACCCATCTTTCTTTAACTTTTTCCTTATCACTAATTGTGGCCCCATTTCTATCTTTAACTGGGACTAGTCCGGATTGGCTTCTCCCTTTCAATTTATTAACATGCCAGTATAATATTTTACTATTATGCCGTCTAGCCGCATCTTCCAGATCCTCAGCAATTTTATCCATCGCCTCCATTTCACATCTCCTTAGTTCATATTTTAATGCTTTCTCCACTTTCTTTACATTCCTTTTGTTTTCATACGACCTATCACTCAGATAATTCTTATACAAACCCCTTCTACTCTCTATTAAACCTAAAGCTTTTTCACTAATATTCCTAGTTGCTGTCTTAGCACTCTTCCCTAGGACACCATCAGCAACTTCACAAATTGTTTTTCTGAAATTATTCCATCCATCTTCCACATTGTCAAATTTTAAACCCTCAAGTTTAGTACTCAACTGTTCCTGGAATTTTTTTCTCAAATTTTCATCCTGAAGTCTACCAACATCATAACTTTCCGGGAGGGAGTTACCCTTCCGAAATTTCAGCTTTAAATTAACCTTAGACACTACTAGATGGTGATCTTTACTTTTAACATCAATAACAGCACTCCTATACACCCTAGTATCTTGTACTGATCCTGCTAGTCTTCTATTTACAATAACATAATCAATAAGGTTTGCTGTCTTACCATCACGTGAATACCATGTCAACTTATGGGCCATTTTGTGACCAAACACCGTATTTGGTTATAACTAGGTTGTTATACCTACAAAATTACAAAAGCCTATAGCCATTACTGTTTTCTTTTCCTACACCAAATTTACCTAGGCTAGGATACCATCTATCCCTATTTCTACCAACCTGGGCATTAAAATCTCCTAGCAAAAACACATATTTCTACCTGGTACCCTGTCTATTTGCTCCTGTAACTGTAAGTAAAATTCATCTGAGTCACTAGTATCTCCATCAGTTGGTTCAATGGGGGCATATACTACTATAACTGATACCTTAGACTTTTTAGTCATAAAATGAGCAATTAGTATTGTATTATTAATACCTTCCCAGCCTAAACAAGACTTAGCAGCTTCCTTATTCATCATGAGCCCTACTCCCTGTCTATGTACCCCATCCTTCCTGCCTGAGTAAACGAATTCTATGTCACCTAATTTCATGCTTCCTACCCCTGGTATATGAGTTTCTGAAACTCCTAATAAATCCAGTTCAAACCGTCTGAATTCGTCAGTCAAAATGTCGATGCGATAGTCATTTTTTAACGTCGTAACATTCCAAGTTCCAATTTTCATGTTCTTAAAATCTTTGAAATTATTTTGGTCTCAAGAAAAGCAGTGATCCCGGATACCAGTGCAGGATGGGGACCAACATATCTTCTCAAGTCTACACCGAAGCGCTTAAGCCGGCTTAGAACCGGACAGCAAGAAGTCCCTGGGACCTCCAGTAAGTTGGAGGCTTTGTGCAATCCTGGGCCCATCTTGGTCACAACATGGTTTTCAGCACTTGGCGATGCTCTTCTATCAACAAGAGTCGAAATCCTGCACAGACAGTCCCAAGCCTATTACCTCCGACTCATTATATATTCATGCCTACAAATATTATGCTACTACGGGGAGGCAGCCCATAGTAGATAAATTAGCTAGGAAGAGGTTTTTCAGCCCGAAAGCGCCCATCAAAACAAACCAAGCCCAGAAAATTATCCAATAATCAGAATCCCGTACGAGTGCTGTGTTGTTTACTAGGCTATAATTTCCTCGAGGGGCGCCACTCCTCAAGTGGGAAAAATTGACCGCAAGTTTCCCAGTCTTGCAGGTACCCCGAAAGGGTCGAGGCAGCCCTTTACAGAGGCCGTTGTCCATAAATCTGGATCCTACGCCCTGCCGCAGTTGTCCTCCTATAGAGGATCCTCCCACGATGGTGTTCTGCTTCACCATGCAATTTAACCCATTACTGGGAGAAGGTTTGTAATTCATCTGACGTGTAAACACGGCAGTTGGCCCTGCTGAGTGTACATTTGAGGGGCCTTCTTCCTCCTCCACCTGTAATTATGACCCCCAGGGGAAGGTTTCCCAGTTTCTATTATGGGCCCCACTGGGACAAGGTCCTACTTGGTCTAAGCCTCCTATGGAGCTACTCTACCTATCTGTAGGGCTTTCCCCTATCGTTGTCCTCCACAAAAACCAAGCATGATTATCTAATAATTTTACTAACTAATGCAACTAATAAATAGTTGCAGTAAATTGCAACTTTACTTTAATTTAGACTATAAAGTAAAGGACAAAAATAACATGTACAAGCTCTGTTGTCCTCTGCTAAAACCTAGCATGCAAACTAATAATTAACTAACTATTGCAACTAATTAATAATTGTAATAAAGTACAACTTTCCTTTTAATTTATACCCTAAAATAAAGAAAACACAAAAAAGCTCTATTGTCCTCTACCAAAACCTAGCATGTTAACTAATAATTAACTAATAAATAGCCCATTTGGCCTGATTGCATCCCCTCACAAGCCACACCTTATAGAAAACCAACACCTTATCTGATATATATATATATATTATAGAAAACACCTTTGAGAATTTAAATTAAGAAGGAAACTTATAGAAACCCTGCTAGTACTGCAAAAGTAGACCGAAGTAGCCAATTTAGCCTGTTTGAAACATCTCACAAGCCAACACCCTATAGAAAATACCTTTGATAATTTAAATGAATAAGAAAACTTATTAGAAATTCTGCTGGTACTGCAAAAGTAGACCTAAGTAGCCCATTTAGCCTGTGTGAAACATCTCACAAGCCAACACCCTATAGAAAACACCTTTGAGAATTTAAATGAAGAAGAAAACTTATTAAAGACTGCTAATACTGCAAAAGTAGACCTAAGTAGCCAATTTAGCCTGTTTGAAACATCTCACAAGTCAACACCCTATAGAAAACACCTTTGAGAATTTAAATGAAGATGAAAACTTATTAGAGACTGCTAATACTGCAAAAGTAGACCTAAGTAGCCAATTTAGCCTGTTTGAAACATCTCACAAGCCAACACCCTATAGAAAACACCTTTGAGAATTTAAATGGAGATGAATTGTCAAATTTTTACACTGGTTTCATAATGAAAAGGGGGAGGGGTGTTTTTTAATGCTGAGTAAGCTATTGGCTCTTACAGTAACTGTTTAGGATCCAAATTTTATTGGAGGGCAAGCCCTCCTTACAGCTGTAAGTCCGCTGCCCAAAAGGCGCCCAATGTTAAAAAATAGTTCTGGGGCATTGTCCTCCTCTCCCAAAAAGGGCAAAAAATGACCCTAGAACCTTTTTAAACAGTTCCTGATAACAAACTGTAAGTAAGGAGCGCCTCTTCTCAATAGTAAACGAAACACTAAAAAACGGAATTTTAATACCAATAGATATATCAAAAGGATTCTTATGATGATATCAAATATATAAATTTCATTAAGTTTAGTCTTACCATCAAAGGTTACGAGCGTGAGAAAATTTGCCTTATTTCCCAAAAAAAAAAAGGAAACAGAATTTTTACCAGAAGAAAGATCACGGACGCATGTTTAATTGTTTGTTTGTTTTCTCAAGGGATACTAAAAGATCGGGAGATACTAAAAGATCGCTCATTCGAAAGGAAATTAAAAGTTCTAGTGGCATTTTTAAGTGATCAAAAAGATTGGAGGGCAACTGGGCATCCTCCACGCCAATTTTTTTTCTAAAATTATCTGATCAAAATTTTGAGATAGCCATTTTGTTAAGTATAGTTGAAAAATCAACTAATTATGCCTTTAGGTGTAAAATGATTTCCCACAGTCCCCTGGGAGAGGCCTGTAAGCTATGAAATTCACCTATCTCAAAATTGACTCATTTCTGAGTCTCAAAAATGGTTTTAGAAATTTTTAGTTCCGATTAAATGAGCACCTTTCTAAGTTTCTACGAGTACCCTTTCCATACGAAGTGACCGGTGGAAACAAACATAAATACAAAGTTGGCTGCTTATGATAATATACCTAGGCTGTGCCACAAGCGCTGCTAGCGCGTTTCCTATAATAAATGAGTTTGAGAATAGCCGATTTGTTTAAGTTTATAATATCTCATTACGAATAATTTGGTGTACTTCGCCGCAAAAGATCATTTAAAAAGCCTGACCTATTTTTCTTAATATTTTCAAATGTGAAAACGCAGTAGGGCAGGGCGGGCCAAAGCATAATACCGGAAATCTTCAACGTTACTCAATCAATTTTTATCTGTTACAAATTTGACATAAAATCTTAATGAAAAGAAATAAAACAATAAACTAAAATGTTCTTTAATTATATTCCAATACCAGTATAACGGAGTTTAAAGTTTTTTATTAGTTTATTATAGTAATCCTTTTTTTTTTTTTTTTTTTTTTTTTTTTTGGTGAAGTGAGTGAAGAAGCCGATCAGGCCCTTTTCTCATTAAATTTGACAAATTGATCATGCTGCGAATACTTATCAATTATTTTAGCTTAAATCACAAATTTGAGTTTAACTAGGATGGAATTTCTATCCCAATTTTCTACCCGTACTAAGAAACAGTCCCAGATTGTTGCCAAAAAGAGATGTTTTATCAGAAAATGCTTGGTCTTCATAGAAAAATCGTAACAACTGTGATTTTTATTAGGTAAGTACCTACGAGCTTTTGCCATCTCGAATTAACACCGATCCTGGTATAATTGCACGATATTCATATCCATAGATGAAAACACGTCTGGGTCTATGAGGAAGAGGGTTTACCAGATTTTTTCTCTAGGGGGGAGGGCAAAAACAGCTTTAAATGGAAGTCAACATCCTTTAACTTTCCAAATGGGAATCCACGAGATAACCTTCATTTGTTCAAAATAGTCAAAAGATCTGATAAATATGTCTCTGAGGACGAAATAAGAGGAAACTTCTTTCAATATAAATGCTAATTGTTATTGCAAAAATGTGAGGTACTGAATAAGGCATGTATTAAGAGGGGAACGTATTAAGGGCGGCGGGCAAAAAGATTTCGGTTCGAGGGGGGGGGGACATTTTTTTTTTAACGCATAAAAAATGTGTTTGTATTCATGTTTGTTATGTTTTTGCGATTCGGACAAACATGGGGAGGTTTAAATCCCCTAGCCCCCCTCCTTGGATACCGCCTTGTCTAGCAGCACTCAAATTTATATAAGACCTTCTTTATTTTCAGTTATATTATAGTTTCGCTGTAGAAAAGCAATATGCAATTAGGCTCTAAACCGAACCTTCGAAGTAATTCATGTTTACGTGCCTGAATGCAGGCATTGTTTTATGAAACTCTACGCATATCTTCACTGTCACCCCTAAGGGTCGATTCTGAAATCATCGCTGTCATACCAATAAGACATATCTGACCTTTTGAAATTTCTGAAATAAGTCCTCCTGATCTACATTATTCTGCTGCCTCTTTTTAAGAACAGTTTAGCGAATAGCTTTCAGTAATTAACTCAGAGCTGATTTTACAGGGGACAGAGGGCGCACTTGCCTCGGGTGTAGAAATTTTAGGGATGCAGAATTTCAAATAAATAATTTCAAGGTTTTAATAATTTTCTTGTTTTGAAATCTTGTTTTTATTAAAATAAAGCAGAGAGCACAGTTAATAAATGAAAACAGTTAACACATTATTATTTATTTAATAAAAAAACTAATAATTAATAATATTAAATAATAATTAAATAATAACTAAAACAATTATTAATAGTTGAATAATTTAAATAGTAATATAAAAAATTCTTTAATTAATAAATTGAAAATAATGTTGTTAATAAAGAAAGTTTTGTTAAAATTTAGCCTCAAAATTTTGTGAGAAACAGGGGGGAGGCACTAATCAAGATATTACCCTGGGCACAAGAGAGATCAGAACCGCCACTGAATTAGCTCAAACGTGTGACGATGCCAGATACAACGTGTAAGCGTAACAGCGACGAAATGGCCATACTTCTAAGATAATTGCCAATAACTGTCTGTTAGGATCTTCTCAAAGCGATCAACATGACAACGCTTGTTCAATCAAATTTTTATTCTCCTTATCTGCAACCAGCAGGTTATGACCTGATATCTAGGAGGATAACCTCAATGTCAGATGCAACTTATAGAAATGACAGTAACAATATTATAATGCCGTTTTTTCTCATTACCACTAAGTGTTGCCAATGTAGTATCCAGGGGAGAGGTTAGGGGGATTTGACCCCCCCCCTGAAACTTTTTCTGACTTGTAAAAACGTAAAAATTGCATTTAAACAAACTTTTAGTTTGTTCTTTAATGCTTTGTAACCACCCCTGAAAAAATAGCCCCATTCCCGAACAAAAATCCTTGGTACGGCATCGCTTGTTGCAATTACTACTCAATTTTTGCGGAGTTAAATTTGGGGAAAATCCGTTTCAGCGATGCAGTTTGGGAGAGAGCAAATGAGACTGTACCCCTCCCCCGCTGATCAACTATTCAATGAAATATAAGCTAATAATGAATTATTGTTTCTTAAAACAATTGAAAAGTAGGGGGTTTTCTTGAGTGTAGGTCGTAGAAAAAAATGTTGCTCCTTCTATGGGGGTGTGAATCATTTTAGAAAAGCTTTGTATATTTTCATACCCATTGCGATTCTGCCTATGTTCGGTAAAAAGATCCGACATAGCATTTTATTTTCTTCTAGTTTACCGTCAGCGACAATTAAAGCTAATTAGTTACCCTAATCTGTCTCAATTATGTTGAAATTCAAAGGAATGATTCTTCAGCAATCAATCATTATGGCCGTCTGTATAACAGCCTGTTGAATTATAAACATACATGATGTAGCCAAATTGTGAATAAACATTTGCTTCATTAAAATCTTTGGGCTATAATTTGTGGAAGACAAAACATTACTGGAATATAGCCTGAACCAAAAAGAAGGAATGTTTCCTGGATTATTAGACTAAAAAAATGAAACACATTTTTTTTCAACTAAAAGTGAGGAGCGGCAATAAAACATAGAGCGAAGAGAAATTATTCCGTATATCAAAGGAGCTGCCCCAACCTCAATACCTTGCACGCTACGCTAAAGTTTGACTCTTTGCCACAACTCTACATTACAATAAAAATATTCCGTTTTTAAGAGTTTCCGCTACAATTTGGCCGCGTCGCTCCTTATTTACAGTTCGGTACCACGAAATGTTTGATAAGCTTAGAATTAAGAAAGAATGAATTAGAAGCTTAAAAATAATTATCAAAAAAAATATATCTTTAAAAAAACCAATCACTCTTTTCTTCCATAGTTTTTCTCTTTTTTCCTTTTCCCATTCTTTTTTACCTGAAAAAGAAAAACACTTAGTGGATGCCTTTCCCGAATTATGTGATTTATCTCTTATTTGCCGGGACTTAATTTGGTATGGAACAGGGAGGACCTACCTTTAAATCTCAGTCCCCCCCAGCTGAAACTAAATCTTTAAAAACTTGTCAAAACTAAGATAGGCCTAATAATTAAAACATCCAAAAAACAGATGTGTTTCCTTTAGTATACCTTTGTATTTATGGTATAATTTTCACTTATTCACATTTTTACTTGACGTGGGAAAATCAGCTCCAACTTTGCCTCCCCCAAAACTTTGAAAAATTTACACCCCTTCTGGTTTGTTCACTGGCTGAAAAATGTCCTCTGTGCGGTTTCTTTTGTGGTATCGTGTTTGTTGTATTTATATAAAAAAAACACAGTATCTTCACGAAAAGTAAAGATTGACTTTAAAATTTAAAAAATCCTAGATACAGCATATAAGATATCAGAAAATTTTTAAACATTAACACACCCATGAACCCTAAAATAAACCAGACATAAACGAACCAGTGAAACCGCAACCAATGAAATCTAAAACATAAACACTGTCATCAACGTAGCATGCATGGGGATGCCGTAGGGAATCGACGGTAGGCACGCCACTTTCCTGAGTAGGGAATTTAAAGTGCCGAAATCCTATAGGCAAGTGTGTATTCTCCTGATGAGCCCATGTGTTGGGCTGTCGACTCTGAATAATCTGTCTTTTTTATTGTTTTTTTTTTAATATTTTGGTAAGTGACGACTTGTACTTACTTATGACACGACTGCCTGTCCATGGTTTTCTTTACGGTTGATTGTGTATGGCTATGCTGTTTGACCTATGTAATTGGATGGATGAGTAGGGTTAAGGCCTCATTCAAGTACTGATCTATATTAATTGTAAAGTAGGAAAAAAGTCTTCCTTTCTCCTTCTGGCTTTCTTCTTCTTTTTTTTTCTTTTTTTTATTGTGTATGTTTATTTCTGTGTTTTTGCTGTTGCATTGGTGATTTCTTTTTTCAATATATATATATATATATATATATATATATATATATATATATATATATATATATATATATATATATATATATATATATATATATATATATATATATATATATATATATATATATATATATATATATATACCATCAAATTTCCAGAAATAAATGCCCCAAGTCGAGTTTTCAGAATCACACTTTTCAGTGACAATTCTCGAGATTTAAACAACCCATCTTCAATCTGATGAAATCAAAATTTCTTCCACAGAAAGTAGTGTGGCTGTACATTTAATGGTACAGCATATCCGATGCTCTATCCGATATGCATCATATCGCATCTATCTATTCATGGCTATATCCGAAGTATAGCCAGAATATTGGGTGTAGGATAGCCTATAGTGTTAGTTTTTCCACTCATCTTTTTACGCGTTTCTGGAGGGGTTGAGTCTTCATAACGGGGTAAGATAACAGTTAACACTTGGGCTATAAACACATAAATAACGAATCTAATGACGTTAAATTAATTTGATTAGCAAATTTCCTTTAAATGTGGTCAACCTAGGCAAATTTACCGATCGGGGTTGAATTATATGGGGTTAACTTGAATGGGGGTTTAGCTGCAATAAACAAAACATTGTTCTTGCCCAAAATGCAGCCCAAAAATTCCCAGAAAAGTGCCAAAAACTTTTTCAGCCTACTTCAAATGGAAGGGGCTATCCTAAAAACCTGGGAGGGGGCAAATTTGATTGGAAACGAAAAGTTCTAGTGCCCCTGTTTAAAAATAAGAAGCTACTGGAGAGCAATCAGCCTCTCCTCAATTTCTTTTCTGCTATTCGACCCTTCTCTGACTCTTATCACACGGAGTCAAAATTTTTAGATATCCATTTTGTTCCAAATAGTTTTTGGCCGGCAACCTTTTTCGGCTCCGGGGCAAAATCAACCACAATATAAATGTTAAAGGGACGTTTAGGTCAGTGATATTTTCATTTTGAAACGGTCTTTTAATGAACAATGAAAAAAATTTCATTAAGAAAATAATTATACTGCACTTTTAAACTTTAACTATTATCATAAAACCAAAAAAACTTAGGTAGAATTTTCCGATATTCCTTACTTTTTTCATTATTTTTATTTGTCATACCTTTTCCGTAGCTGCTCATTTTTTAAGTGTGGGGGGATTTTCTATGGTAAGGGGGGGAGGGTGATTTTCCGCAGGAAAATTTTTTGCGTGAGCTAATAATTCTATCACCCTTAAAACTGGGTTCAAACTTATTGAACTTACAAAACAGACAGTGCTATTACTCATACGGTTCTTTAAAAATGAGTTCAAATTTGCTGTACTTTCAGTTTCAAACCCAGTCCAAGGCCAACGTCCTGTAACCTCTGGCAGTCCCACGAATTCATCACTTACCAGTCGGCAATTGATAAAGTCTTTAGAAAACATACTAAAAAAAAAAAAAAAAAAAAAAAAAAAAAAAAACTCACTCAGAAGATATGTATAAATCTAGACAAATCGGTGACTGCACTATTATTCCACATAGGCATTGGAGTTACTTGGTTTTACGAAAGACTAGAAATCAACACTGTCTCTCGAGTCAATTTGTAGCGGAGACAAACTTAAATGACAAATAAAAATATTGATAATAATGCGCCGTCTTTATCACGTAGATGGAGTGTTTTCCAATATGGGTTTTCACTTTACTTCTTTGACAAAATTTTAAAATTTGCATAAAATGATAAGCATGGGCACCCTCGTAAGTTTCTTGGGGGAAGAGGCAGGGCACTACAATTTTCTGGCAACAAATATCGAAACTTTTCTTCTAAAATATATATATTTTTTTAATCATGCAGACCCTTGAAGCTCTGGGGCATTTTCGTCTTCCATGGATGGGAGGATTACCCAATTTAAAATTAGTGAGAGGGCTTTAAAGATGTAATGTTGTTCTTTACGATAGTCTTAAAGGTTTCTTTTTCGTGCGTTACATACGCAAAAGAAACAGTTTTTGTACGAAAGTAAAGATTGACGTTAAAACTTAAAACGACCATATTTTGTCCAAAATGTTGGGGAGTTTGGCCCTCTCGTCAACCCCCTATGTTTTGCAGTGAGTTTAACTTGCGCCACCAAGAAAGTGATGTTCATCTTTTCAATCACTATCACGATAACTCGGGAAGGATTGTGTTCAGTCAAGTGTCAGTCAAGTGTCATTGCCTTAAAATATGATATTTTAAAGAACAAAACTTTTAGATAATGTTTTTTTAAGTCGGTAAATATATTAAAACACTAGTAAGTACCAACGTAAATTATTCTTTAAACTCGTGAAAATTCTCCGCGAAGCGCGCTCGATGTAATAATCGCAAAACCCGAAGGATTGAAATCTCCCTCACATTTCATTCGATTCAGTTTTAACGTGTTTTTATAGCTTCATAGGAAAGACTGTTTCTCTATCCAACCTTAGAATATCCATAATACAAGTTTTGATGGGATTAATAGGTCTAAAATCCCAGAAATTAGTATTCAGGTAATAATTTTCTCATCAAGCAATTCGTGGTTAACTGACAGTGAATCAAGTTGTTGTTCCTTACTGGGAAATATTTGAAAAATGTATTATTGATGATTCTAAATAATGGATTTAATTTGTTTAGAAATGCTGAATATATTATCAATGGCAAATGAATCGAAAGTATTGATTATATAGGTATAACGACCACTGTTAAAAATTTATTTGAATTTTCAGATGACTATAGTCGAAGCGCAGGTGCTAATATTTTTTGGTATGAAGATAAGACCCAATCCGGGCCGTGATTAAGTGAAATGATGGAACTCGAAAATCTCATGTTAAAATCGAAAATTTATATTTAAAAAGTACTCAAGTATTCATTGGCGGAAGATACCGCTCTTAATATCAGGCCATAGCTTCTTGAAGGTGCTACAAAATGTTTTTGCTACATTTCCTCTAATTGCTTAGAAATCTTGATGAAAATGTCTAGCTCTTTTTCATAAGTGTACTCTATGAAGGATATTGCTTTTAGAACAAAATTGGTAATATCATTAGCAGAAGACAATAACCTGTAAGATAATTGCAACCATTTTTCGATGTTTTTCCTGTTTTCGAATAGTCCCATAGAATATTTTCAGCTACCTGAAATTTTTACAAGTTTTTGCCAGAATGAATCGTTTCAGATCGCCGATAACACCCCTAGAGACCAAATTGACAAACTGATATAATTAACCTGCTATTTCCGCCAATGAATAAGAGCTATTTGAAGGGTTTTTGACAATCGACGGTCTCTAGAGAATTGAGAGACAGAAGGCTACCCTAACTTTGATTTTGAACCTCGATGTTTTCAAGTTCACTTAATTACGGCCTTAAAGTAGAAAACGAGTTTGAAAGCACTTTTACACCTGTTGCAGGAGCTGGTGGAATCATCACAACAAATCGTGTTTCTAGAGGCGTTACACGTCAGATTGTATTAAAAAGAAACGATTTCCCTAATATGATTATAAAATCTGGAGCTCAAAACTCTAAAGAAGATGTTATGCATGTATCATGGATGTTACCAGTATTACATTCCAGTTTACCCATATTGACTCAATTAGAAGCTGAATTAACGAAGAAGGTGGAACAATTAAAAGCTGGATTAAGAAAGGGCATCTCAGTTAAATTAAGATGGGAAGTGTGAATTACCTATAAAACTGATAATAATAAAACGGATAAAATTAACATGGAGGGTAGTCAGTGAACAATATAATACAACCAAAATTGCTGCTGTGTTACATAGATCTGAAAAAGATAACAGCTATATGCAAGACATGGTATTTGACCATATGAACACTAAGAGAATTGAAGTGAGAGTAAATGGGTATAATTATCCACAAAAAGATATTTAAATATGATTTAAGTGATGCTAATAGAGATTATTCTAACACTTATCAACGATATTTGCAATTAGGATATAAACATAAAGGTGTTGATAGTGGAGCAATTCTAAGCTACAATGGTTTTAAAACAGTATATCCTTTTTTATGTTTTGATGTTTCAAAGCATGAATTGAATACTTATCAATATATTAATGCTGATTTTGATTTTGGCTCACCGTACATGAATAATTAAAACATAATTTACATATTAATTTTACTTTTTTTGTATAAATGACTTTCTCAAAGTTTTGACCGGACGATTTTGAGAAAAAAGGGACGGAGGAGGGGTCCTAGTTGCCCGCCAATTTTTGGTTACTTTAAAAGTCCACTAGAACATTTTATTTTATTTTAAGAACGTTTTTTATTAGTATGCTCCTATACCTTCTCAACAACTGAAGCGTCGTAAATAATCTGTCGACGTCCTATGCGCAATCAATGGCTCTGGAGGATTTTTTCCCTATCCTTTTATTTGTTTTATTTATTCATGTTACAAGTCAAAGTTTATGGGACAAATTGTGAAATTTTTTTTGTCCAGTTAAAATTTTAGAGTTTCAAAAAACAATAATTTTAAAAGGTTTAAAAGGTAATTAAAAATAAATAATTAATCATTTAAAAAATTATAATCAATAAAATTCTCGGTAGTCCAGTAGTAAGCTTCTGTCCAAGTAGAACAGGTCAAAAAGTCTAAACAACTCAAATTGCCCCTATAAAGAGTTAAAATTTCGTTTTAGAACGTCAAGTAAAAACTGGTCAAACTGATCAAGTGAAAAAAAGAAGAAAACCAGACACTACCGTTTCAAAGTAGTAGTAAGCTTCTGTCCAAGTAGAACAGGCTAAAAAGTCTAAACAACTCAAATTGCCCCTATGAAAAGTCAAAATTTCGTTTTAGAACGTCAAGTAAAAACTGGTCAAACTGATCAAGTGAAAAAAAGAAGAAAACCAGACACTACCGTTTCAAAGTAGTACTAAGCTTCTGTCCAAGTAGAACAGGCTAAAAAGTCTAAACAACTCAAATTACCCCTATGAAAAGTCAAAATTTCGTTTTAGAACGTCAAGTAAAAACTGGTCAAACTGATCAAGTGAAAAAAAGAAGAAAACCAGACACTACCGTTTCAAAGTAGTAGTAAGCTTCTGTCCAAGTAGAACAGGTCAAAAAGTCTAAACAACTCAAATTGCCCCTATGAAAAGTCAAAATTTCGTTTTAGAACGTCAAGTAAAAACTGGTCAAACTGATCAAGTGAAAAAAAGAAGAAAACCAGACACTACCGTTTCAAAGTAGTAGTAAGCTTCTGTCCAAGTAGAACAGGCTAAAAAGTCTAAACAACTCAAATTGCCCCTATGAAAAGTCAAAATTTCGTTTTAGAACGTCAAGTAAAAACTGGTCAAACTGATCAAGTGAAAAAAAGAAGAAAACCAGACACTACCGTTTCAAAGTAGTAGTAAGCTTCTGTCCAAGTAGAACAGGCTAAAAAGTCTAAACAACTCAAATTGCCCCTATGAAAAGTCAAAATTTCGTTTTAGAACGTCAAGTAAAAACTGGTCAAACTGATCAAGTGAAAAAAAAGAAGAAAAACAGACATTACCGTTTCAAAATAGTAAACGTAAAAGCTGGTAGCAACGTGAAACAATTTTTGCCTGTACAATTTAAGTAATATAGTTCGGTACAAAACTTTAAAAGTAATTAATTTAGTAGCATACTGTTGAAAGGCATGAGTCATGTTTAGAAGTCAAGCTGACAAAAAAAGAAAAACAAAAAAGAACAGACTCTTTCGTTTCAAAATAGTTTAATTTAAAATGTGAGAAAAAATTAAATAATTCATGTTTGCACAACTTCAAATAATAGAATTTAGTAAACGAAGAAACTTGAAAATTATTTTGAAAAAAAAACTTGTTTAGAAGTCAACCTGACTAAGTAAAGAAAAAAAAAACAGACATTACCGTTTGAAAAGAATTTAGCGTAAAGGCTGGCAAAAGAACATGAAATAAATCACGTTTGTACAAATTCAAGTGACAGAATTTGGTAAAAACTCCGAAGTTTATTCTGGAAAAAAAAGACTTCAAAAAGTATTAATTTAGTAACATACTACCGAAATACATAAGCCTGGTGTAAATTTCGAAGTTGCCAAGTACAAAAAACGAACACCACTATTTTAAAAGAATTTAACGTAAAAGCTGGCAAAATCAAATAGGAAATAATTCACGTTTGCATAACTACGAATAATCGAATTTGGTGCAGAAGCGAAATTTCAGAACGATTAAAGTTGTTTGTTTCCTGTAAATGTTTCTCTAACTATAGGGGAACAAAAATTTTGCACCTGCTTTTCTTATAAAATCTTTAAAAATTATTCAATACCTTCATAAATAACTTATAGCTTTTTTGTAACTTTATTTTTCCAAATAGATTTACTTTTTTCTTATTAAATTTTTTTAAATAATCTATTTAATTTGTTTTTTCCGTATAAGCTCTTTATAACGTTAATTTTTGCTAAACTACAGTATTTTCTTTGTATACTTATTTATAGAAGATATTATAAATGATATGCAACGACTTAAAAAAAGAAATGTATTGAGTAAGTATACACATTAAAACTCAGACAAAAAGTATAATCCCTCATTTAATCGATATTTATATATATATATATATATATATATATATATATATATATATATATATATATATATATATATATATATATATATATATATATATATATATATATAAATATACGAATTTTGTAGATTTGCGAAAGAAAAAAATATGTATCTGACGGGAATTTGTTGCTCTTTCAAAAATCATGTCTTCTGTAACTATTAATGGAATAATAGTAAAAAAAATAAATAGTTCAGCGATAGGTACTTCCTTCATGGATACTTTACACGTCTTCTCTTGCAAGCAGTAAGGAACTGGACTATTATAGTATAGATTATTTGAAATTTAAAGATGTTACTTTCACTCTCTAAGAAAATGGCATGCGTAGCACCAGAAGTACCAAACTCTTAAAATCAACTAATAAGACAGCTGAAAATGATACTCCATTTTCATAAACAAAATGTACGCAATATATAAAAAAGCTGAATTATCTTTAAAAAAAAATGGAAAGTGATTCAGCCTAAATTTAACGTATTTCCTGGTAATTTTAACAGAAAAATGTATATTCTTAATTTTTTAAGCAGGCTCTATCAATGATCAATTACGGTGGTAAGATTCTATGTTTCAAACCAAAATAAATTGTTAAAACAGAAATACCAAATTAGGTAATATATGCAATATATAAAAAAGCTAAATTATCTTTTTTAAAAACGGAAAATGATTCAGCTTAAATTTAATGTAGAATTGATTTCCTGGTAATTTTGACAGAAACATGTATATTCTTAATTTTTTAAGCAGGGTCTATCAACGATCAATTACGTTGGTAAGATTCTTTATTTCAAACCAAAATAAATTGTTATAACAGAAATACCAAATTAGGCTACAACTTAGATCAATTCTTATTCTTATGTTGAATAATCTTTTTAAGAAGGTTTGAAATTTGGGATCTTGCTCAAGCTGAATGGACACATCATAAAGCCAAAACACTAAGTAACTTGACTCTCCTCAAGACCCTTATGTCAACAATCTTTTCTCAAATACAATATTTGTAGAACTTAAAAGAACGCTTGGGGTAAAGGTGGGTTATTCACCCGGCATAAAAATTCATTATCTTAAGTTGTAGGAGCAAGGTAGTAAAGTTCTCCCTTTTTTTAAAATAGGATTCTGTTTCATCCAGAATGAACTTTGTACTAGAAGACAAATGAATTTAAATTGTAACAAAATCACGATTATTACTATTTCCTCTGAGCTGGAGATATTATTAATTTTTTTTGTCCTATTAGTTAAATACACCATAAGTTGAAGGTTAGAAGATCGCATTTCAAATATTCCTTTAAAAAATAATTCATAGGTGAATAATCCCCAACCATGACAACGGACAGGAATGCTGAGAATTTGCAAAAAAAAACTGATATGTTTAAGCGGAGTAAGACGTACATTCAATTAATTATATTTGACCACTATTGGCACTCTGGTGTTAATCTTCTCTGTCTTCTAATAGCAAAATAAATGTTAATATTATAGTTGCTCGTTAGATTTTTATTTTAATGCTTTTTTATTTTTATTGACGACGGTCATAGTATCTTTGATCGAAATATCTAGATTTTGTTCCATATTTCACTCTCTAAATAAATGGAATTATCCCCATTTGCACATTTATGTGTTCGTCACATAATGTGGAACTCAGCCACACTGACCTCTAAGATTAATTATAACAACGAAGAATACAATCAACGAGGTTAAGAGATTAAACTGAAAGTGGAAAATTCAACCAGACTACAGGCTGGCATTCCTCAGCGAGAAACTTTCTTTTTTAAGTAAACAAAACGTCGGTGAAAGTAACCTTCATTGTCATGCTGAGGGTTGTAACAAAAATATCAGTGTCCCTTCAGCAGAAATCTTCCAGATCAAATATATTTACAAAAAGGAAAAACATAACAAGAAAAAAAATATAACAACATTCAAGGTAACAAGGGGAACCGCCGAGGTTTCATCTTTGCAAAATCGTCAACAAGCTGGTTGTAGTCCAAATTTTTTAATAAATCCTTCTCTGCAAACATCAAAAGGAGGTGACTGAGACGATCATCTCCTGTTGTAGACCGCAGGTAGTTTTTCACTATTTCTAGGCTAGAAAACAAACGCTCATTGCTCGCTGTTGTCTCAGGAAATGTGACAGCAATACGAAGTACTTTGTAAGCCACTGGTAATGCCTGAAGATGGTCGACAATGTCTAGGAAGTTTTCCGGCTTTTTCTCCTCATTGAGCAAGAAACGGTTGGCAATACCAGCTTGAGATTCGAGAAGAATGATGTCGATATCCAGCTCGCCGTAAAGAGAAGAGAAAAGCTTGAGCAGCTCTGTGTCTATAAACGTGGTTAAGCTTGGATCCAAGGCTTCGAGCGTACTCAGCCCTGGCAAGTTATCTATGAACTTTCTGTCAAATTGGGCTAGTAGACGGTCAAAAGTTTTGAAGTATTCTTGCTTTATTTCATCCACGAAAGTAGTAGTCCAATTTCCAGATTCGATGAAATTCTTTCCTAGCGTCAAAGTTGCCACAAATTGTTTCCGATGCTTGGTGATCTTTTAAATTCTTCAAGGTCGTCCTTTCTGACCAACAGAGGAGGGTCTAGTCGCGGGTCCATTCACAGCAGGTACTTCAATTTCGAGTTCTGTTGCAAACTCTTTAGCCTTCTTGAAAAGTGATACAAATGAAGCATCTGAACGCAGGTCGGTGAGTTTGCTTCTTGTGGCCTGAATAAGGGTGCGCAATCGAGAAATAACCAAGTCGACGGCGACGGCATGGGGTTGCTTTCGTCGCTCGCGTAATTGTTTCTATGTAGTGCAATTGGAAGATAACAAGGAACGATTCCATCAAGAAATGATAGGCCAGGAACTGACCTATTTTAGTCTATCAACTTAGAGGAATTACTGCAAATATTCAGAATTTATAATATTAATATAATCATCTAGGATACGGACATTTGACAGAACTTGAGAATTAGATTATGTATCTAACCTGCTTTCAAAGTTTACAATGGTTAACAGCAAATAGTATTATTGTCATGGCTGGCAAAGGACCCTTTTTAGTGGAAGCTTGGGCCCCCTGGAAAATCTGGGGTGGGCATTTGCCCCCCCAAATGGCGCCTCTGCTGATTCCACTGTCTAAATAAATGAACTTATCCCATTTGAGCATCTATAAGCTTGTCATACAAAGGCAGTATGGTCTTAGAAATATACTTATTTGAGGTATTACGTCAAAAATCAATTCTTTTTTCGAATAGAGTCAGTTGAAGAGCCAAGATTGCTCATTTATTATCTCCTGATTAAAAAAAAAATACTTGTTGTCCCCCCACCCCCAACAGATTTCCGTGTATTCACACCATTCATCAATGCTAGTTCCATCTAAGCCTAGTGGAAGAACCAAGATTGCACATTTATGATCTCATAGTTTTTAAATGTTTTTTCTGCCCCCCCACAGATTATGCCGTTCATCAATGTTAGTTCTGAGAGTTGAAAGAAACTAGACCTTTTTTTGTATATCTTCGCGCTATCTGCTTTACAGGCCTAAGTTATCGTACTTCTAAATCACTATTTGAAGAAGAAAAGAATAATAAAATAGCTGCAATAAAGGTAGGCATAGAATAACTGAATATTAATTGTTTTAACTGATACTTTGGCATGCTTGTATTTATCTTTCAAGTTTGGGAACTGTAGGTTTTGGATGCGATACTACTCAGGAATTTTAGCACTGGGCTTAAAATATCTTTGGCTGGATAAATAAAGAGAGAATTTGTATAACACTTGGGCAAACATCTCAAATTTAACTTTTGAAAATTTATCCCCTCTATCCCTTTTCCATATTAAGATACAGTCTATCATCACAAGAAAACAGTCTAGCACCAATGACCAAATTTTTACTTTTGGGTATAATGGCCTATATAATTTCTTATAGGCCTAGGCTGAATCATATTCTGAGGTTACTTCTGTTTTAATAGCCTATTACGTCTCACTATGTTGAAACTTGTGATAGCATCCTTAATAAGATCCAGGTTCCATCCTAACTTCTGCAAAAGTTTTGCATTAAAGACATTACAGCAGAAATTAGGCCTGTGCTTATGTTTGCTGTGAAAAGGACAGTTCCTCTTAAGAAATTCATATTGGCACTCAAGTTCCAGTAAAATTATCCAAATATATAACCTTGCAGATCAAATTTCACTATTAATAAATCTTTATCTTGTTTTCAAAGCAATTTTCATGGCCCATGATTGTCTAATTTGTTTTCAACAGTTTGTTTGTTTTAACACAAAGCATGCAAAGAAGAGTTTTTTGTCATTTGTCTAAGTTTTCATTGTATGTTTGGGTAAAATTCTAGTTAATTGACTTCTTGCTATCTTGGAAAGGATCTAGGTTAGGAAAATGAAACTTTCAGGAATGGGTCTACAGGTTAAAATATGCCCCAGGAAGGTATTTTAAAGTACTCACCTCTACTCCTTCTCCCTCTAGAGGGCC
This sequence comes from Artemia franciscana, assembly GCF_032884065.1. NCBI lineage: Eukaryota > Metazoa > Arthropoda > Branchiopoda > Anostraca > Artemiidae > Artemia > Artemia franciscana. Next base: position 19,974,840 of record NC_088867.1, on the reverse strand, counting down.
CTGAAATTTGCCTACATGACAGGTCACCTATTGAAATTTTGACAAAACAACATTTTACCTTAATTTTCAGTTACCAGTTGCTTTTTTTCTGCCTTTAGTTCTGAAAATGTAATTCCTGTTATTTGAGTAGAATTTTGAGCCATATCAATGTTTTTTTTTCAAAATTTAGGAAATGTATTTGCATATCTTTAAAACTGTATAACATGGAATTGAGCAAAGTTATGAAGCTGAAAACAATTTTTTTGTACTTTGATTAAGCAGAAAATCTATTTTGCAGGGTTTCACTTTTATAACACACATATTTTTAAAGGTCATCAAAAGTCAGGGCCCTATAGAGGGAGAAGGAGTAGAGGCAGTTGCTTCAAAATACCTTCCTGGGACATACTTTAGTGTATAGATTCATCCCTGAAAGTTTCATTTTCCTAACCTAAACCCTTTCTGAGATAGTCAGAAGTCAATTAACTAGAATTTTACAGTATGTTTGTGCCTTTTTTTTGTATTTAGTGAATGCTCCATCTATTGTATCCTTTTTACAGGCAATAAATGAGTAATAATAGTAATATTTTCCAACTTTCAATTGAGTTTATAGCTTAATTTTGCCTCATTAGAAGGGCTGAATGTGAGTTACAATTTTTATGGTTATAAGATTTTATTTTGGAAGAGTTTTGAGTAGAAATATGGTTTTACTATACATTTTTTTTTTAATTCTATTGTTTCTATCTCAGGATCAGCCTTCATTCAGGAATAATAATTTTTCAAGCATTAGAAGTTATGGAGGTAGACATAGGTAATAGAATAGTGCCCTATTGAGTAGAATATCAATTTTGTAAAATTCTATTTACCTACTTAGCAGCTTTCCTAAATCTTAAAGAGATTGTAAACCACTGTTGAACCACAATCAAGCATTGGTGCCCACCAATAATATTATAGGGAGAAGGCACTACAAGAGCAATGATGAAGGGAGGGGAAGTCAAATACACCTGAAGATAAAAGGTTATATCCAAAGTAAAATTTTTAAGGAAAAAAAGTACTTAATTTTCACATACCAAATGAGGCAAAATTTAACAAAATTTGAAATTGTGAGGATTAGTGACAAAAAGATTAATTCTTCTAATTTATCTTGTATTCAATTGTTATTTATTTAACAGTAGTATATTATTTCCAAAACCTAGAGTAAAAGAAAATCAGACTGAAGTTAAATTTATAGAGACAATCTTTTTGTCGATATTTAAATAAGTGTCAACTTGTCTTTATACAGTTTCCTAAGTCTTAGGAAAGGAGGTATGGAAGGAGTAGGGGATAGGGATATTAGCTTGAAAATACTTTCCAAATAGATATTTTGAGCTCTGAGGTCATTCTCAGGAGCTTAAATTACCTGTCTTGGACCAACAGCTTGGTAGAAACCTAGAATTAGGGCTGTTGAGAAGAAATATTTTTACTTCATAATATGCAGAATAAGGCATAGTTAATGCATTTTGACTGTAGCTCCACTATACTTTACCCCCCTTTCCCTCTCATACTCAAATATATAGCCCAAATTATACATATCTCAAGAGCTTTTCTGGTTCTTGGTTTTGTCACAGTTGATTCAGTTTCAGTACATGGGTTTAAACAGCAGGGGCACTAACCACTTAAAGTAAATATGGCAATTTTCAATAGATTTGTAAATTATTCTTTTAATTGTATCATGATAAAGCAATGCCTTTGCATTATATAACTTCAACAAAATGGAATTATAATCTAGCAACAAGTTTTTAACCAATATTTTAACCCTTTTCTATGGCCAAAAATAAGAGAAAAGGGTATCATCTCAAAGAGTCCATTTAGTATCCTTATTAAACAACTATTTCTCTGCATAGGTGCCATGCTTTTATTCAATAATGGTCATTTAATATACATTTTTCATTTCAGAATGATTTTTTGTTCTAACTTCTTTATATTTTCAGACCTTTGAAAAGATAGTCAATAGATTTTCAGTAGCAGGACTCTTTTCTTCTTATTAATTCAAAAGCAAAGAGTAAACAAGTGTTAGGAAGAAAAGCATCATGAGGGTCATGGTATTGAAAATCCATTGAGTATTTATATATATATATATATATATATATATATATATATATATATATATATATATATATATATATATATATATATATATATATATATATATATATATATATATATATATATATATATATATATATATATATATATATATATATATATATATATATATATATATATATATATATATATATATATATATATATATATATATATATATATATATATATATATATATATATATATATATATATATATATATATATATATATATATATATATATATATATATATATATATATATATATATATATATATATATATATATATATATATATATATATATATATATATATATATATATATATATATATATATATATATATATATATGTATATATACATATATATAGACAATTTTATTCAAAAAGTCTGCCTTAATTACATCTACTGCACCATCTGTCATATATTATGCACATGTTTTCCTAAAGACATCAGAAAATATTTTATCAGACATTTTAGTTATGAAGTTTTTCTTTATTCTTTGAGTAAGAAAGAGTATCTGGTGTTCATACCATAGCTTTGGAATGGTTTATTCTATGATAATGAGTGTTTTTTTGGCTCCTGAACACTGTCCAGTGATTGACTTATGGTGCCATCTTATGATATAAAGTTCAACCTTTGTGAAAAGTTCCCTGCTTGGATACTGTGGACCATGTGTTGCTGGGCACTTTGTCCATTGTGGTCCAGGGTGCCCTTATATCTACATCAGGCAACCTGACCTTGGTGACATACATCAGATTATAATTCCAGCAGTATCAGTAGTTGCCGTGTTGTTTTAATTATTCCTGAAAATCTCAATTTTGGCAGAATGCCTAAAAAGAAGAAGGTAAATCCATCTGTCTTTGCCTGGGTTGAAGAAAACATGAAGGTTGCTTTAATTGGCAACTTGAAAGATGGTATGCCACTCAGGTCTCCTGGTACACTGTATAATGTTAAGATGTCAGCACTTTGTTAGTACTTGCAATATTCTCAGTTTAGTTTAGTGGTTTAATGGAAACCCAAGCAAGCACCTACAACAAGAACATATATAAGCAAGCAATAATATAAGCAAGCAAGCACCTACAACGAGAACATATATAAGCAAGCAAATAATTATAAGCACGGGCATGCACGTTAATAAGCAGAGCTTCAAGCACAGCAAGTTAATATTCTGCATCCTCCTTCTTTTGTTGATAACATCAAAGGTTGAGCCTGGTGGGTGGCTTTGTAATTCGCCTAGAATGTGTGGTGCCGCGTAGTGGCTGTCCTGGTTGTTGGGTTAGGTGTGAAGGGGATCGTGAAGGAGACTCTGCAGTGGCATTATCTGCTAGTGGTGTAGCAAATCTTTCGGCGGGCGTAGTTGTAGCACAAGGTGGCGTTGGGAAATTTGTGGGACTTGACGGGATGCTATGTGGATGTTCAATTCCTATTTGGGCTCAAGGAGATACATGGGATTGATCTCCAGGTATACTGGGTTCCGGGGATGTTGCTTCAAACTGCGGCTTGGTGGACATACTTTGGTTTCTCTCTCTGATCTGTCGCCTGTTCTGTCTGTAGACCTTTCCATTCTCTGTTTGAAGAATGTAGGATTGTGGCGCGTATTTGTATTTTTCCAGTATCAGTGCTTTCTGCCACCTAGCATTGTGGTTGAGCTTCACCCACACAGTCTGATCCTTGAGCAGTGGTTTTAGGTCCCTTGAGTGTCTATTATACAACTCTGTTTGTAGTTTCTGTTGTCTTTCTCTGGCTTGTTGGAAAGATGAGGGTGGGATGACCTTGGAATTTAAGTGTCTGGGAAGAACAGGTAAAATGGATCTGAGTTGTTGGCTCATTAGCAACTGTGCTGGTGAGGCTAGCCCATTGACTGGTGTGTTACAGTACTCCAGCATGGCTAAGTACAGATCAGACTGGTGTTCTACAGCTTTGGACATGATCCTTTTTGCCGTCTGTACTGTTTTGTTGCTAAATCCATTGGACTGTGGATAGTTTGGGCTTGACGTTTTGTGGTCAATGCTCCATTTGTCAATAAAATCTCTGAATTCCTTCAACGAAAACTGAGTCCCATTGTCTGATGTCAGTGTTTTCGGGATTCCGTGTCTGGCGAAGTGGGCTTTCAGTTTGGTGATCACTTGCTGTGATGTGCTAGTTGTTAGCTTATTGACTTCTATGAACCTGCTGTAATAGTCAGCAGTGACTAAATACTGAACTCCCATGGATTCGAAAATATCCGTTCCAACATGTTCATATGGATGTGTGGGGATTTGAGATGTCATCATACTCTCTTTGACTTGGTTTTGTGCCATAGTACAACAAGTACTGCAGCTGCCAATCATGTTCTCAATATCTTTTGTAATGTTTGGCCAGAACACTACCATCCTGGCTCGTTCTTTGGTTTTGACCATTCCTAGATAGGAAGCATGTAGTTGGTTTAAAATGTCATTCTGCAGTGTTTCTGGGATTATGATTCTGTTGCCATGAATATCTTTGGTTTAGTTTAATGGAAACCCAAGCAAGCACCTACAACAAGAACATATATAAGCAAGCAATAATATAAGCTAGCAAGCACCTACAACAAGAACATATATAAGCAAGCAAATAATTATAAGCATGAGCATGCACGTTAATAAGCAGAGCTTCAAGCACGGTAAGTTAATATTCTGCAGTACTGTAAGTCATTTGCTGTATCATTAGAGGATGAAAAAATGGTGTTTTGCTTCTCACCTGGTTATGATATAAATAAAGTATCTACTTCTGAAATGCATGGTTCCTTTGTGTCTTATCTTCTGCTATCATTGCAAATAAGCTACAGATGTGTAAAAAAAAAACAGAAAAAGAAATAAGCATGAGAAATTGCCAAGGTAAACCATGTGAAACCCCCCAAATCATGGGATCATAATGAAGCAGAAAGGAACAAATTTGTATAAAGGGTTCATGAAGAGACACCCTAAAATTTCCATGCAAAGACCAGAAAATGATAGCCCTCATTGCAATTTTGGAATCAGCCAAGATGCAGTTGCCACATTCTATGAACAGCTGCAACAGTTATACTCAAAGTATCATTTCCCAGCCGACTGCATTTACAACATATGTGAAATAGGCTTATTGAATGTTCAACAGAAATTCCCAAAGGCTCTGAGCCCTATTGAACATTAAAGGGAATTCATCCCTTCAATCCAGATGTGTTGCAGGAACTTGACTGCTGGACAGTTGGTACATCACCATTAGTGTAATTCCAAGTACCTTTAGGCTGCATCCACTATAACTTGCTAGAATATCTTTACTGAGAAACAAAGAAGGCCTTGATTTCAATGATCCAAATTCGTTTGCTGTGAGAATGTGCATCAGCTGCTGTATCAATTTTGAAGTCTATGACTTGGATATAGATTTAATGAAGTACTGGGTTTTTTTCTTCATTCTCAGTAAAAAGAGCCTTTGATTTCATTGACTGACCTGCTTTTGCAAACCTTTGTGAAATGGTTTGGCTTCCAACATATGGCAAATATTTTCCCTTGTGCAGGGCATTTGTGTTCTTCAGAATATGCACTTCCACAGAAATAACAACTTTGATGTCATTGTCTTTTGTAGCATCTTTGTTTGCATATGGCTTCTGCTTCTTGCTTTTAGCAGTGGTACTTGTTTTGTTTTTCATTGCATGGGTCCCCACTACTGTTTGAATTGCTTGACTTGTTTCAATAGCTTTTATTGGTGTCAGTGTTCCATCTTCACTTAGCACTCTTTTGCTTATCCTGTTGCTCTGCACACCAATGCCCAATCTATCTTTCACCATTTTATCTGAACTGTTTCCAAAATCACAATCTAAGGCCAGTAACTTTAATGCTGCCTCATATGGTTAAGTTGTCTCTCCTTCTTTCTGATTTTGTTTGTGACAATTGAATCAAGAGACCATGGGATTTGAAATGGGTTTAATATACTCACTGAATTTTGTCAGTTGTACATCCACTTTATTCTTTTCTGTTTGTGCAGTATGAAATGTGTTAAATTCATCTTGCCCTTTTCTCTAATCCATATCAACAAGTATGAGCACTTAGCACTTTTTCCAGACAAGGGCCCTATAAACAATAGTTCAACATGTTGGTAAAACTGTGTGCATTAGGATTTGAGATTGTTTGATGACTAGTCAATTGTAGAGCAGGATTTGCTGTCAATTCTGACACAATGTAATGCGTTCCCTCATCAGACTTAAGGTTTAAATATAAGTATTTAATAGAGGCCCAATACCTATAAATACAGCCAAAAAGCAAAACAAGAAAATAAACAAAAGCAACCAAAAGTAATGTATTTCATAAGAGTTTATGTGTATGTTTGTGCCTAAAGTCACTATATATTTTTCAATAAAGCACTTGTTTATTTGAAATTCTTCCTTATTCCTTCTTGATTTTTTAGTTCCTGCTATTCTGGATGTCTTGGTAACTTGAATGTTTCCTCTGGTCCCTTGAGTTTCAAGTTATTGATAGTTAATTGTATATACTCCATGAATTTTCCATGACCCGATTCTTTTCTTTATATTAATTTGATAGAAACAAGCAACTGTGAATTCATGAAGTATATATAATTTGTTCTATATATTTGCTTATTAAGGTATGGAGGATTAATTAAAGTGATTATCTTTAGGAATGATGTAACTAAGTACAAAAAAATTCTAAGTAATTTTCAGAATTTCATAGCAATTCTTTCTGGAGATGACAACTGCTAAACTAGTACTCAAATTTTCAAAGTACAAGTTTCTATGTTATTGGATATACCTCCTTGGTAGTATAGCTAAGTTATTAGTAACCAGGACAACTTATCTGAACAATATGTAGTTGTATAGTAGAGATATCAGGTTGTTCTAGTGGAGAATAAGATCATTCATTGATTATAATGGTATGCTGTAACTTTAGCGCTTAACAAATTAAACTACTATTTAGTTTAGCTCTCAAATAGTCACTTCTCAGCCAACAGTATGCTAACAACTAACCAGGATGGTCTCCTTGCTGCTGGATCTGCTGAGACAAACCTCCCTGAGTTAGGTAAAATTTTCTACTGAGGTTAGACTAGTATCTTCCAGTAGACCACAAAGAATTTGCCCCCAGCAATAGTGATAATTGACCTGGCAAACTTACATCAATGTGCATCAGCTCCTGTATCAATTTTGAAGTTTATGTCTTGGATATAAATTTAATGAAGTACTGGGTTTTGGCTACTAATAGTCCTTTTTAATAGGCCAGGGATGAACTTTGCTTGGGAGACCATATTCTGGGCATGGCAGTGGAACCTCAATTTGTCATCAATGATTACACCAAGGTCCTTTTCTCTATTCACTTGATGGTCCCTTATTTTGTGATTGGATTTAAAATTGAATAGGTAGCCATTGGGTTATTAGGTCCAAGGTGTAAAAACAGCATTTGCTTGTATTGAGTTGGAGAAATTAGTCTTGAGTCCAATCCTGTAGCCTGCCTAGATCTTGTTGGATTTTCTCTGCAGATGCAAACCTCACAAAATGCAACCTTTTTTTGCGGGGAACCACCTTCCCTTGTAGACAACTACTTGAATACATCGCCTAAAGCTATAACTTGTATGTATGTATACATATACCTTATCATATAGGTATAAACTGTGGGTTCTATTTGCATGTTTGTTTGATTGTTTGTACCTTATCTATTATGCAATTTTAATGTACAAATATTTAGTTGTGATAAAACCCCTTATCATTATTCAAAAGTTGTTTTTAACAAAATCAGTGTCAAGTTTAGTTGAGTAAAGTCTCGCGTATAAAGGAAAAACATTTCTTTTACTGACTTCCTTGGTAAGATTTAGTGTTTAAATAAGTGATTTAAAAGATTTTTGTTAATTTTTTTTTTGCAAATTTGATTCCTATATGAACCACTAAAGAAATAAGTGTGGAAAAGGAGTATGTAAAACAAAAATCCCAATTCGTTTTTGTCACTATTATGCTTTGACAGCTTGGCTGTCTTGTTTGATAGGCACGCAGTTTGCAACAACTTTCAAGCTTATGCAGTGAATATAAAAAGTAATTGAACTACATAAGCAATTTCTATTAAATACTTTTTACCTGTTGCACCTTATTGTAATTTCTTACTAAATCGCACCTTACAAAATTATGATTAAGTTTTACTTATTGTTAGCATAAAACTAGTTCGTTTAATATGGAAAACATTCAAAAGTCTTATTTTAATTTTATATGTTTATTCGAGCAATCGTGGATATATTGCAGGTTTTGCTTTTTGGAAACTTTTTTATAGTGTTTCTAGTGCAAACCAAAGAGTTTGGGTTACTAAGAGTGGAAACTGCCATTAGTGTGGAAAAGATCCACCCACGTCATCTGGCGTTTGGCGTTTCTTGGTATGTTTTTAACTTCAGATACTGAGCGAAACCTGTTGTCTATGGAGTTAAAAAATAAGGGTTTTTACTGAATTTCTATTCAAAATTCTTCCTCCAATGAATTCATTCATCATCTTTTAACTGAAAGTCAGTTGGGATAGGAAATCCTGGTTGATTAATATATGTAGAGAAGAATGACGGGCACACCGATTTTCAATGTTTAAATGTATAGGGACATAACTGGCAAATCTTGTCATTGACTTGTATGTTGTTTTTGATAGTTACATTGAAAACATCCTTGTTTCGTATCTTCATTGAAAAAATCGAAAACACGTTAAAATTGCCCCCTTCATTTTGAAAAATACATTCAAAGGGTGCGTCATTGTTTAGTCGAAAATGCATATTTGTTCTCAAAGTTTATTGCTTTACACGTTTTCATAGAACCGAAGTAATTTGTAAAAAATATTAAGTTCATCAGCTGCTGTTGAACACGGCATAATTGACAGAGTTTGTTGAAAATCAACAGAATATAAAAAGAGTGCTCCATTGTCTCCTTTCTCCCTCAAATCTTGCACTGCACAATTAATTACCGCCAATACTTTTTTTTTAGCCATTGTGTATTTTTCACACATGGCAAGTTGACATGTCTGGAGAATTAATGTCAAACAAGTTTTCTCAGCTGAAAGTAAGGGGCAACATTAAAATTTAAAACGAATAAAAATTATTACCTATATTAAGGGGGTTGTCTCATCCTCAACACCTCGCTCTTTGCGCTAATTTTTTTTGGTGCTTTTAAAAAATGTTACTTATTGTTCTAATTAAACAACCCTTGTGTCTCAGGGTCGTTCTTAAATAATTGGGAGGAAATGTAAACTTTAGCGTAAAGAGAGAAGTGTAGAGGAGGGGTCAACCCCCCTCATATACCTCATAATTTCTGTTTGTTTAAGTTTTAATGTTGCTCATTACTTTCAGTTGAAAAAATGGTTTTTTTATTTAATTTCTGGTCGTTTTAATAACACCCGGAAACCTGGCTCCACCTCCACGGAAAAAACCCCTTCTAATGGAACAATTTAATTCTGGGGAAAATTTACCCCGGATAATTACCCTTAATGCCTCCTCGCGTAAAATTGAGTCGATGAGGAGAAAGCAAGACATATAAAGAAATGTCGTATAGGACTTCTAGCAAATTTCCTCAGCATACAATTTTTGCTGAACAGTTCACCCCCTGGTAACTTCCCTCTCGATTGAAAAGTCTCACCGTGCAAAGGCCCCCAGCAGAAAATTCACCTTCTCCTCCCCATCCGAAAAACCTACGCATACTTCCTGATAACAAATAATATAAGTAAACAATGGGCAATTTTTCTAACTTCATAACCTTTCCCCATGGGCTCTGGAGGACAGGTTATCTCCAAAGACATGGTTATGAAGCCTTTCAACTATGCTGAACAAAATAGCAATCTCAAAATTTTGATTGGAAGATTTTGGAAAAAAATGATGTGGGAGGGGGTCTAGTTGCCCTTGATTTTTTAGTCACTTAAAAAGGGCACTAGAACTTTTAATTTTTGTTACAATGAGCTCTCTCCCGATGGTCTTGACCCACTGGGTCGATACGACCACACCTTGAAAAAAAACGCATCCGTCATCTTTCTTCTGGCAAAAAATACAAAATTCCACATTTTTGCAGATAGGAGCTTGACACCTCTACAGTAGAGTTCTCTGATACGCTGTATCTGATTGTGTAATTTTCATTAAGATTCTATGACTTTTAGGGGGTGTTTCCTCCTTTTTTCAAAAATCATGCAAATTTTCTCAGGCTCGTAACCTTTGATGGATAAGACTAAATTTAATGACTTACATATTTAAAATCATCATGAAAATCCAATTCTTTTGGACCATAGTTTTTTAAGTACTTTTAAAAGAAAGCTTCTTGTTGTTTCAATTAAACGAACTTTCGTTTCAGGAGTCGTTCTTAAATCATTGGGACAAAATTCAAACTTTAGCGTAAAGAGTGAGCTCATCATCATTTCTATTCGTTTAAGTCGTAATTTTTATGTTTTTCTTCCACAATCTAGGCTTTAATATTGTTTTTTTTTCTTGAAATTAACTGCGTCTTTAAGACATTTGGTTCATTTATTATTTCAGATCAGACAAAATTACAGTCCCTCGTGTTCTTTGCGAATTTAGTATCTATTGCTTTGAGCCTGGCAATAATATTTTTAAAATATTTTTCAAAAGACACTTAACTAAACCTAGTTTTAATACTCGGTTCAGATCCATTTCTGCGAATGTTTCGCAGCCAGTTTTAGCCAGGATATTTCAGCTTTCATACCCTTAAAAAGATATCTGTTTCTCCAGTTTTTCGTGAAAGGTTCTACTATAAGAAGAAGCGTCCTCTGTTTGTGTGCAAGACGAAATCAATAAATAGTGGATACAAATGAAAATGCGTTTTATACTTCAAATATAACCTTGCTAGAACCAATGGACAAATTAACAACTTGTGTAAACTAAATATTCGACAGTAAATAGGATATGTTTGACATGTTGACAAACATATTATTTGACTATGGATAAAGACCCTTGTCTGCTCCCTGTCTAAGTTTTTTTATTATTGGGGTTAGTACTGTTCCTCTTGATCCTCCATTTACAAATTCTATAGAATTTTTAAAAAATCACGTGACCATTCACAATTTAGTCTCTTAGATATTTTGAAAACTAGATAAACTAAGAAATAAACTTGAGATTTAAGCACATTGCTTGTCTCTGAATAGAACTTCAAGTCTTTATTCAGTTTCAATTAGTTATTTGCTCAACACATGCTTTATTGAGGAACACTTGACTTTACAAGGGTAGCGTATACTGTATTTTATGTTGGAGACGTGTAAGCACAGTGGGAATGGGAAGGAGTGTTCACCCCTTTCACTAAAGATCGGTCCAAAGATATCCCCTGGAAAAGGTGGAAATAATGACCAAAATTTTTTTTTCGGAAATGAACTCTTCCTTCAAACAAAATACTCCTATCATCCTCATCATACTTTAATTCCTTTACTGAATGTAATGAGCAAAGCTGTGGCTTTATAATGTAGATTTTTCTCTTTGGTAGTATTTTTCAATACAGCCATCTATATATCTTGTACAGCCTTTGTGGTTATCGTTGCTTTTGGTCTTTTTCTGTGACTACTACGGCTTTGGCATTTACTGCTTGACAACAGCTCTAAGCCAGTCTGAATGCTAAACCTGCTTGAATGTTATTGTTATGTTTGAAGTATCAATAGTTATTCACAGCTGATCAAAGTTTTTTGTTAAAGGAAAAATGAAAAAAAGTAAGGCAGCTAAGAAAAAATCAAATGCATTCCAGTTTGTTGACCATTATGGTAAAGCAAGAGAAGCCAAAGATTTTGTCAAGGGGAAGACTGGAATCGTATATGATGAACGTATGGCTGAACATTTGTGCCTATGGGATGACTCTTATCCTGAGAAACCGGAGAGAATAACACATCCAATTAAAAGATGTAGTGATTTTGGGCTTGTTAAAAGATGCCAGCGAGTTCCTTCAAGGTTCGCGTCTGAAGAAGAAATTCTGAGCCTTCATACACCCGACCTAATAAATTTGCTTAGAGAAACTGATGGACTAAAGGATGAAGCGATCCTAGAGACTATTAGCTCAAAATTTGATGCTATTTTTATTCACCCTTCAACTTTTAAAATGGCTTTATTAGCAGCAGGATCGACAATAGACTTAATTAGCTCTATTGTAAAGGGGGAAGTTATGAATGGTATGGGTTTAGTGCGTCCTCCTGGACATCATGCAATGACAAACGAATTTTGTGGATACTGTTTTTTCAATAATGTTGCTCTTGCTGCCAAACATGCTATTGATAATCTTGATGTTAAAAGAGTTGCAATTATTGATTGGGATGTGCACCATGGCCAAAGTACGCAATACATGTTTTATGATGACCAACGTGTCTTGTACATATCAATATATCGCTATGAACATGGTCTCTTTTGGCCAAACCTACGAGAATCAAACTCAGATTATGTCGGCTCTGGTGTCGGCACAGGAAAAAATATAAATATACCTTTGAATGACATTGGAATGAAAAATGAAGATTTTGCTGCCATTTTTTTTCAGATTATTCTTCCTGTTTTAACAGAGTATAATCCAGAACTAGTCATTGTTTCTGCTGGATATGATGCTGCCATTGGATGTTTTGAAGGTAATATGGAGATTACTCCAGCATTTTATGCTCACATGACATCAATGCTTATGGCTTTTGCAAAAGCCAAAGTTGCTGTGGTTTTAGAGGGTGGTTACTGTATTCGATCTCTATCAGAAGGAGTTGCCCTCACGTTGAGATCGCTCTTAGGTGACCCCTGTCCAAAACTAATTGACATATTCAAAGAGCCATCAGATTCAGTCAAGGAAACTATATTGAATACAATAAGCTGTGTCAAATTTCATTGGAATTGTTTTAATTACCAACCCTGTGATGGAGACGAGAAATTTATTCCAAATCTACAGTTTTTACATGTAATTCCAGATAAATCCCCTGAAAGCTATCCTACGCGTGATTGCTACCCTTCTCATTCAGATGAAGAACTCAAACGGCTTGACCACACAATTGACCGCTTAATCCTATGCACTACTTTCCGTAAAGTAGACGAAAAACTGTGCTTTGCATATGACAAAGAAATGATGAAGCACAAGTGTCCAACCAATGATCACCCAGAAAGACCAGAAAGGATTTTGTCAATTTACAACAAATTCAATGACTTTAATCTTCTTGACAGGATGGTAAAAGTTACCAGCCGACCTGCTTGCAAAGAGGAGCTACGTGCTCATAATTCAAACCACATTGAAAAAATGCACGAAATAAATACTATGACATCTGAACAGTTAAAGCGATTATCCTGTCAGTATAGTTCTGTCTATTTGAATAATGCCTCTAATGATTGCGCCCTTTTGGCTGCGGGAAATGCTATAGAGGTCGTTAAATGTATTATGTCTGACAAAGCTCAATGCGGCATTGCCCTTATTCGTCCTCCTGGTCACCATGCTGAGTCTGACGAGGCCCATGGATTTTGTATCTATAATAACACCGCTGTTGCTGCTCAGTGCGCTCTTGAAGAATTCGGATTAAACCGCATTCTCATTGTTGACTGGGATATACACCATGGCAATGGAATACAGAATATGTTTTATGACGACAAACGTGTTTTATATATTTCTATTCATCGTTATGATAACGGTGGCTTTTTTCCTTGTTTATCAGAATCTAACTATAGTGCTGTTGGTGAAGGCAAAGGCAAAGGTTTCAACATCAACATTGCTTGGAATGGGTCGGGGATGGGGGATGTGGAATATATAGCAGCTTTTCACCAAATCGTCCTTCCAGTTGCTTATGAATTCAACCCTGAGCTCGTACTTGTTGCATCAGGGTTGGATGCAGCAAGAGGTGACCCACTTGGTGGTTGTAGAGTGACACCCGAGGGGTATGGACGGATGACACAGCTTTTATCAACACTTGCTGAGGGAAGGATGGCTGTAATACTAGAAGGTGGTTACAATTTAGAAGCTGTTAGTTATTCTATGACTTTTATAGCTAAAGCTCTATTAGGGGATCCTCTGCCACCTCCAGTTATTGACCGTGCCTTGAAGAATTCGGCAAATGACTCAATCAGGAACACTTTAAAAGTACACAAGCAGTACTGGAAGTCATTAAAGGTAAGTCTTTAATGTTCCACCATTTATTATATTTTTGTTCTAGATCAGTTGTCTGTTTTTAGTGATTAGTTGAAATGAAAAAGTATCTCTGTTCGTAATAATGAACCATAAGTATAAAACAACCAATGCTGATACTGACCTCATTTTTCAAAAATTGATTGTCATAACAGTACATCCAAAAAATTGAATTGTCATTGGGGATTTCACGTATATAGAGGTTACTCACCAAAAGATATTAATATAAGGCAAATTTCAAATTTTAACACAGTTGGGGCGGGAGTGAAACTTCCCAAAAAAAGGGACTTTAAGAAAATGCACTATCAGATTCAATTTGTTATTGCAAACGACTTAACAGTATTGCATTGTGCAACACCAACTATTAGGTAAGGGGCGAGGTCATTAATTTTTTTTTTTTGAGGAGGACTGCCTAAAACATTTTAGGCCAAAAGGTTCCAACTTGCTTTTCGTAAGATATCCTTCTGATCAAAATGGAAACCGGATGTACCCTAATCCCCCTTCGTTCGGCTAATGGGGACTAAACAGAAGGGGTGATAGTTCTCTTCTGTTGTTCAAGAATTATTATTGAGAAGTAGAGCTTCACAGGCATATCTGCACAAGGCAAAAGTGGGATGGGCATCTCTCCTATGAGTATTATTTGTCTCCCGAACCCCTTTATCCTGGAAAATCCTATGTGACATTTCGGAACAACTCCCTTAAACGCCTCAAGAGTGAGGACCTTAGGGTTGAGCTACATGCCTTCTTATACCTATATACGCGATAGTTTCTGCTTATTTTAAATTGTAACTCGCTCTTTTTCTTTCATCTGAAAAAATAAGTTTTTGAGTATTTTCAAAAATCGCATTTTTGGGCTTGAACAAAAAACGAATGCACGAGTAGTTGTTTTTTAAAGTCGTTTTTAGTTTAAGCTGTTAGGAATCGAATTTTGATAGCATTTTGGGCGATGCTATATTGTATTTTTTGTGCTGGTTCATACCCTAGAAACGAAATATTTAGCTTTTAGTTTTAGTTTAAGCTGTTAGGAATCGAATTTTGATAGCATTTTGGGCGATACTCTATTGTATTTTGTGTGCTGGTTGATACCTTAGGAACGAAAGATTACATTCAAAATCGACTTGATTTGACATTACAAATCTCTATTTTTTTAACTTCCTCCAGTTTTCCAAAATTATCTCTTTCAGTTTTTGAAATGCAACTGTGGCGCTTCTTTGAATAGGATTTTTCTCAGCTTGATTTAAATTAGTTTGATAAATTTTAGTTAAGGTCATAAAAAAAAAAAATTAGCCCTTTTCTGCGTTTTTTTTTACGGCTAACCCTCTTAACAAGGAAACCAAAAATATTTTTATCATATCACATTCAGAGCTGTTCGAACAAAGGGACTGTTCATAATAGTTCATTATTTCACCAGAATGATCACGCAACCATGCACAGTATTTTTCAGATTTCAATTTCCAAAAGATTGCTCCTCTGTAAATTTAAAAATATTATTTTTGATCTCCTGAATAAAATGGTAGTTATGCTTTATCACATTTTTTGTGTAATTATTTTTTATAGTTCTTGAGAATTACGATTAAAAAAGGAAATTTCAATCTTACCTATGTTCTCCTGTAAAATCACGAAAGTGTTGGCATGCTGTTTTGACCTAGTCACAGCAATATATTTTGTGTATATAATGGTATATCTACTGAGAATAGCTCTTTAAAAATAATAGAATTACGAAAGTGGATAGATACGCCATTTTGTTATCGTTATATATTGTTAGATTATCGTTATATCTAATTGTATATCTACTGAGAACAGCTCTTTTAAAATAATAGAATTATGAAAGTGGATAGATACGCTATTTTGTAATCGCTACATATTAATTTTTCAAGATAGTTATTCTTTCCTCCAGTTTGGTTTTTTAAAACTTTTCTGCTTGTATTGTTTCTTTATTCTTTTGTAAGACCCCCCTCGAAAGATATCCCTTTGTACCCCCCCCCTGCAAAATAAATCTTGGATATGCCTCTGGGTTCAACGAGTCCTGAAAACCCGACCAACCATAACATGTCCTAAAGCGAACATAAAATAGCAAATCAGTATGGGTAAAACTTCATCAACTTGATAGTCCTGACATATACTGAAATTTCGAACTTTAAGTGATTTAGTGAATGTCGTTTGACTTAGCAAAAGAGAAACTTAAAGTGAAGATTAAAACAATGGATCTGGTAATCTTAAGCTGAAGAGCCAGAAAAAAAAAAACATTCTCTAGGTTAACGCACTGAAGCAGTATTTGTGAATTCCATCAATGAGCAATTTTAGTTTTTAATATTTCAACATTGGATTGTCTCTTCCACACTTGTTGTTCTTTATTTATAAAAACATCTTAACATAGTTTACAAGGCTGTTGTTGTTATGTTGGAAAAATTCTAGAGTGGAAAAATTCTAGAGTTGTCCCCTTGAATTTTTCAGCTCATTAAATTTATGGACAAAAAAAATAATAGTGGCTAATTTCATAATTAAACTGCTGTAACTAGCGAGTTTTGCTTGTGCATGAACCATGTTAACAGTTGCAATGGGGTAATTGTCTGTTGAATCTTGTACAAAAATTGTCCTGAATATTCAACTAATCACTGGAGAGTAGACATTATGACATGGTCTAATCCTTTTGAAATTTATGTTAATCTTTAAGAAGAACTTTAATCAAACAAATGGGTCTATTTCTTTAAATTTTTACTCCATTTCACAAAGATTTTTAGTTATACTTGAAAAAGATGTACAAATCGAAAAGTTTTGGAACAGTATAAAATTAAGACTACATTATTTTTTTTCAAATAAAAATAAAAAGCAATGCTAAAACCAAAAAGGAACAGAAATTAACCTTTTTATGCGAGGAGGGGGGTTGTGTCATTCCAGTCCTTTACAATAAGTTTGACTAATTTCGAAAGCATTTAGAGCGCTCAAAATATTGCCAGATGGTAATCGCAAGCGCTTTATTAAAGTCTTGCAATTTCATTGACTCATTCACTACTACCTAATCAATTTTTTATATATGGCCTATTCTATTAATTCTCTTTTTGGTCGGTGTTTTGCAGAAGAAGGCATTAAGGTTAGAAAACATCTTAGAAATTGAGGTTATAAAAGATATTAAAGTTATAATAAAGGGTTTGAAATTACAAAAATACCATCGAAATTCCCTTAGGCCGTGGTGTATTATTTCTTTGTCATAAGATTACTTCTTATAAACATTTGCTAGGTATAAACAATCCTTCTGACAATGCTTGTATCCCTCTATATTTTTCCACTGCGATCTCTTTATTTTTTTTCTATCTCTGAGAATTTATTGCCAATATCAGTAAAAAAAAATTAAAATTGTGGAAACATTAGTTATACTGTTATGTGATGTTCTAGTCTAAGGAACATGCCTTCTAGTTATGCCTGTTGTTTATCTAACCTAAGTGGGCGATTTCTGAGAGTACGCTGCCAATATGTTTATAAATTAAATGAAATGAAACATATGAAATGAAAAGTAAACAATTTCTGAGATTGTGCTGCTAATCTCTTTATAAATGAAATGAAATGAAACATATGAAATGAAAAGTAAACAATTTCTGAGAGTACGCTGCCAATCTCTTTACAAATGAAATGAAAACATAAATAGCCTAGCAGGTTAACTTTCAGTAAATACTCTGAAAAAAATTATACTAATAAATGTTCAAAGATTTTAGTTTCATGTCTCTATGTCTTTAAGGTCAAAAAGAGAAGAAGAAAAACTAGACTGAACACCTGAAACATAGAAAAAATACTATAAATAGATGAAAATCTGGTATACCAGAAAAGGAAAATAAAAACATTAGGAATTCACTTTTTCGGCATATAAAAGAAATAAAATACTCATTCAGACACAAACTTTTTATTCTAGTGCTCTTTTTATGCAGCGAAAAACATTATACTTCAATGAACTCCTGTTTCTGCCAGTTTATGCTTTAGACAGCAGTACGACATATTACTCGAATAATTGCAATCAGTTCCCCCTTTCCAACTGAATTGAATCAATACCATCTCGTTTCTTCCAATCAAACCGTCCATTATAAACAAAAAAGAATACCACAAAAAGCATAGCTCAAAATTCCTATCAAACCACTCGTCCGATGAAGGGTGACACTTTTATCTAAGAAACTAACATCCTTGAAAGTTCAAATTTTTTTATCCCAGTAGGATAAAAAAAAAAGTTAATCAAACTGCGGAATGATGTCTTGTAGGTCCGACAGGTTGAATATTGGCTTATATTGTAAGAAAACAATGTCTATCTTGAAGATAAAGCTCATTGTTTGCCTTCCTGTAGTCTATACCTTATTGTTCTTTTTTATAAGTATATTGAATAAAATTAAGGCTATATATTTTTGTACCTTTGTCTAATTGGCCTCTTCTTTAGTTCCTCGTGTCCATTGAAGTACCGGAAATTGATTTAATCGCTGAAGCAGCGTCTATTATGTCATTAACGTCTAGTCCTGCATCCAGCATTTCGTCTGGAGTGGAATATCCTAAAGCGCCTGAAACTGCTCCTGAACCCCCATCAAGTGTTACCACTTACCAAGAATATGTCCAGTCATCAGAAATACAAAGTCTTGTAGAAGCAGGCCAACTCTTTGCTGTTTACCCCAAATCAGACTGTGAACATCTTGAAGCTCATGTTTCCCCGGTGCCTAATGGGGATTGGTTGGATAAGAAATGTTGTTTTTGTAGTGAACCTGTAGAGAATTGGACTTGCTTAAAGTGCTATTCAGTTTTTTGTGGACGACATGTGAATGGTCATATGCTTGAACATAATATAATTACTGGACATCAACTGTCTCTGAGCCACTATGATATTAGTGTTTGGTGCTATGGGTGTGATTCTTACATTGACAATCCTCGCTTGTATTGTGCTAAAAATGAATTGCACAAGCACAAATTTGGAATTGAAATGCCATTTACGTATGGCTCTCTCAGCCTTGAAAATGCTTCAACTTCTCAAGCTCTGTAATTCTTGCTTTAAACATTATTTTATGAACTTGTGATTCCAAAGCTTTTGAATTTTTTTTTCTATTTGATATACATGCTTATCATTGGTGCCATTGTTTTGTGCCTTTCGCCTAACAATTAAATTTCAGTTGATTGATTTTGTATTCTGTATTTATTGGTTTATATTTATTGCAACTGATATTATAATGGTGAAAAAAATTGATGCCTGCGTGGTTCCTGGAAAATATATTGTGTCTCTAGTAAAAAATATTTTGATAATTTTAAAAGTGCAATCATACTTGTCCGGCCCCCAAAGCTTCTTGGTTTGTAATCTTAAAAAAAAACCAAACAAGAATAACGGTTTTGATTTTAAAAAACAGAAATTTTGATTTGAAAATTTTACCTCAGACTCTTTCATTATTAATGGATTTGATTGGTTTTAACATCTGAACATTTTTTTTTTCAAGTACTGCAGACCACTTCATGTAATTTTGTTGGAAAACTTTCTTAACTTTGTAAACGACCATGTTTTTATGAAAACCATGTGAACAATTTGTCAATGAAAAACTTTGGTATTTGAGAACCAGTTAGCTTTACCTTTCAATTAACATTCCTTATTGTTTTGTTTTTAAGCATGTGTATTGCCTTAGTTAAGGTCTTTTAAATTACTGTCCAAAGAGTACAAGCATTAAGAAATCATTACACCTTCGTCAGAAGGATATCTAAAAAGTGCTCTTTGGAACAAAGTGAGAAAAATAAAGTAAACGTGAAATAGTCAAATAGGTAAAAATACGACATGGAATATGAAATAGATAATTGCGGCAATTAAGGCAACTTTTGTGACGGGAAATGATGCTTTGCTTTCTCACAAGTCTCTGGAAAAGAAGTTTCAGAATTGGAAGAAGTTCTGCTTTATTTTAAATTGACCTTTAGTATATTATTAGCAACTTGAGAGCATTCATGGTTATTCGAAAATATCCTCCTTATGCAATGAGGTGGGTTGATGCTGTGGTATTAGTTCTATAATGCTGCTTAGAATCAACTCCAATATTGAAAAGAAGTTTGAGCGCTTCTTACCTCTGCCAAGATAATTGAGTTTAAATACATTATCACATACAGGCATAACGAAATGGAGGAGGGGGAGGGATAAGGGTTAAGCACCTCCTGGTCCAGCATGTCGTAAGCAGGAGATTGTTTAGTCCTTTTTATGTTGTAGGGTTATCAATATAACGAAATCACAATTGAAACAATTGCAGCCCTCTTGGAATGCTGAATTCCATAGTCTTTGATAGTTCATGAAACAAAGTGCCTCTGGCATTGAGAACCAGCTCTCAAATACCCTGGTCCTAATACCTACTAGACCAGAAATTCAAGTTTCTACAAAGAATTGTCAGAAATAATTAAGAAGTCGAAAATGGGGAGATGATCTCAAAATCTAATATTGGAAATTGTGCTAAAAGAGTTGTTTATATCTAGCAATGTTGGTGGTAACATTATCAATTGATGATATCTAAGAAACTGCTAAATACTTTCTTTTTTGTTCTTGCTTATATAAACCCGAGACTTGCTACCATTTTCCTGATAACCTCTCAACTTGAAATTGAATTTGTATAGATTTGATTTCAATTATTTCTCGTCAGATCAGTAGTTTTTAAGTAGCCTATAGGACTAAAAAAAACAAACAAGAGGAACCCCTAAGAAGTTGAATACGGGAGATGATTTGAAATACAACATGGGAAAACCAAAAAATTGTGTTATCTGAATAACTCCTTGTCTCTCTAGTAAATTTTTCCTCTGTCTCTAATTTTGCCAGCTGATCTATAAGTTTACTAGAATTAAGTATAAGGCAAGATAGAAAAGCAAATTTTAATGAGCTGGACTTCACTGAGGATGTTGAGCCCCAGGGAGCACCAAGAGGCTTGAATACTATATTAGGTTTTTTGATAAGAAAATGGAAAAAGTGTTGTTTAAGAAATGGACAGTATTGTTATATAGTAGTACGATTTTAAGTTGAAACACTATTATTGACACACATTTTCTTTTGTCTTCAGGAAGAACTAAACAACTTTTGTATGGAAAGCTTTTTTTTGAAGGAACGACGTCTTAGTAGTTACCTAGCCCCAAAAGAAAGACTTTGTGAGTTACATCCCTTTAAAAATGACCATTTTTTCTTTTTCAAAAGCTTCTATTTCACCACTATCTGTTCAATAAAGAACGAACTTTATTGTTCGTTAATCAATAAACTTTAACTTTTATCTAAAAGAACGAAGTTCTTTAAATAATATCTTTATTGTTATTCATCTCTAAGAAGTAGCCATCCACTTCGATAAAGCGAAATATGTGTACTTCTTATTTAAATAGACCTTTTAAGAGGAAGAGTGGAAATCTGGTATGATAGAGCGAGAGAAAGAACGATTTTTTTATACAACTCTTGATGGGCTGGTTTTTAAAGCAATGCTTTTCTAAACCTCATCATGTGATCTCACAATTTTTGTTCTAGGCACTAAATGTTTAGTGTAATGAGTACTTCTTGGTAAGGAATATCTCTGGAAGGAATTGTAGCTAGTGACTCAACCTAGGGCTTAAATATTCCCTTGAAATATTGAATAAGTGGTGTAAATATACCCATCATTTCAACCGCAGTATAAATTCACAACATCCATGCAATCTATGACATCCCCCCCCCCCCCAAAAAAAAGAAATCAAACAGATGTGTCCTCTCCTGGTATCGACTGAAAATGGTTAGTAAAACAATATGGAATATGCAGCCACATATTTTGAAACAATTAGGGCAATTAGGAGTTGTTTTTAAATCAGGAAAAAGATAACAAACTGAGATTTGAAGCTGACATAATAGGAAGATCTTGCTGATATTTGACCAGGTCTGTGCCAAGCTTTCTTTAACGATAGAAAAGGACCATTTAGAAGCAAATTGTTTCAACCAAAAAAAAAGAAACTGAGACGACGAAACTGTCTGAATGCGGAAATTGGGCGTCGAGACGCTTCAAGATTTTTCGGTATTCTGTCTCATTATGTTGGCCTAGAAAGTTTCACTTTTTCTCTATTTTTTTTTTTTTAAAGACTAGCTTGATTCGAAAAACTACATTGTATCTTAAGAGTCGCTTTACGGGCTTGAAACGTTTCTCGGCGATTTTTGGTCAAATTACAACACAAATGTAAATTTTCATTCAACAGTCCTTCTTAGCTGGGTATAATTGTATTAACATAAATCGCATTCAATTGTGTATTTCAGATGCTCAAGCTATTCTGCTCGACGATATCGCTAGATTTAAATTGTTCATAGGCTGGGTCAGTGATATAAAAAAAAGCAACAAAGACAAAAATGTACACTGGAGGTTTCTATCCTTCTGCACCTGGCAAAAAAAAATGAGATTTTTTTTGTGTTCACTTGCATGTTGAAGCATGAAGAGTAAAAATTAACACTTGGCTTTCAAAATATTTTTCGTTATCTGATAGCGAATTTTTTGTTTTTATTCTTATTGTGTGGAATACTAGTATGGACTCATGAAAACTAAGCTAAAAGTCAATCGGCTTAAAATCTAGAAAGAAGTAACCAATGAACATATTTGATTTGGCTTCCGAGAGGCTCGTATAGTTTTGTTAGTTACAAAGTAAACATTCTTCAAGATTTCTGTTACGAGACGATGTTCTTCTACACAGAGCTTCTACGTATTTTGAAATGCAAGTTCCTCATTAACAGCAATAACAGCTAAAATCGGTGGTAATGCTAGCAAACTGGGGGGGGGGGTGGAGATCTCCCAATTTCAAAGCAACTCTTCTGGGAGACAGTGGATTACAAAGCCCGTGTTTTGACCTCATTCCTAGAAAAATTTCTTGACCCCCCTTTATCAAGGGGGTCTGACCCTCTTCCTGTGTTTCTACGATGAATGGTCATCACGATGTGTCTTTGTTTCAGGAAAGATTATAACTGATCTTTTTTCGCTTAAGCCAGTCATTTTTAAGGCTTAAGAAGTCATTGACATAGAACTTGATCTTTTAAGAAAATGAAATCGTTAACATTAACTAAGTATGGATAACTCTAGACAGGAATTGTGGGGAAAAGGGCTGAACTAAAAAGTAGGTATTTCAGAAAACTTCACTAGCTTTATGAAATCATTACTTGTAAATAATAATAAAGAAAACTACTAGAATCTCACTGTGAGCTAATATTAATTTTAATGTCAATATGGTATTTAGTATTTTTCTTGTCAAAGAAATTTAAGAAATCCTTGATTTCTTCTTTTCTCTTTCATCCCATATATGGGATGAACGGAGCTATCTCACCGTTTTTCTGCTTAAAGTAAGATTATCTCAGCCTAAACAGCTGAATAAAACTGTTTTACTGAGGTTGGTTACAATTTTAACTATGTATGTTGCAGTGTTTGATATAAAAAAGACACAGACTAATGCCAACAATTTTGGTTTGGGCGCTGTTTAAATGAAACTGTCTATTGTTTCGAAACAAGATTCGTATTATTGGTACTTTCTAATAATTCTCGAGTAAGATACGGCTTATTTACTAATAACTATTACGAAATAATTTTGATTGAGGCCAGAGCTTAGATATACAATACAGTTATGAAAACTCCTATCTTGCCCATGAGAAGCTTTTGGTACAGAGCTCTGAACCTGGCGCCTCCTAGATCGTACTACAACACCATAGGTGGGACCGCAATTTTGTTTGTCCAATTGTTCCGATCTTTTAGATACCAGTTTCCTGTCTCCAGCCGCTACCGCGCACTGTGTCCCAAAAATAAGTCAAGTATTCATAACTGTATTGTATATCCAAATTGTGATTTAAGCTTAAATAATATATTCAAACAAACCATAGATCTTTATAATTGCAATATCAGTGCATCCAACTGCTAAACCCTTCCAACATTCGTCTTATTTCGTTATTAATTGACATACATTTTCTATTGGGAAGTAAGATTAACTCCTTGATTATATGATGTGTAAAACAAAAACTAAAAAGAAACATCGTAGTTATCATATACCATATTGGTGAGGACTTGGCAGCACCTGGGAATAGGGCTGTATCAAAGATCACTACATTCTGAAAATACATCTCATGAGCACTTTTTTCCTTCGTCGATAACGCTTGAACAATACTTGATTTGATTAGTTTTGCTTCAGTTCAATTCTAATTATAAAAGGTAGTGTAGTCTGAAAAATTATTTAAAGTGCAGATATTGTCGCGGTTTCGCCTAAAGGTTGTAAATGACATGTTAGGGAAGGAAAATAAACTCAGTTACGACATTTGTGTGAGGGAAAGTTCGAGTGTTTCGAGTTCACTCGAAAATTTGCAAGATAAATAGGAGATGTTTTATGCTAGAAAACTGGTATATTTTTCTCGAGTATTAAGGGAAATAGATTTCGAAGGAAACATTTTTGAAAATGGAAATAAGCAGCAACAGAGTTTAAGATTTTTAACCTCATGGTCCAGATACGGCACACTCAATATGCTCTGTAAATTCTTGGTTGTACTAAATCTTCTTTAATTTGTTTCACTCCAAAAGTAAAAGCCAAAGGAACAGAAAAGAATTGGAAAGGAATCCTTAACGCCTTAACATTGCTTTTCCGAATTAATATTACCTTTTCAATCAGCTTGAGTTTTCAGTTTTCTAGGTTTTTGCTGGTTTCTAATGTTATCCCTGTTTCCCGTTGCGCGCAAGATTTGTTTCATGCAGCAGCTTCTTGCATTCAAAGCAATTTTTCTGAACCCTTTTACTTTTTTCAGGTTGTTTAAGATGGATTACATTAAACCTGGTATCTATGTACTACTGAGGCGGAAAAATCTTGTGAAAGTTATCAAGATCGAGGAAAAGAAAGGAAGTGCCAAAGAACGGTAAATTCTATTTGAAAAATCTTATCAACAGCAGAAAACCAGAACAGTACTTTGACAGTACGCGTGTTTTCTGTGGTCTTAAAATTAAAAGATGAATTACGCGTTTTTATTTTTTTATTTTTGTTAATTCTAAGTCATTCCATTCAACTGCACATTCAAGAACTGAAGTTTTTGCAATGCGAAAACTGAGAAATGAATGTTAGAGAAACCGGGGGCCGATTAACAAAATGTAGGTAGGGGCAAGGATGATTTTCGACTTCTTTTTATGAAGATAAAACAAATATGCTATTCAAATTATAATGGTGAGGGGTGTTTCTTCGATTTAAGAAATAGAAGAAAATGCAAAGTCTAAGAAGGAGTAATCGCCCTCCTTGCCCTCATAATTGGCGCCCGCGTAGAGGAAAGCCGCTTTTTAAAATTTTGTATTTATAATCTATCCCTGTTGATATAAATTAGTAATTAATGCTATTTAAAGAGCAAGGAATCAGAAAAAAGGGAGACTATAGAAATTAATCTGTATTGCTCTCCCAATCTGGAATCTTTACAGTTGGAAAACTGTCTGATCTTGATTTGGAGAAAATTTTTTAAGGCTAATGCCATGTGATCCTTCCAAAGGCTCCGTGACTCCTTTGTTACTTTCTAAATACATATCAAGGAATGTTTATCACGGAAACTGATTTTCAAATTGCGGATTTTAAGCATTTACGCTATGGAATGTCTTTTTGTGAGGTTAATTCAATGTATTTCCATGCTTTATAAGTTCTGATTTTCGTGGAACCCTTTCATCTAATTTATTTCGTTTAATTTATTTTATGATTTTACTGCTTATGAGCCTTAACACTTAAATTTTTTTTTAGTAAAAAATTTGAAACATCGGGAAAAGGCATCTCTGAAAATAGATAGGGGAATTTACTACTTCTCCTTCATCGTTTTTTTATTTTTAATTTTCTGGCATTTTGTACAAAAATTTATTACTTAACTGGCATCTACAAAAAAAGAGGAACTAACCTTCTTCTAAATTGTGTTAAAGATTAATTGTTCCGAAAATTTAACTGTTTTGAAATCAGGAGAACATCTAAGCCATTTTTCGTGTTTTGTAGGAATTAAAAAGACAAACTTCGGTTTTTTCTTGTTTATTTTTTTATTTTGATATAACCACACGAAGATTTAGGATAAGAAACTTATCCAGGTGGGAGTCCATGATTGGCAATGCGTGATATTGTAAACGGGTCCTAATCAGAACTTTAAAAATATGCTCTATTTTGTTTATGTTCATGCACGACAGGGAAATTTAAGATTTTTTTAGTTGTCAGAACGGGATAAGTCCAACAAAATTGAAAAATTGGCACATATTTGAAATTGATGTGTTTCATCACCTCTGAAAGACTACGAAAAACAAGATAATAACGAAAAAAATTTCTTGTTCAACGCGGAAAATAGAAGTGAGAAATGACCCATATTATAGACTAATTCTTTATTTTTTTTCACTCTTAAAAAAAGAATACAGAACATAGCAGTAGAATCGAGTTTATGAACCTGTAAACAAAAATATAGTTTTTATTCTAGTTTCATTGTCGTTTTTTCTATGGTTGCCTCAGCTTTTGCTGTTTTTTTTACTTCTTTTCTTTTTCAGTTCTGTATTTTTTTGCAGATTTTTAATGTCGTTCTGATCTTTTTGCCCTTTCTTCTCCTTTTGTTTCTATATTTCAGCCCGATTGACGATTCTTAGGTTCAAAATGTGTCCATAAAATAACAGTTCGATCATAGGAATTGCCACGCTATTGTTCGCAATAGAAATTGCTTTCAGCTAACGAAGAATCATTTCGAGTAATGTCAGCGAAAATTGACGAGCAATTGGAACTGATTCTCTTATCAGCACACTTTGTTTATGTTGATGAAAAGTGACTGGTAAGAGCTGCTGGTAGCTTGTGTTGGCCCTAACCTCCACAAACATCGCAGCGCAAATAATTCCTAAGTAGGCTGTTCGATTCCTTCTTTTTCAAGTTGTCTGAACGTTCTTCTGATTTCTGGAGAGTATTTTTTTTTTTGGTGATTTAAGGCATAGCCTAATCCTTTTTGTTTCCTTGAACCGATAACATCAATAAAATATGGAAGGGAATGTCCAACTGGGCGTGAGATTTTATCTTTTGTACAAATATATTGCAAGGGATAATCATTGTATTTGAAACGGGAATAACAGGAATTTGCAAAACAGAAATCAAAAATTAATATTATAGAAAACAATCAATGAAAGTAGCGATAAATGACTGATAAATAAATGAAAACGATAGATGAATTCTTCTGTTGGCACAATAGCCGATTTAACAAAATATTTAGTTAAAAAGACTTCGTGAAATATTGACAAGTGCAAAAAAATGCCATGTATCCCATAAAAATAATTTTAGTTTGACATTTTCTGATGACACCACTTCTTAATAGATATTTATAATTTTCGGGGAACACCATGCTTGGGCGGTATATGCTGTAAAATATGTTGTTTTTTTTCAGTTGATATGGTGTTTAGGACAAAATAGCATTAAATTTAGTGTTTGAACTAGAATTTGCGCGTAATTCGTGGATGCCTGTTTTTTCAGAAACCCTCGTTCCAATTTATTCCTAATCATCTATATATATATATATATATATATATATATATATATATATATATATATATATATATATATATATATATATATATATATATATATATATATATATATATATATATATATATATATATATATATATAATATTCCTGATAAAAATATATTTTTGTATGGAATGAAGTTGATTAAAGAAAAACTTGCTTCAGTAGTAGATTCTAAGATTCTGATCATTCCAAATAAATTTTGACTAGATTGAACAAGCAAGGAATGATCTCTTAGTAAACAAATAAAATTTTCAACAAAACATGCGATTTAAATTTGAGTTGCATTGGAATGATTGCTAAAAAAAAAGTCATTTGAACTTGCAAAAAAAGTTAATATTATTTCATGCACCAGCGAATATTTTCTTTTTCACTGTCTCAATTTTTTTTTTTTTTTGGCAAGAAATATATAATACATTAGGCACGAGAGAAATATAAGCTTCAATAGACCATTGTATCATTAAAATGTCTTAATTTCCTTTTTTCAAGTTTATTATTAAAATAAAAAAAAAAAAAAAATATCGTCCACAGCCATCGCTAGCACCGAATCAACGTTTCAGTTGCTTTTTTTTCCCTTTTTTTATGGATGTGAAGCAAGCCTGTTGCTCAGCCATGCTGAAGTGGTTATCAAATAATGGGGATCGAGGGCCAAGCAGAGCATCAATCCTTGGTACTATCGCAGGATTAAGTTGAAGATTAGCCTGGGCTAATTGGGCCCGAAATTCAGGCGTGTAGTGAAGCGCCGAATATTAAATTACTTTGACTGACTCTGCGTAAAGGAAAATATTAGATTGTTACTGCTGTAATCACACTTTGTCTGTATGTTTAATGAATTATTTTGTCTTTGGCGTCTGGCTAGCCTGTCTCTAGCGCCTGGCCAACCGTTAAGTTGACGACCTGGTCAGTTTGACTTCAGTCAGTTAATGGATTACGCACTGTGGTAGTGTGGTATGTGGACCACCCTGTAGTATGTATAGGTGTATTTAGCCTGAATTTCCCTGTAATTTAAGTGTAAATCTACTATAAAATATATTTTGGGCTTAAAGTTGACAGGGGGAAACTTTGAATCAATTTTACGGGAAGGCCCTCCTCACTTCTTGTGTATGCTGGTGTTTGTATATGTATACGTGTTTTTGTATTCTTTTCAGACAAGTGCAACTAGGTAGAGACACAATTGATATTAGCGACGTCTTGGGGTACAAAATTGGTTCAATTTTTAAGCTTGTTCACCAGAAAGGACGCAATTTTAAGGCTGTTTTTACTGACAGAGTTTCAGACTTGACGGATGTTGTTTTAGAAGGTAAATTTTGAATCGAGTTAGTGTCTTTACAATAAGATGTGTGGTACGTACTTAAACAGAATGTCTCCACAGGAATGCCGGATTTGAGTCTATTGTGAATCGAATTTATTTACTCTGTACGTGCCATTTTGACTGGTTTTGAATCCTAATACCCTAAGTGAAAACACATCTATCCCTTGATAGGGTGGCAGGGGGGCACAGGAACGTAGGGAGCACAGTTAAAAACAATTTATAATTTTTTGGGAAATATGTTTTTTTGTTTTGTTTTTTTTTTTGCCACTCACATAAGGGGGGAAATCAGTATATATTGCCTCGATACTACATTACTGCTGCTAAAACCATATCGTTGCATTAAGTTGTCCCGGGTAAATATTGCTGAACACTCTTCTTCTATGATAAGTGTGTAAGTGTTTTACTTACCCCTTTTTCTGTCTGGTCGCGATTCTCCAGGCTGAGAAAGAATAATTTAATCTGTTATTTTTTTGTGATAATCTAGAATTGTAGTTGAAATGATTGCACCATACAGTACATACGTGCACATATCTTCTATTACAACAGATCTTCGTTTCATCCATGGTAATTATAAAGCGCTCTGTGACAATTTTGGTCAAACGGGGTTTCGTAGCCTACATTCTCAAGATCACAATATTCGATCTATTAATTCAATGGGTCTTGAAACACTTCTTCTTTTTTAAATTTGTATTAAGTTTTTTTTTTTTTTTTTTTTTTTTTTTAGAAATTACAAAATAGGAATGTTCATATTAAAATTAATACTACTTAGCGTATGTTCGATCCACAAAAATATTCTATTTTCAAACAAATTCTTTTTAATAAGAGAAAAGAAAAATATCTAGACATGTTTATAATTTCTTTTGCATTTTATTGTTGTTAAAGTATTTTTTTTTTTTTAAATCATTGTTTGTATAAATTTTTTCTTAGGTATAGGTTCTGGTGAGGATAACCAGAGCCAATGGGATGATAATACTTCCCAGAAGCTTTCACACCAGGAGATAGCTCAGCTTCGCAAGGAAGGGACATCAGCTGCAGATATTGTAAAGCAGCTTGTAGAAAATAATGCTGCTTTTGAGTTAAAGACTGGTTTCTCACAAGTAAGATGATTTAAAGAATATTTGCCATATATTTAGAATAATCCAAATATGTAGAACACATTTTATAAAGCTTAAAGTTAGTCATCAAGGGCTACACGCATAAGAAAAAATCTTAGATGAACAATTAAACGCCCACAAAAAGAGGTTTAACCATTATGAAAGTTAAATCATCAAATTCAGCATGTCTGAGATTCCTCAAGTGACGTTTTAAGCCTCCATCTTCTAAAAAATGGAATTTAGTTCTATCTGGAAAAGGATTTTCATGGATATATGTTTATATGTTTGCCCTTTTGTTTTTCTGTTTTTGTCCAGGGATAATCACGCCCAAATAGGATCATCGCATGTAGAAGGGGGCTATTTGAATGAAAATGGAAAGGATTTAGTGTTCACTTCAAGCATCATAAGAGATTGCGCTATGGCTAAGTGTCGTTCTCTGCCATTTTATACCACAATACTGCAATTTGGTCCTAATTGTGCCAAAATACTGTTGAAAAATTACATAAAAGCAATCTTAATCAACGAAACCAAAAGCAACACTAGAGCTCAAGACTTACATAAGCTGTTTTAAAGATAAGGGTAGATTACTCAATTAAAGAGACTAAATTTGCAATAAAAGACTTGCTCTGAATTTGACCTATTTCTTTTTTCTACTGGTCTAACACTACTGCATGGTACAATACATCAACGTACAAGACTGCAAGTTGACAATACTGTACTAACAATAGTGTTCAGTATACCGTACACGATTATTAATACTGCTAGTTCTGACTAAGTAAGTAGTTGCAGGGGAGCCAAAATAACAGTATTGGATTTTAGCATGCCAATAGCTATCTGTAAAAATTAATCTAAATTCTTCTTGGTATAAAGGCCGTGCTTTATTGACCAAAGTGTCCACAGTATTCTGTTATGGGCAGTGTGCCTTCTGGTTGCCTTCCCAGATATTCCTATCTATTTTGGCCATTTTTCAGTATTCTGTCGTTACTTCGGCTTTCCCTGAATGCTTATGACTTGTGTCTTCTTAACTTGAAATGAGACACGTTCGAAGCACATTTCTTTAGCTATAATTTAAAGTGATAAAAGTGCTAAAAAATTAAAACATTTTTAAAAAAAATTAAAACAGCTGAATAAAAAATAAAGCTTTAAGTTCAGCGCTATCTTTGAATCATGAAATATTTTCGGGGAGTGAAAGTTGTTTACCGATTCACTGACCTTGTTTAATGTTATTGTCCTAGGTTCTACTTTGGGGGACCTGACAGGGATTCATTTGACATTGGAAGCCTCCACTTAAGCGCCTGAGAAAAGTAATGGCCCTTTTGCTCGGGGGAATTTAGGACCCTCTTACATTGGCTATTTGCGAGGGATGAAGGCTTGAGGTGTTAAGCATAAGGAATTTCCTAGCTGCTGAAATTTTGTCAGCACAATCATGAAACCACTAGAAACCAAGAAAAATTTGTTTAGAATGAAATCGAAATTTTGACCAGTTCACAATCTTAGATTTACTTTGTCAAATATAAAAACACGTTTATCTCCTAAAATTAAAGAGCTAACGTTAAAACTTAGAATACACATAAATTAATCCTAAATGTAAGAAGGACTATTGTTCCCTCATTCTCACATAGCCTTTGCCCGTGGAAAATGGTTGATTTGTACAATGGTTTTTGAGTGGCCATAAACCGAACAACCTTCACATTCTTAGACTAGCAATGAAGCTATTTTTATTGTGACTATTCCATTGTGAAACAGGTTCTTGGTAGAAGAGTTTACGAAAAGAAGAAGAAGAAGAGTTTACGAAGACTATGTTCTTTGGTAGAACTAAAGATACTTCTTCGCCTGGATCGGGCCTCTATGGATCTAAAGTAAGGGACATCAATTTGGTAATCCTGGTACTCAAAACGCTCAAAGGTTCTACAACCAGGTTTAGCAAACGTTAATTTCGATGTCCATGATAATAAAAAAACTTATGTAGATAACATGCTAGTACATCTGATGGTTACAGATGGGATTATTAATTGTTTAAACCTTTATGCTAGGA
The DNA here is from genome assembly GCF_032884065.1 of Artemia franciscana. Classification (NCBI taxonomy): domain Eukaryota; kingdom Metazoa; phylum Arthropoda; class Branchiopoda; order Anostraca; family Artemiidae; genus Artemia; species Artemia franciscana. Next base: position 19,942,713 of record NC_088867.1, on the reverse strand, counting down.
AAACGTAAGTCGACAATGTAGATCGAAGAAAACAGGGAACGAATATTCATTGATTTTATATCTGCATCCCCCTCCCTCCAAATACCCTCCAGAAGTACAAAGCCATAAGAATAAAACATTTATGAGTTTTTCAAAGTATCCATGGTTGCTCTAACCGGAGGAAAATGCTGGACAAAATATCATCCCACGCCTCGAAACCCAATTTAGAAAGTTATAGAGAACCAAGAGTCCAAGATTGAATTTTGGATCCTAGTCTACCGAAATTAGCAAGCTACAATCTTGACTTTAGATGCGTGTGGGTCATAAAAAAATAAACTCTTACCCGGTTCTTGATCCCGAAAATTACCAGCTTGAGTATCGTGGTCTCGATTTCAGTGAGAATCCATGTTCTTTCTAATTTAAGTTAATATCAAAAAGCAAAGGAAAATGGTACTTAACTCAGATTGAAATAATAAAGATATACTGTTTTGGGATTGAAAAGCCAAATAACTATAAGAAATAAGACAATATATTTATTGAAAACATCGCTATTACAAGACCCGAAGTGCTGAACTCTTATTTTTGGGTTGTAAAATCAAAGACAAATACATAAGAAAAGTAAGAAAAAAAATGATACATTTGAAATTGGCTAGAGAATACAAAATTAAATTATCAGACTGAATAAGTCATTCATTTACTATTATTCAAAACCGTATCTTATTATCTTATATTCAACCGTTATGTTTATATTTAAACCGTTGTATTATATTTAACTGTTATATTATATTTAAACCATTATCTTTTATTATTTTATTATCATCTTATATTTGTCAAATAATATGGAAAAAGACTAAAAACTAGAAAAAAGAAGCTGTGACGTCAATTTAAGCTATTCAGTTTTTATTCTTATTTTGTGTGATTTTCAATTTATATTCAGTTTTTATTTCCAATTTTTATTGTTGTCTTGACTCATTTTTAGGAGAAGTATGTTAAGAAGAAAGAAGAAAAGTATTTCGAATACATCGAAGTCTTGAGACCATCGATTCGCCTTATAGCCCAAATGCTTTATGCCCAGAATCCTCTTAAGATTTTGTGAGTTGGCCCTGCCATTTTTTTTACTTTTTTCTATTTTCTACACCGGTTCTTCTATCCTACCCCTTTATATTCCTTCTTTGTATTTTTTTCCTATTCATTGTTTTATGTCTTCTAGCGTAAATTCTTCTGCATCTTATGGCTATTGTAATAAAATTTTGTTTTACTATTGAAGCTTGGTCTAGCTAGTGGTGAACTAAATTTAATATTTCAACAACAGACTTTCAATGGGCTGCATGCGTAATCTACAGCGTAAAACTAGGATCTGAAGACGCTGGATTGTGCGATAAATGTGAAAGTAAAATTACCTTTTTTCAACTTGTTGTTAATAAGAGGGCATAGACGAGCAATATATCACGTTCTTATTTGCACTTCAATTTTCTTCATGCGTTCATGCTTCATGCTTGATTGCGTTATTTCACACGAACATTTTTTCTTTTATCAGTATCCACTTCGGGCTTTATTTATCTTCATGGGTGTTTGACAAAAGACGTAGTACACAGAGGATCTGCAACTTTTTCTTCTCTTATCTTCTTTCCTTTCTATCCACAAAATACAGTTTCGTCCCTTGATTGCGTTATTTCACACGAACATTTTTTCTTTTATCAGTATCCACTTCGGGCTTTATTTATCTTCATGGGTGTTTGACAAAAGACGTAGTACAGAGAGGATCTGCAACTTTTTCTTCTCTTATCTTCTTTCCTTTCTACCCACAAAATACAGTTTCGTCTCTTGATTGCGTTATTTCACACGAACATTTTTTCTTTTGTCAGTATCCACTTCGGGCTTTATTTATCTTCATGGGTGTTTGAAAAAAGACGTAGTACAGAGAGGATCTGCAACTTTTTCTTCTCTGATCTTCTTTCCTTTCTACCCACAAAATACAGTTTCGTCTCTTGATTGCGCTATTTCACACGAACAGTTTTTCTTTTATCAGTATCCACTTCGTTCTTTATTTATCTTCATGGATGTTTACAAAAGACGTAGTACAGAGAGGATCTGCAACTTTTTCTTCTCTTATCTTCTTTCCTTTCTACCCACAAAATACAGTTTCGTCTCTTGATTGCGTTATTTCACACGAACTTTTTTCTTTTATCAGTATCCACTTCGTTCTTTATTTATCTTCATGGGTGTTTGACAAAAGACGTAGTACAGAGAGGATCTGCAACTTTTTCTTCTATTATCTTCTTTTCTTTCTACCCACCAAATATAGTTTCGTCTCTTGATTGCGTTATTTCACAGAAACACTTTTTATTCGGAACCGGATCCAGCGTCATTGAAGGGGGCAGTTGGGGGGGGGGGGCAGGAAATATTAGAAAATACTTAAAGTGGAGAGATCAGGATAAAACTGGATGGAAAGAATAAAAAACCTGTCTCTAAGATACGTGACTGACATAACTGGACCGGATCTGCTCTCTTTGGTGGAGTTGGGGGGGGGGGGTAATTTTGAAAATTGAGGTATTTGTAACTTACGAAAGGGTGACCAGATCTTAATGAAATTTGATATTTAGAAGGATCTTGTGCTTTAAAGCTCTAATTTTAAATTCCGACCAGATCCTGTGACGTTGGGGGGACTTGGAGGGGGAAACCGGAATTCTTGGAAAACGTGAAAATTGGGTATTTTTATCTTACGAATAGGTGATCGGATCTTAATGAAATTTGATATTTAGAAGGAATTCATGTCTCAGAGCTCTTATTTCAAATTCCGACCATATCTTTTGACATTGGGGGGAGCTGGAGGGGGAAATCTTGGAAAACCTTTGGAGTGGAGGAATCGGGATGAAGCTTGGTGGATAAAATAAGCAAATATCCTTGACACGTGATTGACGTAACCGTACTGGATTCACTCTCTTTGGGGGAGTTGGGGGGAGGGGTTCAATGATTTGGCGAGTTTGGTGCTTCTGGACGTGCTAGGACGATGAAAATTGGTAGGGTTGTCAGGGAGCTGCACAACTTGACTTGATAAAGTCGTTTTCCCAGATTCAACCGTCTGGGGTGCTAAAGGGAGAGGAAAAATTAGAAAAAATGAGGTATTTATAACTTACGAATGGGTGATCGGATCTTAATGAGTCTTAAGTAAAACAGTTCAAAATAGGGATCAAAACAGTTCAAAACAGTTTTACTGCTGATGATGAACACTGTATATGTGTTCGAAATATCCAGTTAAATAATTTTATATTTCACTGTCAATAAAAAGGTATCATCCCTATTTTGAACTGTTTTACTTTCGTCATGGAAAGGCAGTGTGGTCTTCGAAGTTATTTAATGAGTCTTGATATTGAGAAGGACATCGTGACTCAGAGCTCTTATTTTAAATCCTGACCGGCATTAAGCCTCTGATTTTCCTTTTAAATCAATCTATTGATTCTTAGAATTTTGTTAGAGCTCATACCATATGAGGTCTTGGCTCTTAGCTCTTCTTGCCTCGTCACAAGTGCCATATGAGCTCTTAGCTCTTGTTTTTTACATTTATGTTGGAACAAATTTGAAGCTTAAGCACCTCAGATGACAGGAGGAATACCATCTGCCTCAATCAACTTTAACATGTCAACTTTAACATGACTTTAACAAAGTCAACTTTAAAATGTTTTTTTTAAACAAAATGATTAAATTATGACCTTTATATAACACAAATGAAGTTTGATATTACATAGTATTGTTGTCTTGAATGTACACACCTTGTATTTATTAAAGGATGTAGGTTTCTTTGAGGAACATAGATAATCCGCTGACACATACAAAACAGTGTGAGGTAACTAAAAATAATGAGTACTAGCACATAAGGAGTATTTTTCTTATAATGTGTTGCGGAATGTCCTATATTTTTCATATATATCCATGCTTTTTCGGACACTGCTCCTCCTTATTCTCCTATCCGTAGTACAAGAAGGAATCCCATACTTTTCTGTAGTGACAGAATCGAAATAGTTGTTTTTTTTTCATCAGGAGTAATATTATTATTTCAGTATGAACTGTATAATAAAACTGAATATTTTAGAACCCATTCAAAGGAAGAAAAGTTGATGGCGTTGCTAAAACACAGAAGATGCCGCCACAGACGATACATTAATCTTACATATTTAGATAAATTGGATAAATTCAATAAAAATAAAAAGTAAATAAAAAGCGTTATTAAAACTTTAAACCAACTGAAATCTACTAGTATAAAACTTTAAACTTGAAAAAAAACCTAAATTATTGGTACTGAAGGCGTCAAACTCAAAACAAACTTCCATAGAAATTTCAATAAATAATTGAATCTTACTTGAAAAAAGCCCAGAAATTGTTACTTTAGGCAACAAAACCAAGACAAACTTCAATAGAAATTTCAATAAATAATTGAGTTTAACTTGAAAAAAAAACTGAAATTAATGTTACTGAAGGTATTAAACCCAAAACAAACTTCAACAGAAATTTCAATAAATAATTGAGTCAAACTTGAAAAAAAAAACAGAAATTATTGTTACTGAAGGCATCGAACCCAAAACAAACTTCAATGGAAATTTCAAAATTGAGTCTAACTTGAAAAAAAAACAGAAATTATTGCTACTGAAGACATCAAACTCAAAACAAACTTCAATAGAAATTTCAATAAATAATTGAGTCTAATAGTCATCGAACCCAAAACAAACTTCAATAGAAATTTCAATAAATAATTGAGTCTAACTTGAAAAAAAATATTGTTACTGAAGGTATCAAACCCAAAACAAACTTCAATATAAATTTAAAAAAATAATTGAGTCTAATTTGAACAAAAAAAAAACAGAAATTAATGTTACTAAAGGCATCAAACCCAAAACAAACTTCAATAGAAATTTCAATAAATAATTCAGTCTAATAGGCATCCAACCCAAAACAAACTTCAATAGAAATTCAATAAATAATTCAGTCTAACTTGAAAAAACAACAAAGATCATTGTTACTGATGGCATCAAACCCAAAGCAAACTTCAATAGAAATGTCAATAAATAATTTAGTCGAACTTGAAAAAAAAAACAGAAATTATTATTATTGAAGGCATCAAAACCAACACAAATTTCTGTAGAAATTTCAATAAATAATTGAATCTAACTTAAAAGACAAAAACCAGAAATTATTGTTACTGAAGGCATCAAGCCCAAAACAAACTTCAATAGAAATTTCAATAAATAACTGAATCTAACTTGAAAAAAGCAGAAATTATCGTTACTGAAGGCATCAAACCCAAAACACACTTAAATGTAAATTTCAATCAATAATTGAGTCTAACTTGAAAAAAACAAAAATTATTGCTACTGAGGGCATCAAACCTAGAACAAACTTCAATGGAAATTTCAATAAATAATTGAGTCTAATTTGAAAAGAACGGAAATTATTGCTACTGAAGGCATCAAGCCTAAAACAAACTTCAATAGAAATTTGATAAATAATTGAGTCTAATAGGTATCAAACCCTAAACAAACCTCAATATAAGTTTCAATAAATAATTGAGTCTAACTTGAACAAAAAAAAAAAAAAAAAAAGAAATTTTTGTTACTGAAGACATCAAACCCGAAACACACTTCAATAGAAATTTCAATAAATAATTGAGTCAAACTTAAAAAAAAATTATTACAAATAAAAACGAATGAGGTGTGCTCTAACCACAAAAGAAAGGCACCTAGAAGCTGCTTATTGCATTGTTAAATCCAAAATAGAGTTGTAGTCTATAATCTGTAGTGTCTGAAAGTAGCCTCAAGTCTAAAGTATTGTAGGCTCTTTGGAGCCATGTATATGGAAAACAAACATCCTTGGAAGTGATGATGGTCTTGTGAAGCATTATTCAATTATAATTTCGTCAATTTGTCTAAAGTTACTTCTGTCAATATATGAATTTGTATTTCTTAAATGATGATTGAACTGTGTATTTTTGTTGGTTGGTAGGGAGGAACGGTTGGTTGGGGGATGATAGTAAGTAATAGGGGGATGGAAGGTCGGGCCGGTAGGAAAGAAGTAGGGTTTTTGGCATATGTTGTTGTGGAAATGACGATGTGAAGGACTTTAGTGTAAATTTGTTTTTGGGTTATTTTTTATGTTTTTAGCTGGTGTGTTTAAAAAATGTTTAATTTTTCCTACTACACGCCTACAAAAATTGTAGGTTTTGCATTGCTGCAGTAGATGTAAAGTGTAAATAATTAAAACTATATTTATAAATAAAGTCAATATTAGTATCACTCTTATTAATATATTCTGTTTGCTTTCAGGAATTTAAGGATTGACATGCTCTCACAGATATTGACTCGGGCTAACATCAGATCCGGGGGAAGATATTTAGTTTTTGAGAATAGTAGTCTCGGTTTAATGACAGCGGCCATTATGGAAAGAGTCGGCTCGGTGGGAACTGTTTACCAGATTCATGGAGGAAGTGGAGCCCCAAAGTAAGCTTTTTTTTAGAATATTTACTTTCCACTGAGTCAGATACTAAAATGTTGAGCCGATTTTCTTTTTAAATCTGCCAATTAAATTAGGAATTGTAGTAGAGGAGACAATCTGCCCATGGGCGTATGCAGCTTCTTCTCTAGGGGGAGGGAGGAGGGGGTAGCCGATTTTGTGATGAAAGCGGGGGGGAGGCTGAAATAACATTGGCAGTTCATAAAACCTTACATTGCCAGCAATTTCTATCATACCTATGAAATCTTTATTAATAAGTAATCACCAAAAATCATAAATCATTAGTAAGCTTCAGTATTAATCTTCTTGGATTAGAGCTAAGTCTTTCCAAGACATTATGGATAATTGCTACTTGTTTGACTTTTATTTTGTCATTCCTGCTGTTTATTTCCAGCTTTTTCAACTATCTACTTTTTATCAACTGCTTTTTCAGCCATATTTAGTGTAAATTTGAAGTTCTAGGGAAGGGGGGAGCTGCCCCCCGTCCCCTTCCGTACGCCCATGAATCTGCCTGTGTATTAATCGAAAAGCTTTACCCGATTAGAAGTGATTTGAAGTGACTGTTGATATTCGAGAACCAACATAAACGATAAAATACGAGAAAAGACATATAAAAACATACAGTTTTACAATTTCCCTCGTGAGTGGGCCTTGAAGATCGACTTCATCTTTTCTGGCAACGAAAAATTTTGGCAGCGGATAAAATACTTAAACAAAACTAATGTGTCAGTCATCAAAATAATTAGAAGTCAGAAAAGACAAAGTTATATACCATAAATTACTGTCCACTTGGTCTTCTATGTGTTTTCTACTTCTCTGACGCAGCAACGAAAAATCACAATTTCCGTGTTACCTAATTGCTATAACTTGCTGTTCTCTAGGGTTAATTAGTTCGAACCAATGCCTCTACAGATGTTGGCGATGAAGGGGAGGGGGATTCTCTAATCAGAAATATGGAGGGACTAAAGAGCTAAAACGATATCAATTCGTTACTTTTTTGCTTTTTTCTGCCACAAAACATGAAATTTTGCCCTTAAATAGTTAAATCAACACCTGACAAAAATTTCGAGATTCATTTCTAAGCGTGGATAGTAAAATGTATCTCCCCCCTGGAGATTGGTCTGGACATTCTCCCCATCTCTCCTTTAAAAAAATCCACCAAATCAGGGAGATGATTAGTAGCCCTCATTCTTGAAAATGCAGAGGGAAAAGGACCATTTATTTTACGTCTTTTGAGATTAAGATCCATAAAAAAAATGTATTTTCTCAAATCTACAGGAAGAGGGGAATTTTGTTGTTTTATCGATTCGCCTCCCCCAATTGACGTCACTAGAGATGATTTTATTGAAATACTTGCTACCTTGAGTTCGTTTTTTTAGATATGTTTATTAAGCTCACTGTTGCCAAACAGCTCATTAATACTAAGTACGAAATTTCTAAACTTCCAGCTTTGGCTACTATGACTATTATTACGAACAGTATGCAAATTTAATAAAACTGGAGTTTCGACTTATTGAAAACGGTGAAGTAAATTTTTCTTAGTCTGTGTTAAAAATTGTAATTGACAGATTATTTTATCTTCATTTTTGTTCTTAACCAGCCTCTAAATTTTCAACTTTTCCTCTTTACCTTCATTGATATCTCATATTTGCGACAAAGTGATTATATGCTAAGAGAATTAACTCCTTCTATTTTGGCTCTATTTTAGATGTCCAAAAGTACACGCCCCCCCCCAAGCCAGACCCTCAAAATCCTCACCCGCATATATCTCAGAGGCTGTGTTATCCTCAGTCGTCCAAGAACAGTAAGCTGGTTTTTTCCCTGGGAGGTAGACTATTGATGAATTTTCACAGTGTACCAGATTCGGAAAAAATATCTGGAGTTCGGCCGCAACCTGTACCAACTCTCATTTAATTTAAACAAGCATATGACCTTATTTCGAGAAATTACCTGTGCGTATCCTCTAAGAAAGAATTCCGCGAAACCCAATCGTCGTTATCAAATATATGTGCTCCAAATTTGGAAGATATGTCATGACAAGTGAAGGTCCCACTGATAGCTTCCAGACGTCCACAGGAGTTCCTCCAGGATGCTTCCTTTTTCAGAAATTTTTAACCTCTTCCTCACAGTAGTCTTTTAAAAATAACTGGTGGCACACACATATGGGGAGGGGGGAGGGGCTCTTACAAAAAGCCTGCCAATACCAACGACACCGATGAAGTGGCTGAAAGGCCTAATGATCTACCAGTTGTGGCTAACAACGTCCTCGAAGTGACTATTTTTTTTTCGAGTGACTACAAATGCCTCCGGAACAAAGGCTGTGTACTGCTCATAAAACCCACAGAATTTAATTAAAAACTAGACATAGAAATAGATCAGTTGGTCGATGAGTTTGGTAGTCTGCTCACCAGTGACAACAACCGCTCAGAAGATATAAAGTTATGAAGAAGATAGCAAAGGTACCACTTAAACAATGACAAATAGGTGCATAAATAGCAAATTCTGATTGTGAAAAATGTATATGATATGTTTTTGTGCCTACTTATTTTTACATAAATTACGTGCTAGTTAATGCAGATAAAGTTGTTGGCAAATAAAAAAAAAATATTATCTCACTGAAAATAATGTAAAAGCATCTTGAGTCTGAAAAGTTTCTACATCAGAATTCTGCTTTTGGACCAACCTAAATGCGTAGCAGCTGCCGACAAGGCCTCATCGCAAACATTAGCAGCATCGTTCTCTCCAGCATTTGATCTAGCTCTACATCGTTTCTTGCCACCTTCTCGTTGAATACCTCTTCATTGTTTAAATCAGTATTCAAATGCCTCTATTATCTCAGATAAGGAGTAGTTGCTACTTCTCCTAGCGGAAGCAGGTTACAAAGGCTCTTGGGAGCTTGTCAGACTACCGAACATGTCGGGTTGGTGAATGACGGATTATCAAGATTAGACTGACTGCGCTATTTTCTGCCTACACCACAATTAAAAATGATCCTTCATCTGATTGACTGGTTTAAATACCTAGATATTATTCACAAATATTGTTTTTTTTTAATAAAAGGATTATAGTGCATATTGAAGAGCTAAGACGAGAAAGTCAAGGTTTGGATTCTTTCTGTTGAAATTTCACAAGATCTTGGGTATAATTCTTGATTTATACCCAAAATCAAAAGTTTTTCATAGGTATAATTATTCAACTCATTTATCTTTATTGTCCTGTTTTGTATAATTTTTGAACAGAATTATGAGCTTCTGAATTTATTTTTAGTCAATGCATTGAGTATATGAATTTATCAGAAGTTAGACACATATTGAAAACATTTAGTTTTGTCAATTTAAAGAAACTGATGAATATGAAACCTTGCTTTGAGGATACAAGTGAAGATTCTACCGAGACTGAACAAATCTCCATGGATGATGAAAAGTTGAGAATTGGCGAAAAAAGAAAGCTAGAAGAAATCAATGATTTGGAAACTGCAAAGAAACCTAAGGTATTTTATTAGTAATAGTTTAATAAGTTAATAATAATAATAAGATTATTAATACGTGCTTCGGCTGTGTTAATTCAAAAGAAAATATATTATGAAAAAGAATTTACAGAAGAGCGAAAAAACCAAAAAATAAACTTCTCTTTTCTATTGTTATTAAAAAGCAGTAGTTTGTGCAAAGAAGGTGTTTTTAAGCATCCAAGAAATATTAACTATATTTTTGATCATTGGCTAAATTTATAACTATTTTTAAAAATGGAAAAGGTATATGGGGCCTTTTGGAAAAAAATTAAGTATTTATGTTTACAGTATATTTTGCTGTTTTAAAAAAGCAGCAATTTTCATTAAGTTTTCTTGTCGAAGAACAATAAGCCGGTTTTTGCCGTGGAATATTGACTATTAACCGAATTTTAATAGTGTCCCAGATTAAAAAAAAAGAAAAAAAAGAGTTTTGCTGCACTGTACCAACTCATTGAATTTAAACATGCATTTGACATTATTTCAAGAAATACCTATGCATATCTTCCTTCATTGAAGAATCCCACGAAAGCTAGTCGACATTATCAAAGGTATGTACTCCAAACTTAGAAGCCGTTTTCTTCACTAGTGTAGGTCTTACTGACAGCTTCCAGACGTCCAGAGAAGCTATTCCATGATGCTTCCTGTCCCCAGAGATTTCTAACCTCTTCCTCACAGCTGTCTTTTAAAATAACATTAGGCATACACATTGGGGAGGGTCTTACAAAAAGCTAGCCTACACCAGCGACATCGATGAAATGGCTGAAACGCCTAATGATCGACAAGGTTGAGCTAAACAATGTCCTCGAAACGACAATAAATGACAACAAATGCATCCAAAAGAAAGGTTCTGTGCTGCTCATAAAAACAGCGGAATGCAGTTAAGCAAGTCCGTAAAATAAACTTCGAAATAGCTCAACAGGTTGATGAGTTCGTCTAACATAGTCGTTTGTACACCAGTGAGTAGCCTGGGCATCAAAGAAACTGTTGAGACGATTTTGATACCACAGATTTATTTTTTAGTATTTGCTAAAATGAGAAAATGGCTATGGCAAATTTTTGAAAAAAAAATTCAAAAGAAAGAAAAAAAGGGAAATTGTAAGAACCAAATATGATATGGAAAAATAGATTAAACCAATTGACAGAGCAAGCTCATTTTGATAATATAGGCTAAGAAACAAGATTAAAAAATCGCTTAGTGCCTTTCAACTTACCGTGGCCGATTTTTTTTTTTCTTACTATGCACAAAAATGAAGCAGAACAAAAATTATGATTCCATCCCCCCGTATAGGTCTTTTATGAGAGAATTATAGTTACAAAGGAAAAGGATGAGCTCATGGATTTAATACTTTTTGTCACTTCGGATGGCGTCAAATGAAAATCAAGACTTATTCTTATAAGGCAGGGAGAGGCTTACAAGAATTGATTTAAAGGAAGAGGGAACTTCATGGGACGCAGTAAAGAATAAAATGTGTAGTTTTGTATTTACCAATCTTATTTCTCTAAGATAACTTTCGTTTTTTTTCTTTTTTTTTATACCAAGACTAATATTCTTCCATATTGATTTCTGTCATTTATTTCTATTAGTCCCAAATAATGCTTTAAATTTTGAGTTTTAAAATATAAACTTATTAAGCATGGCTTTGAATTATTTCTGTGGTTTAATGCTTCGATAAGTTTTTGTGACTGCAGTATTTTTATTTGAATAATAGCTGTGTGACAATGCATTCATTCTAAATTCTATTCATTCATTCTATTCTATTCATTCTAAATTCTACTTTTAAAAATTATTCATTCTGCTGTTGTTTGAGTTTAGAAACAAAGAGAAAACAAACTTGAAAGTATTATGGAAACCAAAATGGGACTAAACATGCCTAATAAGAAGGGTTTCTGGGCAAGTCATATCCACCCTTTATCTATGCAAATTTATTATGTAACTGTCTTTCAATTTTCATTTGAAATGTACTTTCATTCGCAACACGGAAAATTTTTAATTAGATATGAGTCAGCCTCTAAATGTGTAATAAACGAAAACAAATGAACAGGTTTTAAGTAAGTCATGTACGGATGAATTTATTGGTGGTGGTAAGAGAGGATTGACGTTTTGGGTAGGCCTCTGCTCGTCGACACCAAAAAAAGTGGGCTTTAAGAAAACACGAATTTTCACACTGCTAGAATAAGGAACGAATGAGTCCCTAAAACGATTGGTTCTGCTTCAAAACTGTTTCAAACTTGTTCTTGCGGTGTGTTTGTAGCGACACCAGTGATGAAGTTAGTACGGAACGATGCGTAGCACTCAAAAGCACGGGGTGCTAGAACTTGTATGTCAGCTGCTACCTGCCTTCTTCAAGGGCTAGGATTCGTAGAGCCACGAGGGTAGATGCGTAAGTGACATACTTGGTTCTTAGGATGATTTAAAGCTTGTTTTTGCTCTATATCATCAACAAACCTAACTAACATTTAGCAAAACTTCCTCTGTCTTTCGAAGTGCCCAGGATTGATTCCTAGAGGTGAGGGAGTATGCCGCTTCCGCCTACTATTTACAAAGAAGTATCATTTCTACAATAGAAAGGGAGCTGTCACCTTCCTAGTAGCCATGTTGTGCGCTTAGATATATTCCTTCACACGAAGGCGGGTTTGGGAATAAGTCTTATCCCTCTTCCCATTGACCTGAAGAATATCTCAAGGGATTTTTTAAAATTTGGGTATGTCAAGGCCCCTCTTCAATGCTTTAGACAGCCCTGATTCCACAAAAAGATCACCTAAAAGATTACCTAAGACAAACAACGCTGATCACACAGTTCTGTATTGTTTTTTGGTGCCTATGATTTTGACCTGATTTTAGCTATACTGTGTTTCTGATTATAAATATAAAACCAATTTTACTCTATCAGCTCTACGTCTGTAGATAAATTCACTTATCAGTCAATGTTTTTTTCATTCAAAATGTCAAGCATGAATGTATAAACATCTATAAAAGGACAGGCTTTTGTATTTTTGTCCTATCATCAGTCTTCTTTTTAAAGTAATAATTAAACTAATATTTGTTATGGAATAAAAAAAAATATTTAACAGATAAATATTATCAAATTCTTTCTGGCTAAAGATGGAGCCTGTCTATTGCTTTAAATTATTTATATATTGCTTTTTATTGTCAATAAAGTAATCTATATAATATGGTAGCACAAATGATAGGTACCCATGGGATCCTTAGTTTCAAAAACAATTCTACTGGACAAATACAGTCAATAATGTAGATAAAAGAAAACTGGGAACAGATATTTGCTGATGTACAGTTACCCTTCCGCTAGGATCCAAAAACTTAGTCATAAAAATAAAACGTTTATGCCTGCTCTAACCAAAGGAAATTACTGAAAAATTTTCCTGGAGGCCTATGCCCTCGGATTAATCACGCCATTTGGGAGGAGAAAGAAGGACCTAGAAATATCTACTTCATTTTGATTTATTTGAAACATCTCCTGAGACAAACACTGCTGAATGAAACTCGGATTTTTTTTTCATCCGTTTCACATCTTTGTAATCTTTATTGACGCTAACAAATCGTCAGTATTTTGTTTGCAAGTAAGTTCTAAATATAATCTGGTTTAATGGAGTTTTTTTTTAGCTTTAATCAAGATTAATGGTTTAGACTGATGATATGTAAATTAGCTGACTCATTTTTACCGGAACGTTTTCATACGCTTCAGGCAGGTTACAAGATTCAGATCTTTTTTTTGGCAGGGGGCGGGTTAAACCTTGTAAAAATACGAATTCTTTCTTAAAACAATGACCTTTTTAGATCGTTTTATTGGCCAGAAATGTCAATATGCCAGTTAAGAAAAACAACCTTTGTAGCCAACTTTGAAGCCGGGCCCCGGCACGTGGCATGTTGCTACTCTTTCCTCGGAAAATGGAGGGCTCCTCAGGGAACACATAGAACGTTGAAGGGTCCCGATGACTTATAATAAACAGTTGTATTGCCAGTCCAATTCCTTTATCCACGTATATGCACAGTTTTGTGGAAGAATCAAATCGTTGAATGCCTGGTTACAATACGCTTGATGAAAGTATGCCTCTTGCTCAGAGCTCTGCAAGCTCTATGCTATGCAAGGTCTAAGATTTCTTCTTTTTGAAGTTTTTTGATTGTTGTAATCCCTTGTTAGGTATAGGTTGTTCATTTGTCCTCTAGGTATTATGAAACTACTTAAAACGCTTTTTGTAAATGGACTAATTACGCTTGGTATTTTATACTGAGCCATGTTCCTTTTGCAATGTTTTATTCGTCATAGATGTAATTCCAGTGATTCAATCTCATCAAGTTCGTTTTGTTGTGTTGAAAACCGTAAGCTAACTGGTTTTCATTCTGTCGTATCTCTGGATTTAACCTAATAGAAAGTAAAACTTCTTTTAAGATTTTCAGGTATTTCCCAGGTTTCAATTAAAATATTATAATTTTTGATGAAACCCCATAAATATTTTTGCAACTTATATATATCTTGTTAATCATTTGTTTCTTGTGTAATTTTGCCTGCATAATAGACACTTAAAACGATACAACCACTACTGAGACAAATATGAGGTATATATGCTTTTCGAATGTAGTCATAAATATGACAGCACTTACATAAATATTTTTTCCCAAAATTAAGGCTCTTAATGAATTTTCTCCAACTTCTGACCTATAGGTCAAATGACTAGATCATTTTTTTAGGTGAGAATATCTCAGGATACCAATTTTCCCGGAAAAATATGGAGCTGTTTCCGGAAAATAGTATAAATAAATATACAATTATTGCTCAAAAATCAAAGAGGACAGAAAAGGGTAATATTTGTCAGGAAATCGCTTTTTTGTGTATTGAGTAAGTTTAAGGAGGGAGGGTATACTTTGAGAAACGTAAAAATGTTTTTTTTTTATTTTAATACGCTATGAATAAGTTTTATTCTGGAAAGATTAAAAATGTGCGCAAAAATGATTAAAATCAGTGGAACCGTGGCCCTTCTTAATCTCAGAAACGCATTCAACAGGTACTAGACCCTCCCCCGTTCCTGATCCAGTAAATTAAATATCCCATGTCTTCTCCAATAGAGTAGTGGCATCTCCGTATAGGTTGAATGGATCATCTGCAAGTTTCGGTAAGCATAGATTGTTAAACATTAGTACAGAATCTTTTTTATTATTCTCATTTTTAATGTTTTAGATGAGCATAAAGAATTGGGAAGATGCATGCTCTGCTTGGAAAGAGATTCAAGAAATGCCATTGGACGGACTCGTGATTGTGACGAGACAGCCAGAGCCTTTGGTTTTGCCCCTGTTGAAATTACTTGCACCATCCCGTTCCTTTGCTATCTTCTCTCCACACATTGAGGTAATATTTTTATATATTATATATGTATATATTTAAATTTATATTTTTATTACATATTCATGGCTGTTTAGCCGTCAAAACCCTGAATTTCACTCAAGAGAAAAGAATTCTGGAAAGGAAAATGGATAAATTTCCCCTGAAAATTAACGAAAATAGTTGTAAAATATATTTTACGAGCATACCCTAAGGGTTTATTTTAATATTAAAACGACAGAGTAGTTTTATAATTTTAATATTTATTTAGCTTTACTAAAGAAGAAAATGCAAACAAGTTGACTATTTCGATCTATATATTTTCTTATTGCTGGGACCTATATGACTCTTTTTGTTTGTTTTGCTTCACAAAGACTGGTACTATTAAATGCCCCCTAGGTCTGGGGACGTGAAATCAGGTTAAACTGAATTGATCTTATAACTAATAAAAGTTGCCTATCTAATCTTCATGACACACACACAAAAAGCTTTAGACTTTTATTATAGCTCTCCTATGAAAAGTAAAATTTAAATAGATGCTGAGTACCCTCACCTAGCATTTCAAGCTGTCTAAAGAAATTGAAAAATCTGCGCTTGCTTGTTTATTCTTGTCTATTACAGTTTTAAAATAAAAAAGTAACATAAAACTCTCTTATTATAGTAATTCAGAAGTTTTTTAAAAATGAAATTTTGAAAAATTAGTTTCAAAATGAAAAAGTTTCTACTTTCAAAGGTTCAAAGCCGTCAAAAATAAGCTTTGAGTTTTTCAAATACTTTTAATGAGTAATTTTTTTTAAGGTAAACTTTTTCCCTTCGGAATGGGTATGAATTATTTGGTTTTATAAACTTTTATTTCTAACTATCTGTGTAAACGAGAAAGGGGGTCTAGTTCATTTTGAAAATGTAAGTAAAGCCATTTAAGTGATGAACTGACAGAAAAAGGTAAATTGGGATGCGACCTATTGACCTATGACCTCCGAGAATTTGGCTGGTTTGTGGAGGAGAGTCATTCGCATATAAAATACTTCATCTTCTTTCTTGGAATCTTGATTTTAAGTTTTTCTTTATGTTTTAATTATTCAGTCTTTTCTTCTTTGAAATGAATGGCCACTAAAGTGAAATTTGATTCTTGTCACAGCATAGCTTTACCATAGACTTTTCACATAAAGTGCCATATTTATAATAGTCATATTATAAATATAATAGCCATATTTATAATAGCCATATTTATAAATTATATTAATGAGCCATTTTAATTACCAGCATGTTTGTACAGGATTGTGCATCATCTAATTTTTCAACCTCAGCAATTCCCTATTTGGTTGCTCCTGCTTTTGTTGACAATAATGGTTCATCTTTACCATCAAAACTGAATTGTTTGGACTAAAAAATTACTTGACTAGATTATCGAAGTCGTTCCGTAGGATGCTTGAACGTTATGAAAGAGCCCTTTAGATAATTTTCCTTCCAGAATGAGAGGGTATCTTTGCAGCGGCCAAATTGAGGGAAGATCGAAGAATACTCAATTATGCCCTGCATTCCTCTGGAGGCACTGGGGGAACTAAGGTGTAATTTACTGAGAATTGTTGAAGTTGGCAACTAAATTGGCGTAACATGAAAAGCATACATTGCTCCGGTCTGAACCCAGAGAAAATATCACGAGAGAAAAAAGATATACCCGGGAAACTAATTAGGAGAATTGATTCACTGAAGTGGTTGGTTGAAGACAGGCTAAGACAAGTCATGGTTTTAATAGATATTTAAAATAACATTTTTGAAATACTACATCTGATTTAGGAGGTAAATTAATTAGTGTTCTCATTAATTGCGGGAGCTAAGTTTTTGTGAAAAACAGTTTAGTGAAGTACAGAATGATGCATTGCCTTAGAGCTGGCTTATTTCTTATTTAAGCACTGAAAACTTAATATCCGGTAGGCATTGAGTGTTTTTTTGCCTTTTTTTGTAAAAGTCGAAAAGATTCATAAAATTGAATTTAAAATGGACTAGAAAGTTTATTCTAGTTTCTCAGAGTTGCTGGAAGGCAGCGGTGAGAAGTTGGAGTATTTGAAGGGTGAGCAAAACTGGGATAGAATGGTTAGATATAATGAGATGAAGCGATTAGTCCCTATGTTTAATCTCACTCTGACTGAAGTTAACCTACGACTGATTGGGTGTGACATAAAAATGGTCACAGGAACTAAAAATTTTAGAAGACATCTATGTCGTACCGGGAGGACTGAATCTCCAATTTGCCAGATGTGTAAAATGGCCATCGTCAAAACGTCAAAACATCATCGTCAAAGGGCAATCTGATAGAAGAATCGGATAGATATGTTCTATTATATCTATGTCAAGCCGAGGAATATAGTATGGGAATAACAGCTGGCAAAAATAATCAGGTTGGGAGACCGAATTCATCAATGGCCTTCTCAACTGCAAATTAAGTCTAATATTTTTTGCGGTATGTTGGCGATTGGCATTTTGTGGTCTAATCCTCCATTCAAATTGTCGATCTCCTAATCCATGATCGAATGCTTTCAGGGTATTTTGGTAACTTTAGTATGACTTGAAATAACTTTGGATCATCCCATCATGCTCATCATAGAAATTCTCAAACGAACTTGTATATTTCGGGACAGGCTATACAAAAATTAACTGAATTGATTCTTTGTAAGAAACGGAGATAGGTTTTTCCCTTTCAGTGAAAATTTCAAATATTTTTTGCTTTTGAATTCTTCAATATAAATTACAATAAGATAATGGCAAAATAAAAAAAAAAGCACCAATGAGGCTTGAATGCTACCCTTGATACGTGCTTTTTTTTAATTATGTAGGAGCTCCTTTGAATACAATGGCAATCTCAAATTATCTTAATTGTGATAATTACTGCATTTGTACCATTTGCACTTTTTTTACGAAGTTGCGGACACTTTGCCCCAGTCTCAATGGGACATGAGACTGGGGCAGTGATGAAAACACTAACACTGTCAAATATTTGTCAAATGTATTGTATCGTACAGAATGTTGAATACAATTATAGAATTATCATGAAATATGATGTAAAAAATGTAAATGAATATAATTATCGAATATAAAGTATAAAAACTTACTTGAATTAGTCGTGGCTAACAAGAGAGAAAGTTGGCGATAAAAACAAAGGGACTTCAAAAGTTTGTCGAGTTTTAAACGAATTAAACTTATTGAAAACACTGAACTGTATCACAAGAGGCGGTGCATTAGGACTTAACCACAATGCCTTCACCTGCAAGATACCAACCATATCTGGAAGTCCCTCGCAGCCCCTTTTCTGCAGATTTTTCCAAAAAATAAAGTCAATGAGACAGTGGACCATCTACTGATTGAATACAATGCTCCAGAGATCCCATCCAATAGCAGCCATCTGTAGCTATTGCTAACATTTAAAAATCTAAATCTACCATTAGCAGCACCAGAGGTCAGGCGCCCTGACTCGAATCAGCAGTGGAAAAAGATTTACTGAGTATTTTTCATATTCTTACGATCTTTCTGAAGGACTTGACTCCGCGAACTAATTCTGACGAATGAATCTAGTCGCTGATATTCTTCCATAAATCGAACCTAGTCCTAGGATCATAATTAGGTACTAACTAGTTGCCCAATTGTTTGTACTCTTGATGCATTATTTATAACCTTCTCAAATAAGCTTCTCATTTACTTTTCTTTTCTAGCCTTTGACTTCTTCGTATTCTTCATTAAAATCTTCCGGCATGGCTCTGAACTTACGACTAAGTGAAACTTGGATGCGGGAATATCAAGTCCTTCCAAATCGAACTCATCCCGAAATCAATATGAGTGGTGGAGGTGGTTACCTTTTGTATGGTACTACTTGTATTAAAAATGTGTAATTTGTTAACATAGTAAATTTTGTTTAGTCAAGAAGTTCATTTTAGCTTATTAAATAGAGAAGTGATTCTCGGCCAATGTACACTGCCCACCGTTGTACCGTGAAATATTCTTGAGTGTCATGAAATTTTGAACCAGCCTTAAAATTTGAACTGATAAATTTTGAAGTACTGCAAAAATCACCTCATGTGAATGTATTTTTGTTATTATGTGTATATGTGTCCAGTTGCACAGTAGCGGCCTGTGGCTATATGCCGTCCATAACTTGCTCTGTGCTATTTTGTGTCGGGAGGCTGGTTGCGCCAATCGGGAGTGGCAGGGCAGTTACCTCTTTCAATTTTAAGAAAATGGTGAGGAAAGGTAGAGGGTTAATAGCAAGATGAATTGTGACTTTTGGGAAAGAGAAGAGCTAAAAAACTGCGTGTCTAGCTAATCCAAATACCAAATTTGCAACGTCTCGGGAAAGGAAATTAATAGCTTAAGGGATTCAGCCGAAACTTTGAGGGAGAATTGGACGAGAGGGGAGGGGGGGCGGTGGTAAAGTAGATTTATTATTTTAATTTGGCAGAATCTATGGAAGCTTATCAGGAACAATATATTTCGCAACAAAAACATGTTTATATTGATTATTAGTGTGAAATATTCCATTTTTTTCACACCGATCTACTTTAAAATTATGCATTTCTTTTGGTATTACTTTAGCATATAGCTACTTGGCAAGTAATGTTCAAGGGACTCACGGATCTTGCACATATGCAACTTTAGTTGGTTGGAGCAACCGTAATATCTTTTGAATTGCTAGTGATGAATCAACGAGAGAGGACGGTATCCCGTTAGTATGCCAGTGAAAACCCAAGTAGAGAGGGCCTCCGTGCCTATTGCCCACACCTTAAGTACGAAGTTGCTGAAAAAAATGAAAGAAATAGATAACAATGTCGAATAATACTATTACAGGAGAGGGGGGGGGGGGGGGATTGAACACTTCCTGGAAATTTTGAAAAAGGTTTTTTATATTTTCGTTGAAAACATAGGAAAATAGCACAATTAGCCCCCCCCATCACCACTACATTTTGCGAAAAGTAGTTATCCTTGGTCTTGGTGATAAGGTCATAAATTTCATTTGTGCTTGTTTTGCAAACTTTTTTTTTTACTTAAGGCGCAATGTCTTCAACTTCAATGTGGCTGAGGAATAAGGTTTTTTAGTCAAAACTCCTAGAGTTTCGGACCCATATTGGGAGTTGAAGCACCTATTTAAGACACCTCAAGAAAAAACTAAGGAACTGCTATGTATAGCAGTAGGTGACCAAGGTCAGTGTGCAGCATCATTTTCATAATTGTTGAGTGAATTACCTCAAACGCATATCATAATAGACATTCAGAAGAAATATATCCAAGGACTCGCGCCTGAAAGATACAAGTGCTGGCTGGTTTTGGCATGTGACGAAAAAATATCGGAAAAGTAAAATTTCTAAGCCTGATAGCATTTGAACTTGGAGGTCAAGGGTCTAAACCATAAGTATCAGAAATGACTTGCGCCTTCAAAAATCTATATCATATTGTCCTGTGGGCTAAGTTACTTGACTATTAAGGTTCAAGAGGGTCCAAGCAAGTTCGTAGAAAGGTCTGAGAAAAGGTTTCTTCCCCCTGAAAATCATGATTGCCTTTGTTATTACTAGGGTTCTCACCCCATAACTTTAAATAGATTCGAGTGCTTTTGTGTAATATTCGGAGAAGAAGTGTAAATGCATTAGAATCATAGTTCATATCTCACCTGTCCAAGATACTTGCCCTTAGACTTGAAAACCTTTTGGGGGAAAATAGCAGATCATTATATCGAAAACGTAGCGTTGGGGGGATGGTTTTTGAGGGGTATCGTTTCCACTTTCTTCCTCTAATACTGTTGATTGGGAATTCTTATATGAATCTGGTTCAAATAAGATGATCCATGCCTATCATTCTACCAAATAGTCCTTGGCGGGGAAAGTTAGTTTCTGAGGGGTAGAAGGCCCATATTCGTTTTTATTTTATGCAGGTTGACAATCCTTGCACGATTGTTCCCAAGAGGTACAACGAGCTTATCTTTCTTGTAAAACATTGGTTTGGGATGGAAGTATTTTTTTTAATGAACGAGTACCATAGTAATAAATGGAAGCTCTTTAAAAGAGTTAATATGAAAGGGGATTTTCCTCCTCGACACCCCGCTCCTTGCGCTAAAGTTTGATTCTTTCTCGCAACTCTACTTTTTAAAACAATAAAAAACTTTAGCGTAAAGAGCGGGGTGTCGAAGGGAAAAGCCCCTTTCATATACGGAGTAATTTCTGTTCGTTTTAAGTTTTAATGTCGCTCCTTACTTTCATTTCAAAAAACTTGTTTTTTTTTAATTTAATTTCTAAAAGTTTTTGAATTAGTGCATGTCTGATTTTGGCGCTCCGTACATAAATTATTAAAATGAAATTTGCATATTAATTCTTTTTTTGGCTAAATGGCTTTCTCTTAGTTTTGATCAGACGATTTTGAGAAATAAGGGGTGGGGAAGGAGGCCTAGTTGCCATCCAATTTTTCGGTTACTTAAAAAGGCAACTAGAACTTTTAATTTTTAATTAATGTTTTTATTAGTAAAAAATATACGTAACTTAAGAATTAACTTACGTAACAAACTTTTATATTCTTATATTTTTGATTATATATATGAGGGGGTTTGTCCCCTCGTTAATACCTCGCTCTTCACACTAAATCTTAAGTTTTGTCCCAATTCTTTAAGAATGACCCCTGAATCAGAAAGGCCGTAGAATAAATAGTTGAAATTACTAAAAATAATTTAGCATAAAGAGCGAAGCATTTATCTCCTCCTAAATACCTCGCTCTTTATGCTAAGTATGTTTAGAACCCCTCATATGCGTAATAATCTCTGTTCGTTTTAAGTTTTAATGCTTCTCCTTACTTTCAATTGAAAAAACTTTTCATGTTTATATTTTCATTGTTTTTTTTAATAGTAATGCTAGAAAATCCTGCGCCCTTTTCATTGAATTTCTCTTCCCCCATGAAATATTCCTCCAAGGAAAGATCCTCCCATATAGCCCTCTCCCCTGAACCCCATACCCAAACCAAAAAAATCTCCCTGAAAACGTCGGTACACTTCCCAATAACCATTACTGTATGTAAACATTGGTCAAAGTTTGTAACTTGCAGCTCCTCCCCCAGGGACTGTGGGGGTAAAGTCATCCCCAAAGACATATTTATTATGGTTTTCGACTATGCGGAACAAAATGGCTATCTCAAAATTTTGATCTGTTGACTTTGGGAAAAAAATGAGCGTGGGAGGGGGCCTAGGTGCCCTCCAATCTTTTGGTCACCTAAAAAGGGCACTAAAACTTTTCATTTCCGTTAGAATGAGCCCTTTTGCAACACTCTAGGACCACTTGGTCGATACGATGACCTCTGGGAAAAAAAAAACAAAAAAAACAAAACAAACAAACAAATAAACACGCACCCGTGATTTGTCTTCTGGCAAAAAATACGAAATCCCACATTTTCGTCGATTGGACCTTGAAATTTTTTCTATAGAGTTCTCTGATACGATGAATGCGATGGTTTGATTTTCGTTAAGATCCTATGACTTTTAGGGGGTGTTTCCCCCTATTTTCCAAAATAAGGCAAATATTCTCAGGCTCGTAACTTTTGATGACAAAGACTAAATTTGATGAAACTTATATATTTAAAATCAGCAAGAAAATCCAATTCTTTTGATATATCTTATAGCATCGAAATTCCTTTTTTTAGAGTTTCGTTTACTATTGAGCCGGGTCGCTCCTTACTACAGTTCGTTACCACGAACTGTTTGATTAAAATTCTTCTTAAATAAGAAGCTTTTTAAAGTACTAAGAAACTTTACAGTAAAGTGTGAGCTATTGAAGGTAAGGCAGCACCTCTCATATACGGAATGATATCTGACTATTAAGTTTCAATGTTGTTCCTTATTTTCAGTTGAAAAAACCTGTTTTTTTTAACTCAAGTATTTACAGAACATCGTGCAAAGCTTATGGAAGGTTACAGAAAAAAACATCTTCTAATTCCGGAGGTTACTTAATTGACAATCATAGAAGTTAAACATGTTTTAGGTTTTTTTTACAGTAGCCGTCGCTAACTCTTTAAAGAAAAAAAAAATGGTTTTCAATCTTTTATTAAGGACAGTTTCCCGTTTTCGAGGACTTAAATTAAAAAAAATATATATGTAAAAATTGTGACATCCAGCTAATATTATGGCTTTAATTCAGTAAGTAAAACATAAACTAAACGAATTAGTCTTTTTGAGTATGTGGCAGTCAAACAATTCACTGCCACAGATTCGCCGTATCGAGATTTAATTAGATAAATTGGCTAGGACAAGTTGTTAAGACAATGTTGCTCTGGACAGCAGTAACCTTTTTAATTCCCAAGAAGTTTGCCTTAAATTATCAAATATACCTGAAATCAGTAAATAAAGATCCCCTATTAGGTAAATTTTTCTCGATGCAATCAATTTTAGAATATCATCTCCCAAAGAGGCAATCTTGTTTCTTTATGTGAGTTTTTTTTCACTGGTTATGAAATATCCTACCTATTGGTTTGTCTTTAAAAAAAATAAAAATAAAATAAAATAAACGGGTATCCGGGATCTTTCTTCTGGTGAAAAATACGAAGTTCCGCATTGTTGTAGATAAGACCTTGAGACCTCTATAGTAACGTTCTCGGATATGCTGAATCTAATTGCGTGATTTTTATGGAGATCACTAAACTTTTTGGGGTGTTTCTCCCCTTTTTCGAAATTGGGCTGATTTTCTCAAGCATGATAGGTAACACTTTTAATGGAGTTTTGTGTCTTTGGAATCAGCATAAAAAATAAAGATTTTTATGCATCAATTGCTATCAAAATTATTGTTTTTATAGTTTCAGTCACTATTGGACTGAGTCGTTCCTTACTTACAGTTCATTATATGAAACTTTTTGATATGATGAGGATGTATTCTAATATTTTGAAATAGAAAACTGCCCCAAGAAAATATGAAGTTGAGGAAAAACCATAGACATCAAGGAACTTCGGGGAAGTGGGTAGGTTGGAAAATTTTCTAAGGAGCAATAGCTTTGTTCATTTTAAGTTTCAATTTCTATCAATATTTTTATCAGAAAGGCTTTTCTTAGTTCATGATATGGATACTTCAATCTCGTGTTGTATCTTTTGAATGGGTCTGAACTCACACTTGATGTACAGGCGCACATAGCTAATATTCGATAGTAGGGAGAGGCTTGAATTTTAACAGAAGATTATTTCTGGTATAATGTTCTCTAAGGAGTTATGATCTTGTATGAAGCTTCATTAAAGGGGGGTGCTCTAGGCCCTCAAAAAAATGTCTTGATAACCAAAGTTCCTCGGGGAGGAAATTTTGTAGTGGATTTTGGGTGCAAGAACTCTCTCACCATGCAGGTATGGCTTGGATGTGTACTCTAACTGTTCGAGGATTTTACTTCTTCTAATTTGAGTCACAGCTGGATTCTGCCCCCCTCCCCTATCCTCCATCCTATAGCTCTTTTCGTAATGTTACTACTGCTTTACTGGCTTTAATTTTAAAAAAGAAGACTTCCACAAGCTTGTAACATGTTCAACTTTAAAAATGCTGACAAAACACCAAGTTTACAGATTCTGGTTCTCGTGAAGCAAACATTAAGCCTGATTCCTTTTTTTAATAGTCTGTACTGTTATGACCTGTGATTGTGTTCAATTACTGTCATATTGAATTAAAATCAAGTAGTTGTGTGCATCAAGCCATGGCTAATTGCAGAAAAAGTCGATTGAATGAGAGGCAAATATGGCATAAGCCCTTATTAGGACTGTATAAAAATGATGTTAGTTCATTTGTTAATAGATTAGTCTATCTATCATCCGTCCATGCGTAATTCCTAGGGAAGAACTAAGGTGGATAGTCATAGAACTAAGATAGTCACAGAACCTGGATTGTTGTAGAAAACGACAAGACAGATAGTCCAATTGAGTGAGAGGCAAATCTGGCATAAGCCCTTATTAGGACTGTATAAAAATGATGTCAGTTCATTTGTTAATAGATAAGTAAATCTATCATCCATCCATGCGTCATTCTTTGGGTGGAACTAAGGTAGATAGTCATAGAACATATAGCTTTTCAAGTGTTTGGTTAAATGGCACGGGTAAACGGCGGGTGTAGGTATGACTCTTTTGTTGGACCAATACTTTAATACCTTGATACTCAGATCAAGTTATGTAAGCAGTCAAGACACTATAAAGAAGCGGCTCAAAATATCCGTCCTCTGAATAGAAAACAGAAAGAAAGTAAAAATATACAGAGTACTACAAAAGAACTGCTTATCTTAAAAGTGAAAAATTAAAAAGGTTAGCAAGGAGGTAAAAAAGGAGAAGTGCTCAAGTGCTGCAAACCCTGGGCTGAAACCAACCATATAGAAACTACATCCACTCTTATGTTTCTCAAGTACTCTATGTAAAGTTTCATGTTTCAAGCTTGTCTGGTTTAGCTGATTTTCCTTGCGAAGCAGAAACTGTTCCTCAGTTGGTGTCTATTGTCATGACATCATATTTCATTGTCTTGGGTTTCGGCTTGATTCTTTAATTTGTAATTCATATTAGGGGAATTTTTATATTGTGCATTATGGCTGTAATATTATCTTGAAAAAATGTTCGTGTTTCTGGCTTGATTAGTTTAGCTTATTTTTCCGTGATACCAAAATAAGTGAATACACGCGCGGGACTTCTACCACATTCGGACTGAAGGTTTCCAGTCCACAATCTTACGAAACTCACTTTTTCTGATGGAAGTAAAGAGTGAAATCGACTCATGATATTTACCGGTTTGGCAGAATTCTGAAAGGCCAGTGCTTTACTGAAAACACAAAACTGTCACAACAATACAGGATTAGGAAGAGATAAGCCCTAAGTAGAATGCAGAAAATAAAAGATCTATGAGGCTCTCAATAGTTCTTTATCGGCAACAAAATTTAAAAAACAATAGCATATAATTTTAATTGTCCCAAAAGCTCAAGAATTCTTACTATTCAGTAAAAGTTTTGTTTTTTAGAATACTTCAAATATAGGGAAATATACACGCACGGGACTTCTACCGCATTCGGACTGAAGGTTTCCAATCCACAATCTTACGATGGAAGGGGCTTTTTCTGATGGGACTTTATGATGGGATTTTTTCTGATGGAAGTAAAGAGTAAAATCGACTCATGATATTTCCCTATTTGCTGCCTAAACTGCAAAGCGATCAATTTTGTCCGTTTTAAGTTTTAACTTCGATCTTTAATCCCATCAGGAAACTTTTCTGTTTTTTTTAATTAATTTTGTTCATGTTTAGATTTAAAAAATGTGATGCACATAAAACCTTTCAAAAGTATATCTGTTTGACTTAGGTGAGGAAACTAAACATATCAAAATGACAAGGCGAAATGGCATGTCAACATGTCACTAAACATTTTGTCAAAACTTGGCACTAAATATAAGTTTTATTTCGTTCCCTTAAACTTTCCCTTAAAAAAGAGATTTTAAAAATCTCCATTTTTTTCACAAACGGGGTCCAAGATAAGATAAGACTTATTCATCATGAAATACGCATAAAATACTACATTTTACTATCCCCTCCAAAGGCTCTTTGGCCTGTAAAGAAGCGACTTACTCAGAGAAGAAAAAAAAACAAAATAAAATAATCACTTACTCATAGAGAGAAGAGCAAAAAGGAGAAGAAAAGAAAAGGTAAATAGATTGAAACTATATAAAACAAAACTAAATAGATTGAATAGACCAAATTAATTAAATAGATCAGTAGATTAAACAGACTCCAATGAAATAATAATAAATATATATATGTATAAAAAATAAAAAATAAATAGATAAAATAACTTCTAAGAAACCAAAGAATTTGTAACTATCTTTTTGAACAAACCGAATGAGTGGCACCTTCGAATTGATTCGGGCAACTTATTCCACACAGTATGACTCGCAATTAAAGAATTAAAATGTCAACTTACACACCGAGTAAAAGGAACTTGAATATGATTTTTGGTATTACGAAGATTATAATTATTCTGATCAGAGGTAAAAGATGGCGGAACACTTAAGGGATGGGGGAGGTCATCCTGAGGCTGAGATCAAGTAAATCATGCACACAAAAGAATATAGAGTGACTCGAAATCAAGTAATGGGATAACTCCTGAACGATTAGTTTCCTTAATGAGGTTTCTAGGTTTATGGTAAACCTTAGAAAGTGGTTTTAACAATAAAGGAAAGGTTGACATCCATACTGTTGGGCACTAAGAAACTTAAGATTGGATAAAGCAATGAAAAAGGATTTTCAAAATTGATCCAGGGAAAGCATGTTTAAGTTTCCTTAAAATACCGAGACTCCTGCATATCTTCATTTTAATTAAATCAATATGACGTTTGAAAGACGAGTTTCCATCAACAAGAATGCTCAACAAACGAATATATCGATCCTTAGATCTATGAATTATCCCATTTGACTGATGAATTTCTGATAACTGGGGGTAAATCTGAGAAACATGCGAAAATATAAAAAAACGGACTTGGAAGAATTTAGGATAAGATAATTAGTATCAAGCCATAAAATTACACTGTCAAACAGATTTGCCAAATTTAATCGAAGCTCCGACTCGTAATTTCCCGAAGTGCCAAGTGTGCTGTCATCAGTAAAACAAACAAGGACATCAGAAGATGGCGAACTATAGTTGGCACTATGGGCAAGGGGAGGCTTAGGATGACGAATTCTACAGCAATTAATAAGTTTCTGCTTTTTTACCACATTAAAAAGATCATTTACATAAATCAAAAATAGCACAGGCCCTAAAACTGATCTCTGAGGGACGCCAAAATTCACTCTTGAGGGTGAACGGGAAGTGATTAACCTATCATTCAAATAAGACTGAAACCAAGAAAATACATTACCCTAATACCAAAATAAGACACCTTCGATAGAAGAATGTCATGGGTTAAGGAATCGAATGCCTTACGAATATCCATGAATATAGCAGCCGGAATTAGTCCTGAATCCAATGCAAAATGTATAAAATTCAAAAGGGTCAAACAGGCTTGTTCAGTGGAGTGCTTCATTCGGAAACCAAATTAAAAAATCATGAAGAAATTATTTTAGATTCTAGAAAAGTAAGGAGACGAGAAAGCATAGCATTTTCGAAGATTTTACTAAATACTGATAAAATTGAAATTGGTCGATAATTTGCTGAATCAAATCTTGGTCTACCTTTGTACAGAACAATAATCCGAGCACGCTTGAGAGCATTCGGAAAAACTGCACATTTAAATGAAAGATTAAAAAGTTGTCTTAGAGGCACAACTATAAGAGGAGGAATAGATTTAACTACCTTAGTAAGAATAGAATTTGGCAGAGATGAGGACGAGTTTTTCAAGCCAAGCGGCTTATTATCCTCGGTATGTTAAAAGAGTTAAAGATACAAATTTAACTATTTATGACATTTGTCCTATATGAAATACATAGAGATTTTCAAAAATTAGTGTCACTGACTCTAAAACATTAATTTTAAGTGGGGCGTGTTATCACGGGATTTTTCAAGCCTTACAGATGGCGAAAGACTGCTTGAATGAGTTTGAAAACCGATTTTTAATTTATGGACTGTGTTTTAGTGGCGCCAAGTTACAAAAATGCAGCAGCGAGAAAGGATTTTTTTTCAATCCCCTTACTGTTGTCTTTAAACTAGTTTTGTTATGTTGGTTGTAAATTCATTAATTGGTTGTTTTACTGCACAATTTATATTCAGTCGTGCCATAGGGGGGGAGGACATTTGTGCCCCTAAATTGTTTGCCCCTTTACTGGATTAAGAAAATAGTTTTTGTTATCGTCATTTAAAAATCGAAAAAAGTATGATCGTAAACCGTTTTGACCATGGAGAACCGATGAAATTTTTGCATATGTATAACTTTCAACTCAATCTGTTCATCTCAACTGCAACTCAATGCCATTAAGCCCTCAAAACTCAACCCCAATTTAACCCAATTCATTTGACTCATCTCTCACGCAGCTCATCCCTCATTCAATTCAACATTCATTTTATTCAATCTTAACTCAATTCGACCTAGCCTTAATTTTGAATGGAAGTTGAGGTAAAAGGGAGTTAAAATGCATTGGGTTGAGCTACACACACATCAAGAAGCAAATTTTGTTCTTATTTAGTATTAGTTTTAATGACTAAAAATTCGCGCTCAACAATTTAACGTAAAACAAAATACAAATGTTATAAAGTTTGAAATTCTTAATAAATATAGGAGTCCGCCTAAAAATTCAGAGCAAATATGTATGCCTACTGATTCTAAATTAACAAATTTCTAATAATCATTATGCCAGATTGGTATATTTGTTCACGTCACAATCAAAATACTCCAACGTAATTGCATAAAAAAAGGTGTCTCGAGCGGGATTTGAAACCGTTGAGAAATTACTTCAATAACAAGATAATAAGATATTTCAGTCGGCTGGAAGTGGTAGCGCACTTCTGTAACTCATGTGAGGGCCGGGACCAGTGGATGGTTTGAGGATGGGGTTCCTCTGACATGTAAAATTCAGAGCAAATATGCATGCCTACTGATTCTAAATTAACAAATTTCTAATAATCATTATGCCAGATTGGTATATTTGTTCACGTCACAATCAAAATACTCCAACGTAATTGCATAAAAAAGGTGTCTCGAGCGGGATTTGAAACCGTTGAGAAATTACTTCAATAACAAGATAATAAGATATTTCAGTCGGCTGGAAGTGGTAGCGCACTTCTGTAACTCATGTGAGGGCCGGGACCAGTGGATGGTTTGAGGATGGGGTTCCTCTGACATGATTGCCCATGTTGAATAGGCGTCCGCACTAAGTCTTGCGTCAACATCGTGAACCGAGCGGAAGCATGGATCACGAGGTTGCTTAAAGAGGTGTGTACCGGGCCAGAGGGGAAACCCAGCAGCCAGAAGCGCCCGCGTTAGACAGTAGTGGGACAGCGCCTGTGAGTGGGGGTTATGTTGGAGCCTATCCAACATAATCAGACCTGGTTCTATTTTGAATATTTTTGGCGAATTCATTTTTTAAGAAATCGATTAGGTTAAGACCGTGGAATTGTGACAATTCGTAATGCACTCTTAAAAGTGTAAAGGACCCCAAATACATGTATTTCCCCTCCCCCCTTGGTCTATTTACACCTGAAAAACGGTATTTTAAACTTTTTTTTTATATTTTAGAATTATATAGTTTTTCAGGCCAGTATTTTTGTCATTGTTATAACATTGAACTGTGATATTAAATAAACAAATTAATTAATTAAATTTGACAAGCTTTTCGTCAGTAAAATACATAACTTTAAAAAATCAGTCGATTCCTAAAATAATTGAACCTTCAAAGAAAACCTACGCTTTTTTAACCCGCTTGGTTTTACATGTATTTAGCTTCTTTTTTTACATCTATTTGCCTCTTTCTCAATTCGGCTATCTGTCTTGGCTTTTTCTACAATTAGCCATGACTTGATGCCCAAAACTATTCTATTTTAATTCAATCAGCGGGCTTTGCTTTTGCGAATTTGTATTTAGCTTTGTTTTTGCGAAACTGTCACCCACATTTTTCTTTTTATATATGGCACTCAGGCACCCACATAAATACAAATGGACATATTTGTCAGGTAAGCTTAATGAAAACCCCGCCATTAGAATCAGAAGGTCACAGAGTTCTATTGTAGAGGTTTAAAGCTATTGTAACGTTGAACTGTGAACATAAATAAACATATTAATTGATTAAATTTGACAAGCTTTTCCTCATCTAACTTTTAAAAAATCAGTCGATTCCTAAAAGAATTGAACCTTCAAAGAAGACCTGCACTTTTTTAAGCTACTTGGTTTTACATGTATTTAGCTTTGTTTTTGCGAATTTGTCACCAACATTTTTTCTTTTTATATATGGCACTCTGGCACCCATATAAATACAAATGGGCATCTTTTTCGTTAAAAATTGAATTCATGCTTTTTAATATATATATATATATATATATATATATATATATATATATATATATATATATATATATATATATATATATATATATATATATATATATATATATATATATATATATATATATATATATATATATATATATATATATATATATATATATATATATATATATATATATATATATATATATATATATATATATATATATATATATATATATATATATATATATATATATATATATATATATATATATATATATATATATATATATATATATATATATATATATATATATATATATATATATATATATATATATATATATATATTATATTATATATACATATAAAATTATTATATTATATTTTGTTTTATTATATTTTATATTTTATATATTATTATAATGTTATATATATATATATATATATATATATATATATATATATATATATATATATATATATATATATATATATATAAATATATATATTATTATATGTATATTATATTATATATACATATAAAATTATTATATTATATTTTGTTTTATTATATTTTATATTTTATATATTATTATAATGTTATATATATATATATATATATATATATATATATATATATATATATATATATATATATATATATATATATATATATATATATATATATATATATATATATATATATATTGTACAGCTTTCCACCTAGCCAAAACGAACGAATCAGAATTTAATTTTATTCTCCTTGTTACCGTTAGCTTTGTTCTAAAAAGAGTCAAATTTCCTAATGGGAACAAAAATACCTCTGGATAGGCCTGGATCGAATAGGTGCGGGGCCCGATTGGATTTGTTTTTGCGGGACCCTATCTAAATATCAAATATTAAAATAAGATTAAGTTCCGTATATATTTTACCGTATAATTATCTATTAATCAAGATCCCGGCAATGCTGTATCCATTTACTAGGTCATAATTTCCTTAAGGGGCGCCATTGACCAAGCAAACCCTACAGCGCGATTTGCAATCACGGCTCTATTTAGGGAAATTCGTGAAAAGTCCCTTTCGCAGATATTATGCCACGCCATAAAGTGGTAATACTACGAATTAACTGGATAAAAAATCCAAATATTTCTTTTCTCAAAAAATTAACTGTTTGTTTTTAACGTAATACTTTCCAGGACATTACCAACAATTTTCCTTTTCTCTTATTTGTTAATCCCAGTAGCCGCAAGAGGCACCCAATTTAGTTATTTTATTTTAGCATTACAACATAGGAAGTTTTCAAATTTCTCGTTATCTACAGTTTTTTTTTTAATATGTTCCTGAGAAGTATCATCTTGACATATATAATATAAAATTCAAATCAAACAGTTCAAGAAGTTTGACTCTTTCTCACAACTGTACTATTTAAAATAATTAAAAACTTTAGCGTAAAAAACGGGGCGTTTTAGGATTGGACAACCCCTTTCATATACGGAATAATTTCTGTTCGTTTTAGGTTTTAATGTCGCTCCTTACTTTCAGTTAATAAAAAACTTATTTTATTTAATACAAATAATAGAGTTATATTACCCCTTTGGGCAAGGTAAGCTAATTTGTACAATAGACGAAGAACCAGGAGAGCCACAATTGCAAATAATTTCTGTTATTGGCAGCCAATGAAAACACTTCTCTTAGAGAATGTTGTTTTTGTGCATCTTTTTGTGCTGGGCAAAGTAAATGATTATTATTTTCAAGTAGGAATTTACTTAGTTTCCATTTAAATCACCTGATTTTGATTTCTTTCCCTGTAATTGGTAACATATTATGATGTAAAAACGTATTATGATGTAACATATTATGATGTATCATGAAATATGATGTAAAAAATGTAAATGAATATATTTATCGAATATAAAGTATTAAAACTTACGTGAATTAGTCGTGGCTAACAAGAGAGAAAGTTGGCGATAAAACCAATGGTACTTCAAAAGTTTGTCAAGTTTTAAACGAATTAAACTTATTGAAAACACTGAACTGTATCACAAGAGGCGGTGCATTAGGACTTAACCACAATGCCTTCACCTGCAAGATACCAATCATATCTAGAAGTCCCTCGCAGCCTTTTTTCTGCAGATTTTTCCAAAAAATAAAGTCAATGAGACAGTGGACGATCTACTGATTGAATGCAATGCTCCAGAGATCCCATCCAATAGCAGCCATCTGTAGCTATTGCTAACATTTAAAAAACTAAATCTACCATTAGGAGCACCAGAGGTCAGGCGCCCTGACTCGAATCAGCAGTGGAAAAAGATTTACTGAGTATTTTTCATATTCTTACGATCTTTCTGAAGGACTTGACTCCGCGAACTAATTCTGACGAATGAATCCAGTCGCTGATATTCTTCCATAAATCGAACCTAGTCCTAGGATCATAACTAGGTACTAACTAGTTGCCCAATTGTTTGTACTCTTGATGCAGTATTTATAACCTTCTCAAATAAGCTTCTCATTTACTTTTCTTTTCTAGCCTTTGACTTCTTCATATTCTTCATTAAAATCTTCCGGCATGGCTCTGAACTTACGACTAAGTGAAACTTGGATGCGGGAATATCAAGTTCTTCCAAATCGAACTCATCCCGAAATCAATGTGAGTGGTGGATGTGGTTACCTTTTGTGTGGTACTACTTGTATTAAAAATGTGTAATTTGTTAACATAGTAAATTTTGTTTAGTCAAGAAGTTCATTTTAGCTTATTAAATAGAGCAGTGATTCTCAGCCAATGTACACTGCCCACCATTGTACCGTGAAATGTTCTTGAGTGTCATGAAATTTTGAACCAGCCTTAAAATTTGAACTGATAAATTTTGAAGTTCTGCAAAAATCACCTCATGTGAATGTATTTTCGTTATTATGTGTATATGTGTCCAGTTGCACAGTGGCGGCCTGTGGCTATATGCCGTCCATAACTTGCTCTGTGCTATTTTGTGTCGGGAGGCTGGTTGCGCCAATCGGGAGTGGGAGGGCAGTTACCTCTTTCAATTTTAAGAAAATGGTGAGGAAAGGTAGAGGGTCAATAGCAAGATGAATTGTAACTTTTGGGAAAGAGGAGGGCTAAAAAACTGCGTGTCTAGCTAATCCAAATACCAAATTTGCAACGTCTCGGGAAAGAAACACCATATTAAGTCTCGTCACCATTTTAAGAAAATGGTGAGGAAAGGTAGAGGGCCAATAGCAAGATGAATTTTGACTTTTGGGAAAGAGGAGAGCTAAAAAACTGCAAATACCAAATTTATGGTCTAGCTAATCCAAATACCAAATTTGCAACGTCTCGGGAAAGGAAATTAATAGCTTAAGGGATCCAGCCGAAACTTTGAGGGAGAATTGGACGAGAGGGGAGGGGGGGGTGGTGGTAAAGTAGATTTATTATTTTAATTTGGCGGAATCTATGGAAGCTTATCAGGAACAATATATTTCGCAACAATAACATGTTTATATTTATTATTAGTGTGAAATATTCCATTTTTTTTACACCGATCTACTTTAAAATTATGCATTTCTTTTGGTATTACTTTAGCATATAGCTAATTGACAAGTAATGTTCAAGGGATTCACGGATCTTGCACATATGCAACTGTAGTTGGTTGGAGCTACCATAATATCTTTTGAATTACTAGTGATGAATCAAAGAGAGAGGACGGTATCCCGTTAGTAAGCCAGTGAAAACCCAAGTAGAGAGGGCCTCCGTGCCTATTACCCACACATTAAGTACGAAGTTGCTGTAAAAAAAAAAATGAAAGAAATAGATAACAATGTCGAATAATACTATTACAGGAGGGGGGGGGTTGAACACTTCCTGGAAATTTTGAACAAGGTTTTTTTATATTTTCGTTGAAAACTTAAGAAAATAGCAAAATTAGCCCCCCCCCCATCACCACTACATTTTGCAAAAAGTAGTTATCCTTGGTCTTGGTGATAAGGTCATAATTGGCCTTTGTTGTTGTTTCGCAAACTTTTTTTTTTACTTAAGGCGCAATGACTTCAACTTCAATGTGGCTGAGGAATAAGGTTTTTTAGTCAAAACTCCTAGAGTTTCGGACCCATGTCGGGAGTTGAAGCACCTATTTAAGACACCCCAAGAAAAAACTAAGGAACTGCTATATATGGCAGTAGGTGACCAAGGTCACTGTGCAGCATCATTTTCATAATTGTTGAGTGAATTACCTCAAACGCATATCATAATAGACATTCAGAAGAAATATATCCAAGGACTCGAGCCTGAAAGATACAAGTGCTGGCTGGTTTTGGCATGTGACGAAAAAATATCGGAAAAATAAAATTTCTAAGCCTGATAGCATTTGAACTTGGAGGTCAGGGGTCTAAACCATAAGGATCAGAAATGACTTACGCCTTCAAAAATCTATCTCATATTGTCCTGTGGGCCAAGTTACTTGACTATTAAGGTTCAAGAGGGTCCAAGCAAGCTCGTAGAAAGGTCTGAGAAAAGTTTCTTCCCCCTGAAAATCATGATTGTCTTTGTTATTACTAGGGTTCTCACCCCATAACTTTTAAATAGATTCGAGTGCTTTTGTGTAATATTCGGAGAAGAAGTGTAAATGCATTAGAATCATAGTTCATATCTCACCTGTCCAAGATACTTGCCCTTAGACTTGAAAACCTTTTGGGGGAAAATAGCAGATCATTATATCGAAAACGTAGCGTTGGGGGGATGGTTTTTGAGGGGTATCGTGTCCACTTTCTGCCTCTAATACTGTTGATTGGGAATTCTTATATGAATCTGGTTCAAATAAGATGATCCATGCCTATCATTCTACCAAATAGTCCTTGGCGGGGAAAGTTAGTTTCTGAAGGGTAGAAGGCCCATATTCGTTTTTATTTTATGTAGGTTGACAATCATTGCACGATTGTTCCCAAGAGGTACAACGAGCTTATCTTTCTTGTAAAACATTGGTTGGGGATGGAAGTATTTTTTTTAATGAACGAGTACCATAGTAATAAATGAAAGCTCTTTAAAAGAGTTAATATGAAAGGGGATTTTCTTCCTTGACACCCCGCTCCTTGCGCTAAAGTTTGATTCTTTCTCGCAACTCTACTTTTTAAAACAATAAAAAACTTTAGCGTAAAGAGCGGGGTGTCGAAGGGAAAAGCCCCTTTCATATACGGAGTAATTTCTGTTCGTTTTAAGTTTTAATGTCGCTCCTTACTTTCATTTCAAAAAACTCGTTTTTTTTAATTTAATTTCTAAAAGTTTTTGGATTAGTGCATGTCTGATTTTGGCTCTCCGTACATAAATTATTAAAATGAAATTTGCATATTAATTTTTTTTGGCTAAATGGCTTTCTCTTAGTTTTGATCAGACGATTTTGAGAAATAAGGGGTGGGGAAGGAGGCCTAGTTGCCCTCCAATTTTTCGGTTACTTAAAAAGGCAACTAGAACTTTTAATTTTTAATTAATGTTTTTATTAGTAAAAAATATACGTAACTTAAGAATCAACTTCCGTAACAAACTTTTATATTCTTATATTTTTGATTATATATATGAGGGGGTTTGTCCCCTCGTTAATACCTCGCTCTTCACACTAAATCTTAAGTTTTGTCCCAATTCTTTAAGAATGACCCCTGAATCAGAAAGGCCGTAGAATAAATAGTTGAAATTACTAAAAATAATTTAGCATAAAGAGCGAAGCATTTATCTCCTCCTAAATACCTCGCTCTTTATGCTAAGTATGTTTAGAACCCCTCATATGCGTAATAATCTCTGTTCGTTTTAAGTTTTAATGCTTCTCCTTACTTTCAATTGAAAAAACTTTTCATGTTTATATTTTCATTGTTTTTTTTTTAATAGTAATGCTAGAAAATCCTGCGCCCTTTTCATTGAATTTCTCTTCCCCCATGAAATATTCCTCCAAGGAAAGATCCTCCCATATAGCCCTCTCCCCTGAACCCCATACCCAAACCAAAAAAATCTCCCTGAAAACGTCGGTACACTTCCCAATAACCATTACTGTATGTAAACATTGGTCAAAGTTTGTAACTTGCAGCCCCTCCCCCAGGGACTGTGGGGGTAAAGTCATCCCCAAAGACATATTTATTATGGTTTTCGACTATGCGGAACAAAATGGCTATCTCAAAATTTTGATCTGTTGACATTGGGAAAAAAATGAGCGTGGGAGGGGGCCTAGGTGCCCTCCAATCTTTTGGTCACCTAAAAAGGGCACTAAAACTTTTCATTTCCGTTAGGATGAGCCCCTTTACAACACTCTAGGACCACTTGGTCGATACGATGACCTCTGGGAAAAAAAAAACAAAAAAAAAAACAAACAAACAAATAAACACGCACCCGTGATTTGTCTTCTGGCAAAAAATACGAAATTCCACATTTTCGTCGATTGGACCTTAAAATTTTTTCTATAGAGTTCTCTGATACGATGAATGCGATGGTTTGATTTTCGTTAAGATCCTATGACTTTTAGGGGGTGTTTCCCCCTATTTTCCAAAATAAGGCAAATATTCTCAGGCTCGTAACTTTTGATGACAAAGACTAAATTTGATGAAACTTATATATTTAAAATCAGCAAGAAAATCCAATTCTTTTGATATATCTTATAGCATCGAAATTCTTTTTTTTAGAGTTTCGTTTACTATTGAGCCGGGTCGCTCCTTACTACAGTTCGTTACCACGAACTGTTTGATTAAAATTCTTCTTAAATAAGAAGCTTTTTAAAGTACTAAGAAACTTTACAGTAAAGTGTGAGCTATTGAAGGTAAGGCAGCACCTCTCATATACGGAATGATATCTGACTATTAAGTTTCAATGTTGTTCCTTATTTTCAGTTGAAAAAACCTGTTTTTTTTAACTCAAGTATTTACAGAACATCGTGCAAAGCTTATGGAAGGTTACAGAAAAAAACATCTTCTAATTCCGGAGGTTACTTAATTGACAATCATAGAAGTTAAACATGTTTTAGGTTTTTTTTTACAGTAGCCGTCGCTAACTCTTTAAAGAAAAAAAAAATGGTTTTCAATCTTTTATTAAGGACAGTTTCCCGTTTTCGAGGACTTAAATTAAAAAAAATATATATGTAAAAATTGTGACATCCAGCTAATATTATGGCTTTAATTCAGTAAGTAAAACATAAACTAAACGAATTAGTCTTTTTGAGTATGTGGCAGTCAAACAATTCACTGCCACAGATTCGCCGTATCGAGATTTAATTAGATAAATTGGCTAGGACAAGTTGTTAAGACAATGTTGCTCTGGACAGCAGTAACCTTTTTAATTCCCAAGAAGTTTGCCTTAAATTATCAAATATACCTGAAATCAGTAAATAAAGATCCCCTATTAGGTAAATTTTTCTCGATGCAATCAATTTTAGAATATCATCTCCCAAAGAGGCAATCTTGTTTCTTTATGTGAGTTTTTTTTTCACTGGTTATGAAATATCCTACCTATTGGTTTGTCTTTAAAAAAAAATAAAAATAAAATAAACGGGTATCCGGGATCTTTCTTCTGGTGAAAAATACGAAGTTCCGCATTGTTGTAGATAAGACCTTGAGACCTCTATAGTAACGTTCTCGGATATGCTGAATCTAATTGCGTGATTTTTATGGAGATCACTAAACTTTTTGGGGTGTTTCTCCCCTTTTTCGAAATTGGGCTGATTTTCTCAAGCATGATAGGTAACACTTTTAATGGAGTTTTGTGTCTTTGGAATCTGCATAAAAAATAAAGATTTTTATGCATCAATTGCTATCAAAATTATTGTTTTTATAGTTTCAGTCACTATTGGACTGAGTCGTTCCTTACTTACAGTTCATTATATGAAACTTGTTGATATGATGAGGATGTATTCTAATATTTTGAAATAGAAAACTGCCCCAAGAAAATATGAAGTTGGGGAAAAACCATAGACATCAAGGAACTTCGGGGAAGTGGGTAGGTTGGAAAATTTTCTAAGGAGCAATAGCTTTGTTCATTTTAAGTTTCAATTTCTATCAATATTTTTATCAGAAAGGCTTTTCTTAGTTCATGATATGGATACTTCAATCTCGTGTTGTATCTTTTGAATGGGTCTGAACTCACACTTGATGTACAGGCGCACATAGCTAATATTCGATAGTAGGGAGAGGCTTGAATTTTAACAGAAGATTATTTCCAGTATAATGTTCTCTAAGGAGTTATGATCTTGTATGAAGCTTCATTAAAGGGGGGTGCTCTAGGCCCTCAAAAAAATGTCTTTATAACCAAAGTTCCTCGGGGAGGAAATTTTGTAGTGGATTTTGGGTGTAAGAACTCTCTCACTATGCAGGTATGGCTTGGATGTGTGCTCTAACTGTTCGAGGATTTTACTTCTTCTAATTTGAGTCACAGCTGGATTCTGCCCCCCTCCCCTATCCTCCATCCTATAGCTCTTTTCGTAATGTTACTACTGCTTTACTGGCTTTAGTTTTAAAAAAGAAGACTTCCACAAGCTTGTAACATGTTTAACTTTAAAAATGCCGACAAAACACCAAGTTTACAGATTCTGGTTCTCGTGAAGCAAACATTAAGCCTGATTCCTTTTTTTAATAGTCTGTACTGTTATGACCTGTGATTGTGTTCAATTACTGTCATATTGAATTAAAATCAAGTAGTTGTGTGCATCAAGCCATGGCTAATTGCAGAAAAAGTCGATTGAATGAGAGGCAAATATGGCATAAGCCCTTATTAGGACTGTATAAAAATGATGTCAGTTCATTTGTTAATAGATAAGTAAATCTATCATCCATCCATGCGTCATTCTTTGGGTGGAACTAAGGTAGATAGTCATAGAACATATAGCTTTTCAAGTGTTTGGTTAAATGGCACGGGTAAACGGCGGGTGTAGGTATGACTCTTTTGTTGGACCAATACTTTAATACCTTGATACTCAGATCAAGTTATGTAAGCAGTCAAGACACTATAAAGAAGCGGCTCAAAATATCCGTCCTCTGAATAGAAAACAGAAAGAAAGTAAAAATATACAGAGTACTACAAAAGAACTGCTTATTTTAAAAGTGAAAAATTAAAAAGGTTAGCAAGGAGGTAAAAAAGGAGAAGTGCTCAAGTGCTGCGAACCCTGGGCTGAAACCAACCATATAGAAACTACATCCACTCTTATGTTTCTCAATTACTCTATGTAAAGTTTCATGTTTCAAGCTTGTCTGGTTTAGCTGATTTTCCTTGCGAAGCAGAAACTGTTCCTCAGTTGGTGTCTATTGTCATGACATCATATTTCATTGTCTTGGGTTTCGGCTTGATTCTTTAATTTGTAATTCATATTAGGGGAATTTTTATATTGTGCATTATGGCTGTAATATTATCTTGAAAAAATGTTCGTGTTTCTGGCTTGATTAGTTTAGCTTATTTTTCCGTGATACCAAAATAAGTGAATACACGCGCGGGACTTCTACCGCATTCGGACTGAAGGTTTCCAGTCCACAATCTTACGAAACTCACTTTTTCTGATGGAAGTAAAGAGTGAAATCGACTCATGATATTTACCGGTTTGGCAGAATTCTGAAAGGCCAGTGCTTTACTGAAAACACAAAACTGTCACAACAATACAGGATTAGGAAGAGATAAGCCCTAAGTAGAATGCAGAAAATAAAAGATCTATGAGGCTCTCAATAGTTCTTTATCGGCAACAAAATTTAAAAAAACAATAGCATATAATTTTAATTGTCCCAAAAGCTCAAGAATTCTTACTATTCAGTAAAAGTTTTGTTTTTTAGAATACTTCAAATATAGGGAAATATACACGCACGGGACTTCTACCGCATTCGGACTGAAGGTTTCCAATCCACAATCTTACGATGGAAGGGGCTTTTTCTGATGGGACTTTATGATGGGACTTTTTCTGATGGAAGTAAAGAGTAAAATCGACTCATGATATTTCCCTATTTGCTGCCTAAACTGCAAAGCGATCAATTTTGTCCGTTTTAAGTTTTAACTTCGATCTTTAATCCCATCAGGAAACTTTTCTGGTTTTTTTAATTAATTTTGTTCATGTTTAGATTTAAAAAATGTGATGCACATAAAACCTTTCAAAAGTATATCTGTTTGACTTAGGTGAGGAAACTAAACATATCAAAATGACAAGGCGAAATGGCATGTCAACATGTCACTAAACATTTTGTCAAAACTTGGCACTAAATATAAGTTTTATTTCGTTCCCTTAAACTTTCCCTTAAAAAAGAGATTTTAAAAATCTCCATTTTTTTCACAAACGGGGTCCAAGATAAGATAAGACTTATTCATCATGAAATACGCATAAAATACTACATTTTACTATCCCCTTCGAAGGCTCTTTGGCCTGTAAAGAAGCGACTTACTCAGAGAAGAAAAAAAAACAAAATAAAATAATCACTTACTCATAGAGAGAAGAGCAAAAAGGAGAAGAAAAGAAAAGGTAAATAGATTAAAACTATATAAAACAAAACTAAATAGATTGAATAGACCAAATTAATTAAATAGATCAGTAGATTAAACAGACTCCAATGAAATAATAATAAATATATATATGTATAAAAAATAAAAAATAAATAGATAAAATAACTTCTAAGAAACCAAAGAATTTGTAACTATCTTTTTGAACAAACCGAATGAGTGGCACCTTCGAATTGATTCGGGCAACTTATTCCACACAGTATGACTCGCAATTAAAGAATTAAAATGTGAACTTACACACGGAGTAAAAGGAACTTGAATATGATTTTTGGTATTACGAAGATTATAATTATTCTGATCAGAGGTAAAAGATGGCGGAACACTTAAGGGATGGGGGAGGTCATCCTGAGGCTGAGATCAAGTAAAACATGCACACAAAAGAATATACAGTGACTCGAAATCAAGTAATGGGATAACTCCTGAACGATTAGTTTCCTTAATGAGGTTTCTAGGTTTATGGTAAACCTTAGAAAGTGGTTTTAACAATAAAGGAAAGGTTGACATCCATACTGTTGGGCACTAAGAAACTTAAGATTGGATAAAGCAATGAAAAAGGATTTTCAAAATTGATCCAGGGAAAGTATGTTTAAGTTTCCTTAAAATACCGAGACTCCTGCATATCTTCATTTTAATTAAATCAATATGACGTTTGAAAGACGAGTTTCCATCAACAAGAAT
This sequence comes from Artemia franciscana, assembly GCF_032884065.1. Taxonomy (NCBI): domain Eukaryota; kingdom Metazoa; phylum Arthropoda; class Branchiopoda; order Anostraca; family Artemiidae; genus Artemia; species Artemia franciscana. Next base: position 19,900,297 of record NC_088867.1, on the reverse strand, counting down.
GCTCAACAAACGAATATATCGATCCTTAGATCTATGAATTATCCCATTTGACTGATGAATTTCTGATAACTGGGGGTAAATCTGAGAAACATGCGAAAATATAAAAAAACGGACTTGGAAGAATTTAGGATAAGATAATTAGTATCAAGCCATAAAATTACTCTGTCAAACAGATTTGCCAAATTTAATCGAAGCTCCGACTCGTAATTTCCCGAAGTGCCAAGTGTGCTGTCATCAGTAAAACAAACAAGGACATCAGAAGATGGCGAACTATAGTTGGCACTATGGGCAAGGGGAGGCTTAGGATGACGAATTCTACAGCAATTAATAAGTTTCTGCTTTTTTACCACATAAAAAAGATCATTTACATAAATCAAAAATAGCACAGGCCCTAAAACTGATCTCTGAGGGACGCCAAAATTCACTCTTGAGGGTGAACGGGAAGTGATTAACCTATCATTCAAATAAGACTGAAACCAAGAAAATACATTACCCTAATACCAAAATAAGACACCTTCGATAGAAGAATGTCATGGGTTAAGGAATCGAATGCCTTACGAATATCCATGAATATAGCAGCCGGAATTAGTCCTGAATCCAATGCAAAATGTATAAAATTCAAAAGGGTCAAACAGGCTTGTTCAGTGGAGTGCTTCATTCGGAAACCAAATTAAAAAATCATGAAGAAATTTTTTTAGATTCTAGAAAAGTAAGGAGACGAGAAAGCATAGCATTTTCGAAGATTTTACTAAATACTGATAAAATTGAAATTGGTCGATAATTTGCTGAATCAAATCTTGGTCTACCTTTGTACAGAACAATAATCCGAGCACGCTTGAGAGCATTCGGAAAAACTGCACATTTAAATGAAAGATTAAAAAGTTGTCTTAGAGGCACAACTATAAGAGGAGGAATAGATTTAACTACCTTAGTAAGAATAGAATTTGGCACAGATGAGGACGAGTTTTTCAAGCCAAGCGGCTTATTATCCTCGGTATGTTAAAAGAGTTAAAGATACAAATTTAACTATTTATGACATTTGTCCTATATGAAATACATAGAGATTTTCAAAAATTAGTGTCACTGACTCTAAAACATTAATTTTAAGTGGGGCGTGTTATCACGGGATTTTTCAAGCCTTACAGATGGCGAAAGACTGCTTGAATGAGTTTGAAAACCGATTTTTAATTTATGGACTGTGTTTTAGTGGCGCCAAGTTACAAAAATGCAGCAGCGAGAAAGGATTTTTTTCAATCCCCTCACTGTTGTCTTTAAACTAGTTTTGTTATGTTGGTTGTAAATTCATTAATTGGTTGTTTTACTGCACAATTTATATTCAGTCGTGCCATAGGGGGGGAAGGACATTTGTGCCCCTAAATTGTTTGCCCCTTTACTGGATTAAGAAAATAGTTTTTGTTATCGTCATTTAAAAATCGAAAAAAGTATGATCGTAAACCGTTTTGACCATGGAGAACCGATGAAATTTTTGCATATGTATAACTTTCAACTCAATCTGTTCATCTCAACTGCAACTCAATGCCATTAAGCCCTCAAAACTCAACCCCAATTTAACCCAATTCATTTGACTCATCCCTCACGCAGCTCATCCCTCATTCAATTCAACATTCATTTTATTATAATTAATAACTTAACTCAATTCGACCTAGCCTTAATTTTGAATGGAAGTTGAGGTAAAAGGGAGTTAAAATGCATTGGGTTGAGCTACACACACATCAAGAAGCAAATTTGGTTCTTATTTAGTATTAGTTTTAATGACTAAAAATTCGCGCTCAACAATTTAACGTAAAACAAAATACAAATGTTATAAAGTTTGAAATTCTTAATAAATATAGGAGTCCGCCTAAAAATTCAGAGCAAATATGTATGCCTACTGATTCTAAATTAACAAATTTCTAATAATCATTATGCCAGATTGGTATATTTGTTCACGTCACAATCAAAATACTCCAACGTAATTGCATAAAAAAAGGTGTCTCGAGCGGGATTTGAAGCCGTTGAGAAATTACTTCAATAACAAGATAATAAAATATTTCAGTCGGCTGGAAGTAGTAGCGAACTTCTGTAACTCAAGCGAGGGCCGGGACCAGCGGATCGATTGAGGATGGGGTTCCTCTGACATGATTGCCCATGTTGAATAGGCGTCCGCACTAAGTCTTGCGTCAACATCGTGAACCGAGCGGAAGCATGGATCACGAGGTTGCTTAAAGAGGTGTGTACCGGGCCAGAGGGGAAACCCAGCAGCCAGAAGCGCCCGCGTTAGACAGTAGTGGGACAGCGCCTGTGAGTGGGGGTTATGTTGGAGCCTATCCAATATAGCCAGACCTGGTTCCATTTTGCATATTTTGGCGAGTTCATTTTTTAAGAAATCAATTAGGTTAAGACCGTGGAATTGGGACAATTGGTAATGCACTCTTAAAAGTGTAAAGGACCCCAAATACATGTATTTCCCCTCCCCCCTTGGTCTATTTACATCTGAAAAACGGTATTTTAAACTTTTTTATATTTTAGAATTATATAGTTTTTCAGGCCAGTATTTTTGTCATTGTTATAACTTTGAACTGTGATAGTAAATAAACAAATTAATTAATTAAATTTGACAAGCTTTTCGTCAGTAAAATACATAACTTTAAAAAATCAGTCGATTCCCAAAAGAATTGAACCTTCAAAGAAAACCTACGCTTTTTTAACCCGCTTGGTTTTACATATATTTAGCTTCCTTTTTTTACATCTATTTGCCTCTCACTCAATTCGGATATCTGTCTTGGCTTTTTCTACAATTAGCCATGACTTGGTGCCCAAAACTATTCGATTTTAATTCAATCTTTTGAATTTTGGCTTTGCTTTTGCGAATTTGTATTTAGCTTTGTTTTTGCGAAACTGTCATCTTTTGCCTCTTTCTCAATTCGGCTATCTGTCTTGGCTTTTTCTACAATTAGCCATGACTTGATGCCCAAAACTATTCTATTTTAATTCAATCAGCGGGCTTTGCTTTTGCGAATTTGTATTTAGCTTTGTTTTTGCGAAACTGTCACCCACATTTTTCTTTTTATATATGGCACTCAGGCACCCACATAAATACAAATGGACATATTTGTCAGGTAAGCTTAATGAAAACCCCGCCATTAGAATCAGAAGGTCACAGAGTTCTATTGTAGAGGTTTAAAGCTATTGTAACGTTGAACTGTGAACATAAATAAACATATTAATTGATTAAATTTGACAAGCTTTTCCTCATCTAACTTTTAAAAAATCAGTCGATTCCTAAAAGAATTGAACCTTCAAAGAAGACCTGCACTTTTTTAAGCTACTTGGTTTTACATGTATTTAGCTTTGTTTTTGCGAATTTGTCACCAACATTTTTTCTTTTTATATATGGCACTCTGGCACCCATATAAATACAAATGGGCATCTTTTTCGTTAAAAATTGAATTCATGCTTTTTAATATATATATATATATATATATATATATATATATATATATATATATCTATATATATATATATATATATATATATATATATATATATATATATATATATATATATATATATATATATATATATATATATATATATATATATATATATATATATATATATATAAATATATATATATATATATATATATATATATATATATATATATATATATATATATATATATATATATATATATATATATATATATATATATATATATATATATATATATATATATATATATATATTAAATATATATATATTATTATATGTATATTATATTATATATACATATAAAATTATTATATTATATTTTGTTTTATTATATTTTATATTTTATATATTACTATAATGTTATATATATATATATATATATATATATATATATATATATATATATATATATATATATATATATATATATATATATATATATATATATATATATATATATATATATATATATATATATATATATATATATATATATATATATATATATATATATATATATATATATATATAATTGTACAGCTTTCCACCTAGCCAAAACGAACGAATCAGAATTTAATTTTATTTTCCTTGTTACCGTTAGCTTTGTTCTAAAAAGAGTCAAATTTCCTAATGGGAACAAAAATACCTCTGGATAGGCCTTGATCGAATAGGTGCGGGGCCCGATTGGATTTGTTTTTGCGGGACCCTATCTAAATATCAAATATTAAAATAAGATTAAGTTCCGTATATATTTTACCGTATAATTATCTATTAATCAAGATCCCGGCAATTCTGTATCCATTTACTAGGTCATAATTTCCTTAAGGGGCGCCATTGACCAAGCAAACCCTACAGCGCGATTTGCAATCACGGCTCTATTTAGGGAAATTCGTGAAAAGTCCCTTTCGCAGATATTATGCCACGCCATAAAGTGGTAATACTACGAATTAACTGGATAAAAAATCCAAATATTTCTTTTCTCAAAAAATTAACTGTTTGTTTTTAACGTAATACTTTCCAGGACATTACCAACAATTTTCCTTTTCTCTTATTTGTTAATCCCAGTAGCCACAAGAGGCACCCCATTTAGTTATTTTATTTTAGCATTACAACATAGGAAGTTTTCAAATTTCTCGTTATCTACAGTTTTTTTTTGATATGTTCCTGAGAAGTATCATTTTGACATATATAATATAAAATTCAAATCAAACAGTTCAAGAAGTTTGACTCTTTCTCACAACTCTACTATTTAAAATAATTAAAAACTTTAGCGTAAAAAACGGGGCGTTTTAGGATTGGACAACCCCTTTCATATACGGAATAATTTCTGTTCGTTTTAGGTTTTAATGTCGCTCCTTACTTTCAGTTAATAAGAAACTTATTTTATTTAATACAAATAATAAAGTTTTATTACCCCTTTGGGCAAGGTAAGCTAATTTGTACAATAGACGAAGAACCAGGAGAGCCACAATTGCAAATAATTTCTGTTATTGGCAGCCAATGAAAACACTTCTCTTACAGAATGTTGTTTTTGTGCATCTTTTTGTGCTGGGCAAAGTTAATGATTATTATTTTCAAGTAGGAATTTACTTAGTTTCCATTTAAATCACCTGATTTTGATTTCTTTCCCTGTAATTGGTAACATATTATGATGTAAAAACGTATTATGATGTAACATATTATGATGTATCATGAAATATGATGTAAAAAATGTAAATGAATATATTTATCGAATATAAAGTATTAAAACTTACGTGAATTAGTCGTGGCTAACAAGAGAGAAAGTTGGCGATAAAACCAATGGTACTTCAAAAGTTTGTCAAGTTTTAAACGAATTAAACTTATTGAAAACACTGAACTGTATCACAAGAGGCGGTGCATTAGGACTTAACCATAATGCCTTCACCTGCAAGATACCAATCATATCTAGAAGTCCCTCGCAGCCTTTTTTCTGCAGATTTTTCCAAAAAATAAAGTCAATGATACAGTGGACGATCTACTGATTGAATGCAATGCTCCAGAGATCCCATCCAATTGCAGCCATCTGTAGCTATTGCTAACATTTAAAAAACTAAATCTACCATTAGGAGCACCAGAGGTCAGGCGCCCTGACTCGAATCAGCAGTGGAAAAAGATTTACTGAGTATTTTTCATATTCTTACGATCTTTCTGAAGGACTTGACTCCGCGAACTAATTCTGACGAATGAATCCAGTCGCTGATATTCTTCCATAAATCGAACCTAGTCCTAGGATCATAACTAGGTACTAACTAGTTGCCCAATTGTTTGTACTCTTGATGCAGTATTTATAACCTTCTCATATAAGCTTCTCATTTACTTTTCTTTTTTAGCCTTTGACTTCTTCATATTCTTCATTAAAATCTTCCGGCATGGCTCTGAACTTACGACTAAGTGAAACTTGGATGCGGGAATATCAAGTTCTTCCAAATCGAACTCATCCCGAAATCAATGTGAGTGGTGGATGTGGTTACCTTTTGTATGGTACTACTTGTATTAAAAATGTGTAATTTGTTAACATAGTAAATTTTGTTTAGTCAAGAAGTTCATTTTAGCTTATTAAATAGAGCAGTGATTCTCAGCCAATGTACACTGCCCACCATTGTACCGTGAAATGTTCTTGAGTGTCATGAAATTTTGAACCAGCCTTAAAATTTGAACTGATAAATTTTGAAGTACTGCAAAAATCACCTCATGTGAATGTATTTTCGTTATTATGTGTATGTGTGTCCAGTTGCACAGTGGCGGCCTGTGGCTATATGCCGTCCATAACTTGCTCTGTGCTATTTTGTGTCGGGAGGCTGGTTGCGCCAATCGGGAGTGGGAGGGCAGTTACCTCTTTCAATTTTAAGAAAATGGTGAGGAAAGGTAGAGGGTCAATAGCAAGATGAATTGTGACTTTTGGGAAAGAGGAGGGCTAAAAAACTGCGTGTCTAGCTAATCCAAATACCAAATTTGCAACGTCTCGGGAAAGAAACACCATATTAAGTCTCGTCACCATTTTAAGAAAATGGTGAGGAAAGGTAGAGGGCCAATAGCAAGATGAATTTTGACTTTTGGGAAAGAGGAGAGCTAAAAAACTGCAAATACCAAATTTGCAACGTCTCGGGAAAGGAAATTAATAGCTTAAGGGATCCAGCCGAAACTTTGAGGGAGAATTGGACGAGAGGGGAGGGGGGGGGGTGGTGGTAAAGTAGATTTATTATTTTAATTTGGCGGAATCTATGGAAGCTTATCAGGAACAATATATTTCGCAACAATAACATGTTTATATTTATTATTAGTGTGAAATATTCCATTTTTTTTTTACACCGATCTACTTTAAAATTATGCATTTCTTTTGGTATTACTTTAGCATATAGCTAATTGACAAGTAATGTTCAAGGGATTCACGGATCTTGCACATATGCAACTGTAGTTGGTTGGAGCTACCATAATATCTTTTGAATTACTAGTGATGAATCAAAGAGAGAGGACGGTATCCCGTTAGTAAGCCAGTGAAAACCCAAGTAGAGAGGGCCTCCGTGCCTATTACCCACACATTAAGTACGAAGTTGCTGAAAAAAAAATGAAAGAAATAGATAACAATGTCGAATAATACTATTACAGGAGGGGGGGTTGAACACTTCCTGGAAATTTTGAAAAAGGTTTTTTTATATTTTCGTTGAAAACTTAAGAAAATAGCAAAATTAGCCCCCCCATCACCACTACATTTTGCAAAAAGTAGTTATCCTTGGTCTTGGTGATAAGGTCATAATTGGCATTTGTTTTTGTTTCGCAAACTTTTTTTTTTACTTAAGGCGCAATGACTTCAACTTCAATGTGGCTGAGGAATAAGGTTTTTTAGTCAAAACTCCTAGAGTTTCGGACCCATGTTGGGAGTTGAAGCACCTATTTAAGACACCCCAAGAAAAAACTAAGGAACTGCTATATATGGCAGTAGGTGACCAAGGTCACTGTGCAGCATCATTTTCATAATTGTTGAGTGAATTACCTCAAACGCATATCATAATAGACATTCAGAAGAAATATATCCAAGGACTCGAGCCTGAAAGATACAAGTGCTGGCTGGTTTTGGCATGTGACGAAAAAATATCGGAAAAATAAAATTTCTAAGCCTGATAGCATTTGAACTTGGAGGTCAGGGGTCTAAACCATAAGGATCAGAAATGACTTACGCCTTCAAAAATCTATCTCATATTGTCCTGTGGGCCAAGTTACTTGACTATTAAGGTTCAACAGGCTCCAAGCAAGCTCGTAGAAAGGTCTGAGAAAAGTTTCTTCCCCCTGAAAATCATGATTGTCTTTGTTATTACTAGGGTTCTCATCCCATAACTTTTAAATAGATTCGAGTGCTTTTGTGTAATATTCGGAGAAGAAGTGTAAATGCATTAGAATCATAGTTCATATCTCACCTGTCCAAGATACTTGCCCTTAGACTTGAAAACCTTTTGGGGGAAAATAGCAGATCATTATATCGAAAACGTAGCGTTGGGGGGATGGTTTTTGAGGGGTATCGTGTCCACTTTCTGCCTCTAATACTGTTGATTGGGAATTCTTATATGAATCTGGTTCAAATAAGATGATCAATGCCTATCATTCTACCAAATAGTCCTTGGCGGGGAAAGTTAGCTTCTGAAGGGTAGAAGGCCCATATTCGTTTTTATTTTATGTAGGTTGACAATCCTTGCACGATTGTTCCCAAGAGGTACAACGAGCTTATCTTTCTTGTAAAACATTGGTTGGGGATGGAAGTATTTTTTTTAATGAACGAGTACCATAGTAATAAATGAAAGCTCTTTAAAAGAGTTAATATGAAAGGGGATTTTCCTCCTCGACACCCCGCTCCTTGCGCTAAAGTTTGATTCTTTCTCGCAACTCTACTTTTTAAAACAATAAAAAACTTTAGCGTAAAGAGCGGGGTGTCGAAGGGAAAAGCCCCTTTCATATACGGAGTAATTTCTGTTCGTTTTAAGTTTTAATGTCGCTCCTTACTTTCATTTCAAAAAACTCGTTTTTTTTAATTTAATTTCTAAAAGTTTTTGGATTAGTGCATGTCTGATTTTGGCTCTCCGTACATAAATAATTAAAATGAAATTTGCATATTAATTTTTTTTTGGCTAAATGGCTTTCTCTTAGTTTTGATCAGACGATTTTGAGAAATAAGGGGTGGGGAAGGAGGCCTAGTTGCCCTCCAATTTTTCGGTTACTTAAAAAGGCAACTAGAACTTTTAATTTTTAATTAATGTTTTTATTAGTAAAAAATATACGTAACTTAAGAATCAACTTCCGTAACAAACTTTTATATTCTTATATTTTTGATTATATATATGAGGGGGTTTGTCCCCTCGTTAATACCTCGCTCTTCACACTAAATCTTAAGTTTTGTCCCAATTCTTTAAGAATGACCCCTGAATCAGAAAGGCCGTAGAATAAATAGTTGAAATTACTAAAAATAATTTAGCATAAAGAGCGAAGTATTTATCTCCTCCTAAATACCTCGCTCTTTATGCTAAAGTATGTTTAGAACCCCTCATATGCGTAATAATCTCTGTTCGTTTCAAGTTTTAATGCTTCTCCTTACTTTCAATTGAAAAAACTTTTCATGTTTATATTTTCATTGTTTTTTTTTTAATAGTAATGCTAGAAAATCCTGCGCCCTTTTCATTGAATTTCTCTTCCCCCATGAAATATTCCTCCAAGGAAGGATCCTCCCATATAGCCCTCCCCCCTGAACCCCACACCCAAACCAAAAAAATCTCCCTGAAAACGTCGGTACACTTCCCAATAACCATTACTGTATGTAAACATTGGTCAAAGTTTGTAACTTGCAGCCCCTCCCCCAGGGACTGTGGGGGTAAAATTCATCCCCAAAGACATATTTATTATGGTTTTTGACTATGCGGAACAAAATGGCTATCTCAAAATTTTTATCCGTTGACTTTGGGAAAAAAATGAGCGTGGGAGGGGGCCTAGGTGCCCCCCAATTTTTTGTTCACTTAAAAAGGGCACTAGAACTTTTCATTTCCGTTAGGATGAGCCCTTTTGCAACACTCTAGGACCACTTGGTCGATACGATGACCCCTGGGAAAAAACAAAACAAAAAAAACAAACAAACAAATAAACACGCACCCGTGATTTGTCTTCTGGCAAAAAATACGAAATCCCACATTTTCGTCGATTGGACCTTGAAATTTTTTCTATAGGGTTCTCTGTTACGATGAATGCGATGGTTTGATTTTCGTTAAGATCCTATGACTTTTAGGGGGTGTTTCCCCCTATTTTCCAAAATAAGGCAAATATTCTCAAGCTCTTAACTTTTAATGACAAAGACTAAATTTGATGAAACTTATATATTTAAAATCAGCATGAAAATCCAATTCTTTTGATATATCTTATAGCATCGAAATTCCTTTTTTTAGAGTTTCGTTTACTATTGAGCCGGGTCGCTCCTTACTACAGTTCGTTACCACGAACTGTTTGATTAAAATTCTTCTTAAATAAGAAGCTTTTAAAAGTACTAAGAAACTTTACAGTAAAGTGTGAGCTATTGAAGGTAAGGCAGCACCTCTCATATACGGAATGATATCTGACTATTAAGTTTCAATGTTGTTCCTTATTTTCAGTTGAAAAAACCTGTTTTTTTTAACTCAAGAATTTACAGAACATCGTGCAAAGCTTATGGAAGGTTACAGACAAAACCAGCTTCTAATTCCGGAGGTTACTTAATTGACAATCATAGAAGTTAAACATGTTTTAGGTTTTTTTTTTACAGTAGCCGTCGCTAACTCTTTAAAGAAATAAAAATGGTTTTCAATCTTTTATTAAGGACAGTTTCCCGTTTTCGAGGACTTAAATTAAAAACAATATATATGTAAAAATTGTGACATCCAGCTAATATTATGGCTTTAATTCAGTAAGTAAAACATAAACTAAACTAGTTAGTCTTTTTGAGTATGTGGCAGTAAAACAATTCACTGCCACAGATTCGCCGTATCGAGATTTAATTAGATAAATTGGCTAGGACAAGTTGTTAAGACAATGTTGCTCTGGACAGCAGTAACCTTTTTAATTTCCAAGAAGTTTGCCTTAAATTATCAAATATACCTGAAATCAGTAAATAAAGATCCCCTATTATCCGGGATCTTTCTTCTGGTGAAAAATACGAAGTTCCGCATTGTTGTAGATAAGACCTTGAGACCTCTATAGTAACGTTCTCGGATATGCTGAATCTAATTGCGTGATTTTTATGGAGATCACTAAACTTTTTGGGGTGTTTCTCCCCTTTTTCGAAATTGGGCTGATTTTCTCAAGCATGATAGGTAACACTTTTAATGGAGTTTTGTGTCTTTGGAATCTGCATAAAAAATAAAGATTTTTATGCATCAATTGCTATCAAAATTATTGTTTTTATAGTTTCAGTCACTATTGGACTGAGTCGTTCCTTACTTACAGTTCATTATATGAAACTTTTTGATATGATGAGGATGTATTTTGAAATAGAAAACTGCCCCAAGAAAATATGAAGTTGAGGAAAAACCATAGACATCAAGGAACTTCGGGGAAGTGGGTAGGTTGGAAAATTTTCTAAGGAGCAATAGCTTTGTTCATTTTAGGTTTCAATTTCTATCAATATTTTTATCAGAAAGGCTTTTCTTAGTTCATGATATGGATACTTCAATCTCGTGTTGTATATTTTGAATGGGTCTGAACTCACACTTGATGTACAGGCGCACATAGCTAATTTTCGATAGTAGGGAGAGGCTTGAATTTTAACAGAAGATTATTTCCAGTCTAATGTTCTCTAAGGAGTGTACAGGTTTTTTGTTTTGTTAATTAAAAGAGGGCCTTTCCGAAGCCAAGAGCGGGGGGTTAGGGGGCCGGCAGCCCCCCACAACAAAAAACCTGTACAAAAGAGTCTTTAAAATCGGGGGGTTTGGGGGGCGGTAGCCCCCCAACTGCCTCTCCTAATTCCTGTACGTTTTAAGGTTCGACTTTGGGACGCAGCCTCTTTAACTCTTTAAGAAAACGAAGTTTTTTCATATTATTTCTGTACGTTTTTCTACAATCCATGGTGGATGTAATTTAATAATAATTTTCCATGTTTATTTTCTCGCTTTCTGTATCAATAAATTCAAACTGACAAAATTATCTAATTTTGATAATTTTAATAGTTTAGCAGCTTAATTAAAAATTTAGCAGCTAGTGGTTTTTACCCACCCGCCTCCGGTTTATGGGCCCAGCGCGCTTCCGCTGCGCCAAGCTGCTGTTATGCTTGTTATCAAACAAGTTATTACAATAGAAAATTTCACCAACGGCTTCAATTAGGAAATCAATTTAAATGGTTCTTTTAACTTGCTTCCATCAAGCCTTACCCCCGCTTCAGTATAAATTCTTGTGAACATTCCAGTATGTAATTCTGATCACATGTTTCCATGTTTATTTTCTCCCTTTCTGTATCAATAAATTCAAACTGACAAAATTACCTAATTTTACAAAATTTAAAAAGTTATCAGCTAGCGGTTTCGATCCACCGACCTCTGGGTTATGGGCCCAGCACGCTTCCGCTGCGCCAAGCTGCTGTCAGTATAGGAATTTTTCAAACAAGTGATGTTATTACAAGAGAAAATTTTACCTTCAATGGGGAAATGGGTTTTTCTAAGCTAGAAAATCGGGGGGTTAAGATTTTCCGACAAAACTTTCCAGGAAAATTACTCGAAGAATCCCGCGTCGAATGAGTCTTCGTACACCCAGATCCGATGTCGGCTGTGACCTGTAAGCGTGGCAGAAAAAAAAGGGTTTCTGTCATTTTTCTCAAATAAAAATTTTTGGATTAAGACAGAAGTTTTTGAAGCTTTCAGTCAGTCTCACCATGTCGAGCTGATCATTTTGATGTACTTGATGTTGAAATTCGTAACTTTTAACAACAAAAAACTTAACATGGGCTCTTATAGGGAAATGGGGTTTTTCTAAGCTAGAAAATCGGGGGGTTAAGATTTTCCGACGAAACTTTCAAGCAAAATTACTCGGAGAATTCCGCGTCAAATGAGTCTTCGTACATCCAGATCCGATGTCGGCTGTAACCTGTAGGCGTGGCGAAAAAAAAAGAACATGAACATTATGTGGCTATGCGTGGTTTCTGGAAAACAGGGAAGGAGTTATCGGATCGAGCTGAAATTTCGCGGATAAGCTCCTGGGTCCTAGGGGACCTTAACTTGTGAATTTCAGCCCGATCGGACAACTTTAAAGGGGGGCTGGGGTTGGGGGTCGAAACTTTTGGCCAGATTTTCCCCATGAAGGAAAAGTTGGAGGGAGATGAAATTTGGCAGGTTTCTTAGTTGGAGCTCGGGCTACGAAATGCATCCCTCCCCATCCCTCTGCGACCACTGGAACCGAAGATCGCTTAACATTGTCGTGGTTCGCCTCTTTAAAGAGGCACGAGTGTGCCTCCTTGACTGTATAAAAATGATGTTAGTTCATTTGTTAATAGATTAGTCTATCTATCATCCGTCCATGCGTAATTCCTAGGGAAGAACTAAGGTGGATAGTCATAGAACCAAGATAGTCATAGAACCTGGCTAGTTGTACAAAAAGACAAGACAGATAGTCCAATTGAGTGAGAGGCAAATCTGGCATGTCAGTTCATTTGTTAATAGATAAGTAAATCTATCATCCATGCATGCGTCATTCCTTGGGTGGAACTAAGGTAGATAGTCATAGAACCTGGCTAGTTGTACAAAAAGACAAGAGAGATAGTCCAATTGAGTGAGAGGCAAATCTGGCATGTCAGTTCATTTGTTAATAGATAAGTAAATCTATCATCCATGCATGCGTCATTCCTTGGGTGGAACTAAGGTAGATAGTCATAGAACCTATAGCTTTTCAAGTGTTTGGTTAAATGGCACGGGTAAATGGCGGGTGTAGGTATGACTCTTTTGTTGGACCAATACTTGAGATCAATACTCAGATCAAGCGATGTAAGCAGTCAATACACTATAAAGAAGCGGCTCAAAATATGCGTCCTCTGAATAGAAAACAGAAAGAAAGTAAAAATATACAGAGTACTACAAAAGAACTGCTTATCTCAAAAATGAAAAATTAAAAAGGCTAGCAAGGAGGTAAAAAAAGGAGAAGTGCTCAAGGGCTGCAAACCCTGGGTTGAAACCAACCATATAGAAACTACACCCACACTTATGCTCCTCAATGAATTTATTTATCTCTTATGTTTCTTATGAATTTTTGTGTTTCATTCTTGTCTGGTTTAGCTGATTTTCCTTGCGAAGCAGAAACTGTTCCTCAGTTTGTGTCTATTGTCATCACAACAGGGTTTCATTGTCTTAGGTTCTGCTTTGATTCTTTAATTTGTAACTTATATTTGGGGAATTTTTATATTGTGCATTATGGTTGTAATATTATCTTTAAAAATGTTCGTGTTTCTGGCTTTAGCTTATTTTTCCGTGATACCAAAATAAGTGAATACACGCACGCGACTTCTACCGCATTCGGACTGAAGGTTTCCAGTCCACAATCTTACGAAACTCGCTTTTTCTGATGGAAGTAAAGAGTGAAATCAACTCATGATATTTACCGGTTTGGCAGAATTCTGAAAGACCAGCGCTTTACTGAAAACACAAAACTGTCACAACTATACAGGATTAGGAAGAAATAAGCCCTAAGTAGCCTGCAGAAAATAAAAGATCTATGAGGCTCTCAATAGTTCTTCATCGGCAAAAAAACTAAAAAATAATAGTATATAATTTTAATTGTCCAAAAAGCTCAAGAATTCTTACTATTCAGTAAAAGTTTTGTTTTTCAGAATACTTCAAATATAGGGAAATATACACGCACGGGACTTCTACCACATTCGGACTGAAGGTTTCCAATCCACAATCTTACGATGGAAGGGATTTTTTCTAAAGGAACTTTTCGATGGGACTTTTTCTGATGGAAGTAAAGAGTGAAATTGACTCATGATATTTCCCTATTTGCTGCCTTAACTGCAAATCGATCAATTTTGTCCGTTTTAAGTTTCAATTTTGCTCTTTAATCCCATCAGGAAACTTTTCGGTTTTTTTTAATTAATTTTGTTCATGTTTAGATTTAAAAAATGTGATGCACATAAAACCTTCCAAAAGTATATCTGTTTGACTTAGGTGAGGAAACTAAACATGTCAACATGACAAGGCGAAATGACATGTCAACATGTCACTAAACATTTTGTCAAAACATGGCACTAAATATAAGTTTTATTTCCAACCTCTCTTAAACTTTCCCTTAAAAAAGAGATTTTAAAAAATCTCAATTTTTTTCACAAACAATTGGATGGGGGTCCAAGATAACATAAGACTTATTCATCATGAAATACGGATAAAATATTACCTTTTAATATCCCCCCCAAAGGCTCTTTGGCCTGTAAAGGAGGGGGAAGAAAAACGAGTCACTTACTCAGAGAAGAAAAAAAAATCACTTACAGAGAGAAGAGCAAAAAGGAGAAAAAAAAGAAAATGTAAATAAATTAAAACTACATAAAATAAAACTAAATAGATTGAATAGACCAAAATAATTAAATAGATCAGTAGATTAAATAGACTCCAATGAAATAATATATATATATATATATATATATATATATATATATATATATATATATATATATATATATGTATATATATATATATATATATATATATATATATATATATATATATACATACATATATATATGTATAAAAAATAGATAAAATAACTTCTAAGAAACCAAAGAATTTTTAACTATCTTTTTTGAACAAACCGAATGAGTGGCACCTTCGAGTTGATTCGGGCAACTTATTCCACACAGTATGACTCGCAATTAAAGAATTAAAATCTGAACTTACACAAGGAGTAAAAGGAACTTGAATATGGTTTTTGGTATTGCGATGATTATAATTATCTTGATCAGAGGTAAAAGATGGCGGAAAAATTAGGGGATGGGGGAGGTCATCCTGAAGCTGAGATAAAGTACAACATGCGCACGAAAGAATATACAGTGACTCAAAATCAAGTAATGGGATAACTCCCGAACGATTAGTTTCCTTAATGAGGTTTCTAGCTTTATGGTAAACCTTAGAAAGTGGTTTTAACAAAAAAGGAAAGGTTGACATCCATACTATTGGGCAGTAAGAAACGTAAGATTGGATAAAGCAGTGAATAAGGATTTTCAAAATTGATCAAGGGAAAGTATGTTTAAGTTTCCTTAAAATACCGAGACTCTTGCATATCTTCATTTAAATCAAATCAATATGACGTTTGAAAGACGAGTTTCCATCAACAAGAATGCTCAACAAACGAATATATCGATCTTTAGATCTATGAATTATCCCATTTGGCTGATGAATTCTGATAACTGGGGGTAAACCTGAGAAACATGCGAAAATATAAAAAAAAACGGACTTAGAAGAATTTAGGATAAGATAATTAGTATCAAGCCATAAAATTGCTCTGTCAAACAGATTTGCCAAATTTAATCGAAGCTCTGACTCGTAATTTCCCGAAGTGCCAAGTGTGCTGTCATCAGTAAAACAAACAAGGACATCAGAAGATGGCGAACTATAGTTGGCACTATGGGCAAGGGGAGGCTTAGGATGACGAATTCTACAGCAATTAATAAGTTTCTGCTTTTTTACCACATTAAAAAGATCATTTACATAAATCAAAAATAGCACAGGCCCTAAAACTGATCTCTGAGGGACGCCAAAACTCGCTCTTGAGGGTGAACGGGAAGTAATTAACCTATCATTCAAATAAGACTGAAACCAAGAAAATACATTACCCTAATGCCCAAAATAAGACACCTTCGATAGAAGAATGTCATGGGTTAAGGAATCGAATGCCTTGCGAATATCCAGGAATATAGCAGCCGGAATTAATCCCGAATCCAATTCAGAATGTATAAAATTCAAAAGGGTCAAACAGGCTTGTTCAGTGGAGTGCCTCATTCGGAAACCAAATTCAAAATCAAGAAGAATTTTTTTAGATTCTAGAAAAGTAAGGAGACGAGAAAGCATAGCATTTTCGAAGATTTTACTAAATACTGATAAAATTGAAATTGGTCGATAATTTGCTGAATCATTTCTTGGTCTAGCTTTATACAGAACAATAATCCGAGCACGCTTGAGAGCATTCGGAAAAACTGCACATTTAAATGAAAGATTAAAAAGTTTTGTTAGAGGCACAACTATAGGAGGAGGAATAGATTTAACTACCTTAGTAAGAATAGAATTTGGCAGAGATGAGGACGAGTTTTCAAGCGAAGCGGCTTATTATCCTCGGTATGTTAAAGGAGTTAAAGATACAAATTTAACTATTTATGACATATTGTCCTATATGAAATACATAGAGATTTTCACAAATCAGTGTCACTGACTCTAAACCATTAATTTTAAGTGGGGCGTGTTATCACGGGATTTTTCAAGCCTTACAGATGGCGAAAGACTACCTGAATGAATTTGAAAATCAATTTTTAATTCATGGACTGTGTTTCAGTGGCGCCAAGTTACAAAAATGCAGCAGCGAGAAAGGATTTTTTTCAATTTCCTTACTGTTGTCTTTAAACTAGTTTTGTTATGTTGGTTGTAAATTCATTAATTGCTTGTTTTACTGCACAATTTATATTCAGTCGTACCATAGGGGGGGATGACATTTGTGCCCCTAAATTGTTTGCCCCTTTACTGGATTAAGAAAAATAGTTTTTGTTATTGTCATTTAAAAATCGAAAAAAGTATGATCGTAAACCGTTTTGACCATGGAGAACCGATGAAATTTTTGCATATGTATCACTTTCAACTCAATCTGTTCATCTCAACTGCAACTCAATGCCATTAAGCCCTCAAAACTCAACCCCCATTTAACCCAATTCATTTGACTCATCCCTCACGCAACTCATTCCTCATTCAACTCAAAATTCATTTTATTCAATCTTAACTCAATTCGACCTAGCCTTAATTTTGAATGGAAGTTGAGGTAAAAGGGAGTTAAAATGCATTGTTTTGAGCTACACACACATCAAGAAGCAAATTTTGTTCTTATTTAGTATTAGTTTTAATGACTAAAAATTCGCGCTCAACAATTTAACGTAAAACAAAATACAAATGTTATAATGTTGTTTCTAAGTTTGAAATTCTTAATAAATACAGGAGTCCGCCTAAAAATTCAGAGCAAATAAGTATGCCTACCGATTCTAAATTAACAAATTTCTAATAATCATTATGCCAGATTGGTATATTTGTTCACGTCACAATCAAAATGCTCCAACGTAATTGCATAAAAAAAAAGGTGTCTCGAGCGGGATTTGAAACCGTTGACAAAGTACTTCAATATCAAGATAATAAGATATCTCATGCGGTCGGAAGTGGTAGCGCGCTTCTGTAACTCAAGCGAGGGCCGGGACCAGTGGATGGTTTGAGGATGGGGTCCTCTGACATAGTTGCCCATGTTGAATAGGCGTCCGCACTAAGTCTTGCGTCAACATCGTGAACCGAGCGGAAGCATGGATCACGAGGTTGCTTAAAGAGGTGTGTACCGGGCCAGAGGGGAAACCCAGCAGCCAGAAGCGCCCGCGTTAGACAGTAGTGGGACAGCGCCTGTGAGTGGGGGTTATGTTGGAGCCTATCCAATATAATCAGACCTGGTTCCATTTTGCATATTTTGGCGAGTTCATTTTTTAAGAAATCAATTAGGTTAAGACCGTGGAATTGGGACAATTCGTAATGCACTCTTAAAAGTGTAAAGGACCCCAAATACATGTATTTCCCCTCCCCCCTTGGTCTATTTACATCTGAAAAACGGTATTTTAAACTTTTTTATATTTTAGAATTATATAGTTTTTTAGGCCAGTATTTTTGTCATTGTTATAACATTGAACTGTGATAGTAAATAAACAAATTAATTAATTAAATTTGACAAGCTTTTCGTCAGTAAAATACATAACTTTAAAAAATCAGTCGATTCCCAAAAGAATTGAACCTTCAAAGAAAACCTACGCTTTTTTAACCCGCTTGGTTTTACATATATTTAGCTTCTTTTTTTTACATCTATTTGCCTCTTACTCAATTCGGATATCTGTCTTGGCTTTTTCTACAATTAGCCATGACTTGATGCCCAAAACTATTCGATTTTAATTCAATCTTTTGAATTTTGGCTTTGCTTTTGCGAATTTGTATTTAGCTTTGTTTTTGCGAAACTGTCACCCACATTTTTCTTTTTACATATGGCACTCAGGCACCCACATAAATATAAATGGACATCTTTGTCAGGTAATCTTAATGAAAACCCCGCCATTAGATTCAGAATGTCACAGAGTCCTATTGTAGAGGTTTAAAGCTATTGTAACGTTGAACTGTGAAAATAAATAAACATATTAATTGATTAAATTTGACAAGCTTTTCCTCATCTAACTTTTAAAAAATAAGTCGATTCCTAAAAGAATTGAACCTTCAAAGAAGACCTGCACTTTTTTAAGCTGTTTGGTTTTACATGTATTTAGCTTTGTTTTTGCGAATTTGTCACCAACATTTTTCCTTTTTATATATGGCACTCTGGCACCCATATAAATGCAAATGGGCATCTTTTTCGTTAAAAATTGAATTCATGCTTTTTAATATATATATATATATATATATATATATATATATATATATATATATATATATATATATATATATATATATATATATATATATATATATATATATATACTAGCTGTTGGGGTGGCGCTTCGCGCCACCCCAACATCTAAGTCGTTACGCGCCATATTACTTACGCCCAATTGTAGTTGTGTCCCTGTGTCCCACCTGTGAATATATATATATATATATATATATATATATATATATATATATATATATATATATATATATATATATATATATATATATATATATATATATATATATATATATATATATATATATATGTATATATATATATATATATATATATATATATATATATATATATATATATATATATATATATATATATATATATATATATATATATATATATATATCGCTGTCCCATTGTCTGTGCATATAAATAGATTGTCAGGTTTACTGACTCTTGAACATGCAACATATAATTGTCCATGGGAAAAACAATCCGTATTCAGATCTATACCTCATTATTCTAATGATGTGTCCCTGTGTCCCGGTCGTCATTTATATTCCCTGTGTCCCGGTCGTCATTTGTGTCCCGGTGTCCCAGTTTGTAATTTCTCTTTGAGTGTCCCGGTCGTCATTTATATTCCCTGTGTCCCGGTGTCCCGGTCTGTAATTTCTATTCGAACAATCCCTGTGTCCCGGTCGTCATTTATATATCCCGCCTGTGCCCCCGGCGTCCCCGTTGTAGTTGTGTCCCTGTGTCCCGGTCGTCATTTATATTCCCTTTGTCCCGGTCGTGATTTGTGTCCGGGTGTCCCAGAGTGCAATTTCTCTTTGAGGTTCCCGGTCGTCATTTATATTCCCTGTGTCCCGGTCGTCATTTGTGTCCCGGTGTCCCGGTATATAATTTTATCAGATGACAAACATGACGTCAGTCGACAAACAACTTCATGACGCATACAGCTCAATCCTTATAATGACGTCAGTCGACACACAAACATGACGTCACTCGACACACACACACACACAGACAACTTATTTATATATATATATATATATATATATATATATATATATATATATATATATATATATATATATATAATTGTACAGATTTCCACCTAGCCAACACGAACGAATCAGAATTTATTTTTATTCTCCTTGTTACTGTAAGCTTTGTTCTAAAAAGAGTCAAATTTCCTAACAGTAGCCGTTTCCTAATGGGAACAAAAATACCTTTGGACAGGCCTCGATCGAATAGGTGCGGGGCCCGATTGGATTTGTTTTTGCGGGACCCTATCTATATATCAAATATTATAATAAGATTAAGTTCCGTATATATTTTACCGTATAATTATCTATTAATTATTATCCCGGCAATGCTGTATCCATTTACTAGGTCATAATTTCTTTAAGGGGCGCCATTGACCAAGCAAACCTTACAGCGCGATTTGCAATCACGGCTCTATTTAGGGAAATTCGTGAAAAGTCCCTTTCGCAGATATTATGCCACGCCATTAAGTGGTAATACTACGAATTAACTGGATAAAAAATCCAAATATTTCTTTTCTCGAAAAATTAATTGTTTGTTTTTAACGTAATACTTTCCAGAACATTACCAACAATTTTCCTTTTCTCTTATTTGTTAATCCCAGTAGCCGCAAGAGGCACCCCATTTAGTTATTTTATTTTAGCATTACAACATAGGAAGTTTCCAAATTTCTCGTTATCTACAGTTTTTTTTTTTTAATATGTGCTTGAGAAGTATCATTTTGACATATATAATATAAAATTCAAATCAAACAGTTCAAGAAGTTTGACTCTTTCTCACAACTCTACTATTTAAAATAATAAAAAACTTTAGCGTAAAGAACGGGGCGTTTTAGGATTGGACAACCCCTTTCATATACGGAATAATTTCTGTTCGTTTTAGGTTTTAATGTCGCTCCTTACTTTCAGTTAATAAAAAACTTATTTTATTTAATACAAATAATGAAGACAGACCAAACTGTTCCTGGAAATCGAGAGGGATTAGATATCAATTTCTACCTCCCTCCTCCCAAAAACTCATTCTATGTTTGTCTGAAGACCCAATGAGGTTGGGATATTTGGTCATTAGAATATGACCTTTCGGGCACCTGCCCCACTCCCGCGCAAAATGACCCACAGCCCTTCACTCATAATAGCTGATGCGCCCTCTTACATTAGTGTATATACTTTTATGACATATGAAGAAGCTTAGTTAAATTAAGCTTTAAAACAAATCTCAGAGACATTTTTCAGCAATAAGAAGGGAGGTATCACCCCGGTGCACCTTTATTCAGGGTTAGCCTAAATGAAGGAAGATAAGAGATTACTCTTCCCCTCCCCCATACTCCTTTCTATATTTGTATGAAGGGTCATGGAGAGTTAGACAATTTTGGGATTGGAATGTCCTCTTTTAGGCATCTGCCGCAGTCCGTCTACTTAATGACCCATCCCCTCACCTTCGTAATAGCTGATGCGCAATTTGCATCACTAGCCTACATAGTTTCATGAAAAATCAAGAGACTTCACTTAGTTAAATAAAGCATTAATATAAGCGTCCATATTCATCATTTATCTTGTATGGACTACCTGACTTTTAAGGAACGAGTATGCCACTGTGCGGCGTTACTTTTTCCACAATTGGCAAGTTCCATATGTAGCTTTTTTACACTTTTGAATGGATTGGTTATCTAAGAATTTCTAATTGATAGCAATTTGGTCCTCTTTGTGGTGAAATCGAAGTTTTCTGCCACAAAATGGCAGAAAACACTATTTTATCTTGGCACAATCTTTTTGGTCACTTATAAAAGGTACTAGAAATTTTATTTCCGTCCAAAAGAGCCCTCTTCCAACCATGTGAGACCATTAGCTCCAGAGCTGTTCTTAGGGGGGGGCAAATGTTCCAGGCAACCAAGGTTTCAGGGGTGCCACGGCTGGGTAATTGCCCACTTCGACTCAATTATTCACTCTGGTATGGTTTTTTTGCTTATATTTGAGTCGGGAGGGAGGGCACTGTAATTGTTTTGCCCCAGGCACTACCAATTGTAGGAACGGCTTTGATTGGTTCAATAGTATCACTCCTGGGAAAAGAAAAGCAAACAAATAAACACGCATCCGTGATCATTCTTATAACAAAAAATAAAAAATGCAAAATTCCCCGTTTTACTAAATAGAAGCTTCAGACATGTGCACTAGGACTCTGTGACCTACTGAATCTAATGGTGGGGTTTTGATTAAGATTGCTTGACATTTTCGGGGTATTTAATACATTTTTCGGAAACTAAGAAAATTTTATCAGGTTCGTAGATTTTAACGGGTAGCGTTAAACTTGATGAATTTTATATAGTTGGGATCAACATAAAAAGCCACTTCTTTTGATTTATCGATTCATGTAAATTTTTCTTTGTTTAGAGTCTTGCAAACTATTGGCCTGAGTTGCTCCTTACTTATGTTTGCTACCACGAACTGTTTGATGGCCTGTCAAACCTACTATAGCAGGTTCTATTCGTTCCAAGAAAAGTTTTAACAAAAAAAGAAGCAAGAAATAAACAAGAAAAGTTTGTCCATTCATGTTTGGTTAACTAAAGTTAACGTCATTCCTTAATAAAATATAGAAAGTGAAGTATTAATTAGAATGGAACTAACTTGATAGAACAGACCTCAAGCATTACCACGCAGATATAGTTGTCGGCTCCTTAAGCTAACGTAAGCAGTGACGTCATTACAGATTCCAGTCTAGATATTTAACCTGAGACTTTGGCATGTACATGTACAATAGAACAGTATTGAAAGCAAAACCGGCGGTACATTTTTCAAACATAATCCTTTTTTGGCAAATTATATTATAAGTCTGTTGCGGTTGATGTTTAAATTTAGAAGATGACACAATTAATTAACAACCCTAATTATGTTGTGGATGAATCATTAAATGGATTTGTGATGTCAAATCCTGGACTTCGCTTAGTTGAGCGTCAACGAATAGTATTACTGGAAACGGTGAGGAAATTTATTTTATTATTTCACATTGTGCATTTTAGAGGATGGGTAGGTCGAAACTCGGCTAGTCAAGCAGTGATATCCATTGGAGGGGTGAGCGTGCCCCCCTTGGTTATTCAAAATACATTTTATAGGGGCTTGTTTTCGTCAAAAGGGCCTTCACTGTATTTCATTGAAGAATTTTAAAAAACGACAAATTTGGGTAAATATATGACAGTTCATATTATTGACTTACTAATAAAGTGAACATACAACTCGATGCCTTTTTTATGCTCTATACGAATATAATAATCACTTCTATTGCAAATTCAAATTTAAGCACTTTTTGACCTAAACTAAACTTTTTATTATTAATTTTAGCACTCATAAAATGTAGTATTATTTCATCGAAAACGACCGAGAAAACAGCGCTGAGAAAATATAGTGTTATTTTGTCGAAACTCATACTTTAATTGGAAATTCGCCATTTTTAATAGCTCAAAAAGTGCTTAAATATGAATTTTGCAATAGAATCGATTATTTTATTCGTAAAGAGCATAAAAATGGACATCGATTGGTATGTTCATTTTATTACTAAGTCAATAATATGAACTATCATATATTTACCAAAATTTGTCCCCCCTTGTATATATTGAAAAATACATTTACCCCCCCCCCCCCCCCCAACCGCCCACCCTAAGTTTTCGTGAACTGATAGAACTGTAGACAGGAATAGGGAAAGTTGAGAAAATCTTGGGATTTTGGGAAACGTAAATACACCCAAACTAGCCCAATTTGGGTGGGGAGGGGAATGTTTGTCAAAGCTCCGAATTAAAGGAAGCTACGGAAAATATCATTGAAACGTTAGAGAATAAGAATTGGGCATTTATTGTGAAATGCCACAGTACCAGAGAATTTATCTGTTCGTTTTACGGACTAGAACAATATTTGAAAAGTGGTAATTTCGGTGAACATTTAGAAAATTTCTATCGACTGGACTTTCAGAGCTAGGTAACCCTTTAGAACAGTGGTTTGCAGCTGATTTTGGCCATGCCCCCCTCCCTTTAGGCAAGTCCAAAATCCTGAAGCCCCTTCATGTTATTTAAATGTTGGTTATTTAAGGTTTTACGTGTAAAAAGGCCGTAAACTTGCTATCTCTTAGCGGTTCATCTTCTAGGTAAATTTTACAAAAATGATAAATACTATCTGAGCATACCGCGTTTTATACAATGTACAACGCCTTTGCGATGCTATCTTTTATGCCCTTTAAACACATATGAATTTGACGTCATTCGTGTGGAATTTTTTTTTTCTAAACTAAGACTCTAAGGCCATGAATCCCATCGTGGGACATTGGTGGGGTATGGTAATATTTTGAGTGGTCAAGGGCAGGCAAAGAGCACCCTTTTTCTGACTTTACTTTAGACGTTTAGAGCCTTTGTAAAAAAAGGAAGATGTTTCATGTGAATCGTGAATGGCGTCACATTCAAATGCATTTAAAGAAAAGGGATACCAAAGAAAACAAAAACATGGCAGAGTTGCAATAACTTTATACATTAAAAAAAGGGGCGTGAGTGTAACTGAACCCATGTAATTGAGCTTCCGTGTAACTCAACCCCATTGAATTGAATCCTCGTGCAACCGAACCCCCGTTTAACTGAATCCTCGTGCAACTGAACCCTCGTTTAACTGAATACTTGTGCAACTGAACCACATTTAACTGAATCCATGTATATCTCAGCCCTATGTGACGGAAGCCTTGCGCAACTGACTCACGTTTAACTGGGCCCCGTGCAACTCAGCCCATGAGCAACTCAATCCAATTTAATTGAACCGTCTTTTGACTGAGTACAACTGAATTACATTTAACCAAAACCCTGTTAACTGGGCCCCTTTTTAAAGCAGCTCTCTTTTGACTTAACCCTTGTAACTCACCCATATTTGAACGTGATCCTTATTTTGCTGAACTCAACCCAAGGTTTAAAAATAATTTTGAACTAGCACTGATTAGAACCTCAAAATGTGCTTCTCGCTTCGTTCGGAGTTTCTAAGTTATATTACCCCTTTGGGGTAATTTCTAATAATCATTATGCCAGATTGGTATATTTGTTCACGTCACAATCAAACTGCTCCAACGTAATTGCATAAAAAAAGGTGTCTCGAGCGGGATTTGAAACCGTTGACAAATTACTTCAATAACAAGATAATAAGATATTTTAATCGGCTGGAAGTGGTAGTGCGCTTCTGTAACTCATGCGAGGGCCGGGACCAGTGGATGGTTTGAGGATGGGGTTACTCTGACATAATTGCCCATGTTGAATAGGCGTCCGCACTAAGTCTTGCGTCAACATCGTGAACCGAGCGGAAGCATGGATCACGAGGTTGCTTAAAGAGGTGTGTAACGGGCCAGAGGGGAAACCCAGCAGCCAGAAGCGCCCGCGTTAGACAGTAGTGGGACAGCGCCTGTGAGTGGGGGTTATGTTGGAGCCTATCCAACATAATCAGACCTGGTTCCATTTTGCATATTTTCGGCGAATTCATTTTTTAAGAAATCGATTAGGTTAAGACCGTGGAATTGTGACAATTCGTAATGCACTCTTAAAAGTGTAAAGGACCCCAAATACATTCTATTTACACCTGAAAAACGGTATTTTAAACTTTTTTTATATTTTAGAATTATATAGTTTTTCAGGCCAGTATTTTTGTCATTGTTATAACATTGAACTGTGATAGTAAATAAACAAATTAATTTATTAAATTTGACAAGCTTTTCATCAGTAAATTACATAACTTTAAAAAATCAGTCGATTCCCAAAAGAATTGAACCTTCAAAGAAAACCTACGCTTTTTTAACCCGCTTGGTTTTACATGTATTTAGCTTCTTTTTTTTACATCTATTTGCCTCTCACTCAATTCGGCTATCTGTCTTGGCTTTTTCTACAATTAGCCATGACTTGATGCCCAAAACTATTCTATTTTAATTCAATCAGCGGGCTTTGCTTTTGCGAATTTGTATTTAGCTTTGTTTTTGCGAAACTGTCACCCACATTTTTCTTTTTATATATGGCACTCTGGCACCCACATAAATACAAATGGACATCTTTGTCAGGTAATCTTAATGAAAACCCCGTCATTAGATTCAGAATGTCACAGAGTCCTATTGTAGAGGTTTAAAGCTATTGTAAAGTTGAACTGTGAAAATAAATAAACATATTAATTGATTAAATTTGACAAGCTTTTCCTCATCTAACTTTTAAAAAATCAGTCGATTCATAAAAGAATTAAACCTTCAAAGAAGACCTGTTTTTGAATCCATGCTTTTTAATATATATATATATATATATATATATATATATATATATATATATATATATATATATATATATATATATATATATATATATATATATATATATATATATATATATATATATATATATATATATATACATTTAATATATATATATATATACATATTAAATATATATTATTATATGTATATTATATTATATATATATATCTATATATATAAAAATAAGTTGTCTGTCTGTGGATGTGTGGATGGATGTGTCAGGTGACGTCACCTGAAAAAACTGGATCAGGTGACGTCAAAACTGAAAAAACTAAAAAAGGCAAAAACTACAAAAAAAACTAAAAACTAATAAAAAAAATAAAAAAGCTAAAAAACTAAAAAAACTAAAAAAAGGCAAAAACTACAAAAAAAACTAAAAACTAATAAAAAAGCTAAAAAACTAAAAAAACTAAAAAAGGCAAAAACTACAAAAAAAACTAAAAACTAATAAAAAAAAATAAAAAAGCTAAAAAACTAAAAAAACTAAAAAAACTAAAAAAAAGGTAAAAAACGAAAAAAACTAAAAACTAAAAAAAACTAAAAAAAAAGGGAAAAAACTGAAAAATAAGCTAAAATAAAGGTAAAAACCAATAAAAAACTAAAAAAAAACTGAAAAAACTAAAAAAAGGCAAAAACTACAAAAAAAAACTAAAAACTAATAAAAAAAGTAAAAAAGCTAAAAAACTAAAAAAACTAAAAAAACTAAAAAAAGGTAAAAAACTAAAAAAAATAAAAAATAAAAAAAACTAAAAAAAAGGAAAAAACTGAAAAATAAGCTAAAATAAAGGTAAAAACCAATAAAAAACTAAAAAGAAAAAAAGGAAAAAACTAAAAAAAATTTTCATCTAAAAAACTAAAAAAAACTAAAAAAGGTAAAAACTAAAAGAACTAAAAAAGAAAAAAATAAATGACGAAACTCAAAGAGAAAGCGACCAGGACAAAAGGAATGTTCGATTAGCAATCAACAAAGCACCGGGAAGCACCGGGACACAGGGAGTATGAATGACGACCAGGACATAAGTAAAAAAAAAAATTAACAAAACTAAAAAGAAGTTAAAAACTACAAAAAAACTAAAAAGAAAAAAAAACTAAAAACTAATAAAAAAACTAAAAAATCTAAAAATCTAAATAAACTAAAAAAGAAAAAAAAAGGAAAAAAATAAAGGAGAAAAACCAACGGGGACACCGGGGGAAACAGGGGGATATAAATGACGACCGGGACAAAAAAACTAAAAAGAAAAAAAAACTAAAAACTAATAAAAAAACTAAAAAATCTAAAAATCTAAATAAGCTAAAAAAGAAAAAAAAAGGAAAAAAATAAAGGAGAAAAACAAAACTAAAAAACGAATGTATATACAGACCGGGACACCGGGATACAAATGACGACCGGGACACAGGGAATATAAATGACGACCGGGACACAGGGACACAACTACAACGGGGACACCGGGGGAAACAGGGGGATGTAAATGACGACCGGGACACCGGGACAGGGAATGGTCGATTAGCAATCACCATCAACAAAGCTCAAGGGCAATCATTAGAATCATGAGGTATAGATCTGAATACAGATTGTTTTCCCATGGACCATTATATGTTGCATGTTCAAGAGTCGGTAAACCTGACAATCTATTTATATGCAAAGACAATGGGACAGCAAAGAATGTTGTATATTCGCAAGTTTTACGTAGTTAAAACCATATATATATATATATATATATATATATATATATATATATATATATATATATATATATATATATATATATCTATATTCACAGGTGGGACATAGGGACACAACTACAATGGCGCGTAACTATTATGGCGCGTAACGACTTACGCGCGCGGGGGGGCTTGGGGGGGCGCGAAGCGCCCCCGCCAACTAGGTGTTGGGGTGGCGCGAAGCGCCACCCCAACAGCTAGTATATATATATATATATATATATATATATATATATTATATTATAATTTATTATATTTTATATATTATTATTATATTATATATATATTATATATATTATATTAAGTATATATAATATATATATATTATATATATATATATATATATATATATATATATATATATATATATATATATATATATATATATATATATATATATATATATATATATATATATATATATATATACAACACGAACGAATCAGAATTTATTTTCATTCTCCTTGTTACCTTAAGCTTTGTTCTAAAAAGAGTCAAATTTCCTAACAGTAGCCGTTTCCTAATGGGAACAAAAATACCTCTGGATAGGCCTGGATCGAATAGGTGCGGGGCCCGATTGGATTTGTTTTTGCGGGACCCTATCTATATATCAAATATTAAAATAAGATTAAGTTCCCTATATATTTTACCGTATAATTATCTATTAATCAAGATCCCGGCAATGCTGTATCCATTTACTAGGTCATAATTTCCTTAAGGGGCGCCATTGACCAAGCAAACCCTACAGCGCGATTTGTAATCACGGCTCTATTTAGGGAAATTCGTGAAAAGTCCCTTTCGCAGACATTATGCCACGCCATGAAGTGGTAATACTACGAATTAAATGGATAAAAAATCCAAATATTTCTTTTCTCAAAAAATTAATTGTTTGTTTTTAACGTAATACTTTCCAGAACATTACCAACAATTTTCCTTTTCTCTTATTTGTTAATCCCAGTAGCCGCAAGAGGCACCCCATTTAGTTATTTTATTTTAGCATTACAACATAGGAAGTTTCCAAATTTCTCGTTATCTACAGTATTTTTTTTAATATGTGCCTGAGAAGTATCATTTTGACATATATAATATAAAATTCAAATCAAACAGTTCAAGAAGTTTGACTCTTTCTCACAACTCTACTATTTAAAATAATAAAAAACTTTAGCGTTAAGAACGGGGCGTTTTAGGATTGGACAACCCCTTTCATATAAGGAATAATTTCTGTTCGTTTTAGGTTTTAATGTCGCTCCTTACTTTCAGTTAATAAAAAACTTATTTTATTTAATACAAATAATAAAGTTATATTACCCCTTTGGGCAAGGTAAGCTAATTTGTACAATAGACGAAGAACCAGGAGAGCCACAATTGCAAATAATTTCTGTTACTGGCAGCCAATGAAAACACTTTTCTTACAGAATGTTGTTTTTGTGCATCTTTTTGTGCTGGGCAAAGTTAATGATTATTATTTTCAAGTAGGAATTTACTTAGTTTCCATTTAAATCACCTGATTTTGATTTCTGTCCCTGTAATTGGTAACATATTATGATAGTTTGTTTTTTAATTTGTAAATGGGGAGGAGGGAGGGCCCTTGAATTAGGGCCTCATCTCTAAAATTAGAAATAGCCTTTACTCTGGCTGGATAACTTTTAATAGGATATTGTCTCTATTCTAGAATACAAAAAAGTCAGAAATAATTTGAAGGAAAATTGAGAGGGAAAATTTCTGATGAAAAACAAATTCTAAGAGAATATTGTGACGGTATTGATTATTATACTTTTAAGCAGGCTTGAATAGTGAACCGATCGTCTTTTTATTTGAAAATTTGGGGGGAAGTATGCAATCCTACATAAAATCAGTCACCAGCTAATGCGCCCTTTTTGGGGTGGGGGAAATAGAATGCTAATTCCGAGAATCTCCGAAGGCTACGCATTTGAGTGCCCCTACGATGTTCCATTGACCGGCTAGTGCTGGGAAAAAACCGGTCCCGGTTTTGCTACTTTAGGCACTTCCATCTAAGCTAGGACGATGAAATTTGGCAGGCTTATCAGGGACCAGACCAGATTAAATCAGAAAGGTCGTTTTCCCGATTTGACTATCTGGGGGAGGGGAGTGGGGGCCGGTTAATTCGGAAAAAATAGAAAAAATGAAGTATTTGATCAGATACGGTTGATCAGATCTTAATGAAATTTGATGTTTAGAAGGATATCGTGTCTCAAAGCTGTTATTTTAAATTCTGACTGGATCTGGTGCCATTGGGGGGAGTTGGGAGGGGGAAACCTAGAATCTTGAAAAACACTTAGAGTGGAGGGATCGGGATGAAATTTGGTGGGCAAAATAAACAGAAGTCTTAGATACGTGATTGACATAATTGGAACGGATCCGCTCTATTGGGGGGGGGGGATTCTGAAAAATTAGAAAAAATGACGTAATTTTAACTTACGAAGGAGTGATCGGATCTTCATGAACTTCATATTTAGAAGGACCTCGTAACTCAAATCTCTCATTTTGAATTTCAACCGGATCCAGCGTCATTGGGGGGTGGTAGTTGGGAGAGGGTGGACCGAAAATCTTAGAAAATACTTAAAGTGGAGAGATCAGGATGAAACTGGATGGGAAGAATAGAAACTTGTCTAAGATACGTGACTGACATAACCGGACCGGATCTGCTCTCTTTGGTGGAGCTGGGGGGGGGGAATTGGAAAAAATTAGGTATTTGTAACTTACGAAAGGGTGACCAGATCTTAATGAAATTTGATATATAGAAGGATCTTGTGCTTTAAAGCTCTAATTTTAAATTTCGACCAGATCCTGTGACATTGGGGGGAATTGGAGGAGGAAACTGGAATTCTTGGAAAACGTGAAAATTGGGGTATTTTTATCTTACGAATAGTGATAGGATATTAATAAAACTTGATATATATAGAAGGATCTTAGGTCTCAGATGCTCCATTTTCGAGTCGAATTGGATCCGGGGACATAGAAGGTTGGAGGAGGGAAACAGAAATCTTGGAAAACGCTGAGAGTGGAGAGATCGGGATGAAATTTAATGGGAAGAATAAGCACAAGTTCTAGATACGTGATTGACATAATTGGAACGGATCCATTCTCTTTGGAGGAGCTGGGGGGGTGTTAATTTGGAAAAATTAGAAATATTGAGGTATTTTTAACTTCAGAACGGATGACCGGATCTTAATGATTTGATATATTTCCCAGATTCGACCGTCTGGGGGGCTAAAGGGAGAGGAAAAATTAGAAAAAATGAGGTATTTATAACTTACGAGTGGGTGATCGGATCTTAATGAATTCTGATATTTAGAAGGACATCGTGACTCAGAGCTCTTATTTTAAATCCTGACCAGCATTAAGTCTTTGATTTTCCTTTTAAATCAATCTATTGATTATTAGAATTTTGTTAGAGCTCATGCCATATGAGCTCTTGGCTCTTAGCTCTTCTTGCCTCGTCACAAGTGCCATATGAGCTCTTAGCTATTGTTTTAGGTTAGGTGTTTGATATAGTGCGTTCTGAGTGCCCTGCTTTCCATGAATCTATGTTGCAGTTTCCATAATTTTGAAACTAAAATATTATATATTTACATCATATTTTGCTATATTTCGTAGGGATTAACTTAACTTCACTTCTTAGGTGTGTTCGCTATAACACGTAAGTACTAAGGGGGAAATACTCCCAAAAGTTCAAGGAATCTTAATGAAAATTCCACAATCAGATTCAGGGTGTGACAGGACCCTACTGTTGAGGTAATAGGACAGGTTTGAAAATGAATTTTGAGAAGACTAAGTCTCTAAGGCTATGAATAAACCATGATGAAAAGGTGACGAAAAGATCGATCAAGTGGACAGCTTCACTTGCCTAGGTAGTATTATTAGTAAATACAAAGGGTGCAATGAATATTTCAGAAGTACAATAGCTATGGCCCGGTGTGTTTTTTCGCAGTTGGATAAGGTTCAAAGAATAAGAAGATAAGTCTGTGAACCAAGATTATAATATTGGAGCTACAGTGATGACAGTGGTCAAGTATGATTTTGAAGCATAGGCGCTCCGAAATACGGAGGAAGATTTCCTAGATGTTTTCCAGAAAAATTACCTAAAGACTGTCTTGGACACCCGAGTGACTTTCCGCATATCAACCTGTATGCTGTCCAAAAATATGGTTCAATTCCGCTTTCTAGGGCTCTAATGAGAGAAAGGTCGAGATGGCTAGGGCACGTTCTGCGGAAGAAGAATGAAAGATTGTCCTTTTGGGCCAACCGTCCATGGCTAAATGAAAAGCAGATCATCCTTGTTTGGGTGGGAGGATGTCGTAAGGAAAGATTAAAGGGAAATAGAAACTTCCTGGCAAGGCGTAAAGAGGGAGGCTTTGAATTGACGGGGATGGAGGAGGAGCGTGCGTTGCTGTTTTGGCTTCAGGTGGCTTGGTGCTGTGGTGAGTTGTTAGTAGTTAATAGTAGATGCAGAAGGTGATAAAAGCAGCCATCCATAGAGCTGAAACATGCCCTGAACAAATGAGCAGCTCTGTAAGCTGCAGCTGCTGCCTCATCAAGCCTTGGGTATCGACACTAAAATTAGACATTGCTGTACCAGGAAAAAGGGAAAAGGATTAATACCCTCATTGGCAAAAGGCATCTCTTCCAAGGAAAATTTTAAAGTTTTTCAACCTTGTATTTTTGAAATATAATTTTCTTTTATATACTGTTGTTTTTGGATTATTTAAATCATTTCCAATTAAAATATAGTTGAAGTTTGATCGAAAATAATTGTGACCGAATCGTAGTCATTTGACAAGGAAGTATGATGTGTACAGGTTTAAGATGTAAACTTACATTAAAAGAGGGAATATCCTAATGCTTAAGGTTTTGTTTCCTGTGAAAGTTTTGGTATGGTGATTCTCTAGTCAACTATGCAGACCAGGATTAAACAATAGTCTCACTAGGCCCGGGCCTATATGCACGTAATGCCAGGTGGCGCAATACACTGAGTTCTTAACACAAAAGGGACTGATGTGATTCATCGTCAAAGTGCCAGGTGCACTCTGCCGCTGCGCTACCTGTTTACAGAAAAATGATTTTAAGGCAACATAAGAATTCTGTTGGCACTTATAAACTATCAGATGTCTCTCAAGAATGACAGTTTAGAGTTTGCTATTCTCCCTTTCATTACTTTCGGCTCATCAGTTGCGTTCTGTTCAGTGCCTCTTCTATCCCCGAATTTTAGGATATTTCCCGAAAATCTCGCAGAAGGGAGCGGCAAAAAATGCTTGGGCTTAGAAGCATCAATGCTTTAAAGCTGACCCTGCTCCTAGGGCTCTAGTTTACCAACTAAAGGCGAAAATTTATTATCACTCCGTAGCTGACGTCCACTTCTATCCATGAACTAGATTATATTTTGAAATTTTGGGTGCAAAGTATAAAAAAAACGATGAAAATAGGTTGAGAAGGCTTGAAAAAAATACAGTAATCCTATA
This sequence comes from Artemia franciscana, assembly GCF_032884065.1. Classification (NCBI taxonomy): domain Eukaryota; kingdom Metazoa; phylum Arthropoda; class Branchiopoda; order Anostraca; family Artemiidae; genus Artemia; species Artemia franciscana. Next base: position 19,866,590 of record NC_088867.1, on the reverse strand, counting down.
GTTTTGGTAAGTTTAGATCCTTTTTAAGGAAATAAATCTAAGTAATATCATAATACTGGCTCAGTAAATGGCTAGATGTGAGACTTGTTATTGCGATGATTTAAGTACTTTGTCGTTTTATTGCAAATCAGTAGAGGGTTTGTTGCAAAACCGCTTGTTTTAGAGGGAATATTACTTTCGAGCAGAATTACTGCAGATTTTTGCACATTGATGTTATTACCTTTTTAAAAAGAACCTTGCAAGATGAGGAACAAAAATGATGGGCGGTGGGGCAAGTTTAAAAAATTACTGATATAGAAACCATGGTAATTATTCACAAAAAAAACATGGAAATTTGAATGACCGAGCATTAAGGCGCTCATGCATGCCATCATAGGCCAGATCAGGCCTATAAAAATACGCTGAGGACCAAAACCATTAAAATACACATCGAACGTGGTCTGAGATAATAAATCAGAAGATTTTAAATAATGCTCTTATCCACAGGAGCAATTCCAGCGAGACAAAGTGGCAATTATTGTTGGCGGTGGTGCTGGTCATGAGCCATTTGGACCAGGTTTTGTTGGACGAGGAATGGCTGCTGCTTCTGTTCTTGGTGGGGTTTTCTCATCCCCACCAGCAGGACCGATCTTAGCCGCCATAAGAGCTGTTGGACGTGACAACCCAGGTAAGCCTTTTTAAAGATATACTATAAAAACATCGTAAAATGAAGAGCAGGTTTTCTTGCCAGTATTTGCAGCGCTACCAATGTAGATGAAACGACATTATTCTTGGCAAAATATTTTCTGGCGTGTACGACTGTCGAAATTATTCTCGCTACTGTTTTAAATGACCGTTTAAGGACTGTTTAGCCACAATGAAGACTAAATTGAAGCTGTATGACAGCTTTCACTGATATCGTCGAAGATGGGAATCGTCTTGGTCACAGATTGTCATTCCCATAACCAAATATAGATCCACTTGACCTGAAATACTTTGTCAACAAGCAGTAAGTGGGGGGTATTAAGAAGGCACTTATACTATGTCGTTTAGATCTTTTGAGGCAACTAAGAGGGTTTAGTGAAATTACTACTGGTAATTGATACCCATATAGCACAATTATGAAAAAAATTCAACCGGAGCTGTAAGAGGCTGTGCTCCTCTAGAAACAAAGCGAACAAGTACACTCGACCATAGGCCCACTTTAGGAAGCGTGCTGTAACAGAGTTTGCATCAGAGTCTATTGATTGACTTTATAATGTTTCCCATTTCGAATTTTCCTTTTCAAGATTTTTGATTTTGCCCGTATTATAATTTCAAATCATATTTCATAATTTGGGAATAGCGGACGGTTAAAATTCAATTTATGGATCTAATGAAAAAAAAATAACTTTTTTTCAGCTGCCTTGCTGAACGAAACAATATGTTATGATCAGATATGTATGCTGGAAATTTGAACGTTGTGACGGCGCGATCAAATCTACCAAAAAAAACCACCTGTATTAAAGGATTCCTCAATTGTGAAACCATGGTATTTTGAGCAGCCAGATCTCAAAATCCCTCCTCTCTAAGTTCCTGGTCGTGATCTTCGCACCGAGATACCTTATGATTGAGTTCTGCTAAAGGGTTTCTGGCTAGAAACCCTTATTCCCTTTATATACTGCTAAAATTTGACAATATAACTAACTACCAATAAAAAACGTCAGTATACTTTCAAAATATGATGTAAATATTGATATAGGGCAATTGAAATTATTCGACAGGTTATGAAGTTCACTGATCATATTCAGGATCCTGTCTGAAAAATTTGTCAACTCGTCTATGAGTTTGTACTCCAGCAATAGCAGAAAATAATTGTGTTGCATTGTTACACTTTTAAAAATGGAAATAAAAAGGACGTCTAGAAGGAAGTTTTCTGGAAATTAGTGGGTGTTGGTGAGAGCGTATGTTATTTTTTAGTCCAAAACTACATGGTCCGTTTAACATTTTCTTAACTATAGTGACATATAGCGATCGCAAATTCTGTTGGTCTGTCGGTCGGTCTGTCTGTCGGTCTGTCTATCTGTCTGTCCCGATTTTGCTAGTTTAGGCACTTCCAGATAAGCTAGGACGATGAAATTTGGCAGGCGTATCAGGGAACAGACCAAATTAAATTATAAATAGTCGTTTCCCCGATTGGACCATCTGGGGGGGGAGTAGGGAGACGGTTAATTCGGAAAAATTAGAAAAAATGAAGTATTTTAATATACGAACGGGTGATCAGATCTTAATGAAATTTAATGTTTAGATTGATATTGTGTCTCAGAGCTCTTATTTTAAATCCCAACCGGATCCGGTGATATTGGGGGAGTTGGGGGAGGGATCGGGATGAAACTTTGTGGGAAGAATAAACACAGGTCCCAGATACGTGATTGACATAACTGGAACGGATATGCTCTCTTTGGGCAAGTTGGGGGAGATTTAATTCTGAAAAATTGGAAAAAAATAAGGTATTTTTAGCTTACGAAGGAGTGATCGGTTCTTAAGGAAATTTCATATTTAAAAGGACCTCTTAACTCAGATCTCTTAATTTAAATCCCGACTGGATCCAATTTTATTGGGGGGAGCTGGGTGGGGGGGGTGGAAATCTTGGAAAACCCTTAAAGCGGAATGATCAGGATGAAACTTGGTGGGAAGAATAAGCAAATGTTGTAGATACGTGATTGACATAACCGGACTGGATCTGCTCTCTCTGGGGGAGTTAGGGGGGTCCAGTTCTTTGGTGAGTCTGGTGCTTTTGGACGTGCTAGGACGACGTCAATTGGTAGGCGTGTCAGGGACACGCCTACCTGCACAAATTAACTTGATGAGGTTGTTTTCCCTGATTCGACCATGTGAGGGGCTGAAGGGGGAGGAAAAATTAGAAAGAAATGAGGTATTTTTAACTTACAAGTGGGTGATTGGATCTTAATGAATTTTGATATCTAGAAGGACCTCGTGTCTCAGAGCTCTTATTTTAAATCCGGACTGGCATTAAGCCTCTGATTTTCCTTTTAAATCAATCCGTTGATTCTTATAATTTTGCTAGAGCTCGTGCCATATGAGCTCTTGGCTCTTCCGACCTCGTCAAAAGTGCCATATGAGCTCTTAGCTCTTGTTTTGACTAGAAACATTAAATTTGTTTTAACCCTATCAAGGCTGGTCTCAGGGATGTAGCCAATGGTGGGTCTTGGGCCCCTTCCCCTTCTTTGTACAAAAGGAGTAAAATATAAAACTGATGTATATAGGAAAGAAGAAGAAGATGGAAAGGAAAAGAAGAAAAGTCTTGTTACGCTTGCACAAGAGAAGTGGTATTAGGCAGGGATTCGGACTAGGTATTCCACTCCACCTCACCTGCTTGTGCCAGAACAAAAAACAAAAAAAACAAAACAACAAAAAAGAAGGAAAATCGTATATACGCCTGGACAAAGAACTTTTATTAGCAAAGAGAGTCGCCATGGGAATCCATACCTCCCCTTCCGGAACAAAGAGATTCCTAAAGTGGAAATAGAAGGAAAGGTAAAAAAAACAGCAGAAAAATCATAGATACACCTAGACAAGGAAGAGAAGTTAGGCAGAGACATAGCAAAATGAGAGTTTGCCTTTCTTTAGAAAGCGGTAGTAAAAACCGAAAGAAGAGAAAATGGAAGAAAGAAAGGAAAGAATTGTCAGAAGAAATAGAATAAACCGTATATGCACCTGAATAAAAAAGTATTGCTAGCTAAGGATGTGACAAGGGGGGGGGGGGGGTCCAAAACCCTCCAGGAGCAAAGGAAAACGTAATACTGAGGAAAAAAGAAAAGAGAAAAATCGTATATACATCAGACCAGTAAAATGAAATTAGGAGGGGATATGGCATGGTTGGTTTCAGTCCCACCTCCGTCAAAGACGATTGGATAAGAATAGAAAGAAGGAGAAAGAGGGAAACACATAAAGGTAAAACAAATCATAGACACACGGTGCATAAAGAAGATTTGGAAGGTATATAGCCAAGGGGGTCTGTACGCTCAATCTCGTCTTTATTCGAGAAGGGTCAAAAGAAGGAATAAGCAAAAAAGTGAGAAGTACAAGAATTGTAGATAGACTTACACAGAGAAGATATATTCGGTAAGGACTTAGCAAAGAGGGGAGAGGGTTCAGGATTGTCTTCAATTGAGACAGAAATAGAAGAAGTGGAAATAAAAGCCAAAAAGAAAGAAAGGAAATAAGGAAAAGAGAAGGTGGAAATTTATAGATATATCTTAACGAATAATGAGATTTGGTAATGAACAGTGGGACTAGGCCCTCCGGTACAATAACAGATGGACAAAAATAGAAGATGGAGGACATGATGGAAGACGGAGGAAAAAAAGATGGAAGAAAGAAAATCGTAAAGAAACGGAGAAAGTCTCGTGTGAAAAAGAAGTCCGAGCAGGTATTATCCAATTGCCAGGTCTAAATCAGCCAACTCAATAGAATTAACGCTAGTTATCACAACATTTGGATCTGATATTATACTTTCACAAAGTAGAGAACTACGGGTTTGTTCCCCTTTTTGGGCTCCTGGAAAAAACCTAAAATATATCATATTTTTGAAAATCATACAAGGGGGCTAGTGTCGTCTGCTTTGTGCACTAATGCTTCAGTATTTTCATAAAAGCATTTTGAAATACAAAAAGTATAGCCGGTTTGTAATTTTTTTTATTACTGTGGGCCAACGCCTCAGTAACCTTCACAAGGTTACTGAGGCCTCTGTATCCACTGTGGTCTAATCTAAGACACTGCAAGCTTTTAGTCAAAAATGAAAGAAAAGGTACATGTCATAACAAAGAAAAAGAAAGATTAAGATCTATACATATATTTCTATGGACAGACAATTGACTATGACGCATAAGAAAGACTATGCAAATTTAAAACGATGCAAGTGTTTTTATAGCATTTCAGCTATATTGAATAAAACACTCTGATCTCGAAAACAAATTAGAAAATTTCAGTTTCATATAGTTTTTTTTTGAATGGTTCAAAGGTTGAAAACCTTGAACTAGCCTAGCATTATTTAACTTTCTTTACTTACAGAAATGTAAATAACGAGAAAATAGAAAAATCATGAGATTTTTTAGTATAGAACAATAGAAAAGCTATGAAATTGTAAAGAAGGGTGGAAAACTTCATCTTTAAGACTCGTATTACAAAAGTTTGAATTTATATAGCAACTGTCTGAGCCTCACTAATGTACTCTTCTAAGTCGTGACCAATAAGGCAGAGTATACGAGAGTGCTCGACTATCACTGTCTTCGCTATATTCTGCACACTACTCCTTATGCCACGAGTTCAAACAGCAAAAGAAGGAGTTAAAAGGCACTAAGGCAAACGCACTAGTTGTTATAAAAAGGCGTTGGCTTAAGCTCCTCGGTACTACTTTGTGTTGTTTCCAAGGGACAATATGTTAATCTTGTGGTTAATCTTGCGATCGAACCTCTTCTCATTTTGCGTCACAGTTAGACATTATTAACGCTCTTTCAATGATGACGTGTGTCGCCTCATTATGGCATATTAATGCAGATCAAGAGCATCTAATTCTGGTCTTTGAAAATATACATCTCCGAAGAATTTTGAACATACACAGGACATGTCAAGTCTAAAAAAAAAGCTCCGAAAATCACCATCATGGCATTGTGGCATTGTATCAACGTCAAGGCATTGTCTTGCGAATGTAGGACCTAGAATCCCAAATCAACCTTGTAGTAGGAACCTAAAAATAGAGGAGAAAGGGTCTTCTCAGATCACCGTACGTGGCGCACACCAGTCAAATCTACGCCATCAACACGCTCCTGCAACCTGAGTGAGAGCATGTACTGGTCACAACGGGATACCGCAATGAATGGAGACTGCTTGTCGAAACCCTTGGTGCCTTTGGAGGCACAGAAGGGTCATGTTCCCTGATATTAATAGAGTCAGGACAAAGACTGGTGAACGATTACCGAAGAAGCTGCGGCTAATTGGTCAAACCAGTCGCCAGAAGAAATACAAAGGTCCTTTGCTGCCAAGTAAAGCAGTTCATAGCCTGGTTCCCACTGAAAATTAAAAAGAAGGAAGTAGTGTAAAAACCATTGTATGGAAATTGTGCCTTTTCTTGTGAAGGACACAAAGAAAAGTACTATTTTGGACACTGAAAAAATTCAGCATCACCTTTCTAAAAGCTCAAATCCCTCCTCAAGATATGACAGTGGATGTTACTCAGTTTTTATTAAAACAGACGCTTGAAAATCTTAAATTTTCTCTTTTTTTCAACTTCATAGTAATCTTCATTCTATTCTAATCTCTTTTTATTTAGCTGGAGTACTTCTACTTCCATTAAATTATACTGGAGACAGACTCCATTTTGGCTTAGCCAGTGAGAGAGCAAAGCTTGAGGGGTTCAAAGTCAAAATGGTCCCAGTTGGAGACGATTCTGCTGTTAAAACTAAAGATAGCGCTGCTGGTAGACGAGGACTGTCTGGTACACTTTTTGTCACAAAGGCAAGTAATTAAAGGAGTTTTTTTTTTATTCAAATCAATGTTTTGGTCCATATTTTTCTAAGCATCAAAGATTTTAGTGCATGCCCTGGTTTCAGAAACTGATGGTAGACTAAATAATTTAAAAAATAATAGGGTCGCAATTACCCTACTTTCAAAATAAAGAGTGGTTACGCTATGAAAAATTAAATTGAACATGGAAGGCTAAAATCTATGTTAGAAGAAAAAAATTATTCGACTTTGGTATTTTGATAGTGTTTCGATAGTGTTTAATCTTTTCTTTCTTGATGTGTTCAGTGATTAAATTGGACTTCAAAAATTTATCAATTATAAATAAAATAACCATACGAAAATGACAAATCAAATATAAGACTGGATACAGAATATGGAAAAAGAGATTTTCCGCATCAGGGTTCCTTTCTGGTTTTTTTTTCTATATATTGTTGGTTTCCTGTTCAACGACAAATGCTGAATATTAAATCTCATCGGTTTTCAGTATAATTGGTATTTTTCATCGTCGCCTGTATTGGGGCCAAAGTCTAAAGGGGCTTTTCGGAACTATTGCCTCCTGCTTTGCTTAAAAATAAGAAATACATTTTAAGCGCTACACCTTGAATTTTTATGTGAAATAATTGATATTTCCGGTTAAAAAATATGATTCTAAAATTTCTCCCCTTAAGTCTTTTCAACACCAAAAATCTTTATCCATTGAGTGACATTGGGGCTGTTCCCTAAAGCTGTTTTGTTGGATGTACCACGGATTGAAAGAATCAAAAACACTGGCAAAAAAATTTCGATTTAAATATCTCCAAAAAAGAAGGACATGGTTGATGGCCTTGTTTTTGTCCTTAGGTGATGTCTGCAGAATTGCGAGGTGCCCCTTTTTTGTATGTTTTTATGTGAGACCGAATATTTTTCATGAATTTACAGGTAATCAGCAATTTCAAATTGAAATTCCTCAAAATTTTTTGGCTGGAAACGTATTTTGGGTTTAGGAAGTTGGCGCATATTAATATTAAGATTAATACATAAAGAAGAACTACTTAGACAACTATTTATTTTCCTTCCTTATTGAAAATCCCTGAGGGTTCCGGCTATGCCATAAATGATAAACTTCTAACCACAAACTATACAAAGATTTGCTTTAAAAATCCACAGTTTAAAGAGTGACACTGGACTAGTACCAACAATAAGAAAAAGTTATTTCTTTGGATAAATCACAGTTATTGGACATTAAATCATATTGCTTAGTGCTGCGGTGAGTTGTTAGTAGTAGTAGTTGTAGTAGTAGTAGTAGTAGGATCATGTTGCGCAGCAAAAATTTCAAGTTTTTTTTTTTTTTTTTTTTTTTTTTTTTTTTTTTTTTTTTTTTTTTTTTTTTTTTTTTTTTTTTTTTTTTTTTTTTTTTTTTTTAACGTGCTACAAATTATATTCTTAGCTGATAGCCGGTGACCCTGAGATTTAAGTTTCATATTCAATAAGCTATTAAAGCAACGTGAAGCATAGAAAAAGCAAGTAATAGTATTAAAAAAATTATATTATTGCTGTTTAACACGAAGTACAGCATTGTAAAAAGTATAGCGTTATTGTGTATAGTGTTGTACAATAACGTACAGTGTTTATTTATGTTGAGGTTCCCAGGCAAGCTCAAATGAGTTTTACGAATTTAAGCCATTTTCTGGGTTTTTAATCCCTTTTGTAAAAAATTGGAAACTTCCTTGTTTCAATTACATTTTATGGTTTACTGTATATTTTCTAAATGTTGAATATTATGCAGTAGTATAGCATATTGAATCAAGACTTAAAAATACATTTCTGAACAGACAAGTTGTCTTTGAGTCTTATTTTTTCGGATTTGCGCTACTGTGAACGAGAATTAGTGTTTCATTTTGATAACCATAGTATTTTAGCGGTGGGTTATAATTTTTTTTTGGGGGGGGGTCAATCGGGCAAAAAAATAAAAGATGAATAATATTGAAGATATGAGATCATGATTGTTTATAGTTATAGTAAAAGCTTGGATAATCGGATTTTCCATTCACATAGGCCTATCGACCCTTATTAATCATACATGCTATTACTATATCTCAGTTTGACAGTATAACATTTAAGTTTCAAATTTCTAGTGTGTCTATCGTTTTTTTTTACTTTCTGGGTCGACTGTAATTTTAGTCATATCATAAACATCTAGGGCCACTAGATATCTACTCAGGGACACTGCTCTAGGGTTGGGAGGTATTTTGTGCCACGGAGGCATACTTATTAGACCCTTTGATGGTTCTAAGAAAAATGATTATCTCAAAGTTTGACCCAATATCATTGGAGTTACGAGAAGGTCTGGGTAGCAATAAATGGTACTTGAGGAAAGCCGATTGCCCTCAAGTCATTTATGGTTCGCAAAAAAAGGCAATGAAATTTCAATTTCCGCTCGAACGAGCACCTCCTAAGTTCTTACAACGCCACCTTTCATACGAAGTGGCCAGAGAGTGAAGTTTTCTGACCCTTTGTCGAGTCCTTTTTGAAGGGGGGGAGGCGGTTGACTGTTTTGAATTTATCATGAATAAAAAATTTTTACCCATGTCTGTTTCTTCTTCCCATCTCCCTCCGTAGGCTCCAAATTGTTTGATCCTTTTGACCTAGATATTGACCCCGTAAAGTTTTAAGCCGATCGTACGCCCAATGTCAAGTAAGCCCTCCTTTAGGTATTATAATTCTAATGCGTAAACAATGAGCAATTTATATGACTAACGGCCCTTGCCACAGGGATTGTGCTGGTCATGCCATCCCTGGAGGCAAATTACATGAATCCTGTCAACTATTTTGAATAGAATGGCTATCTCAGAATTTTATCGGATAAAAGAGGATAGAAGGGCGGGTTGGTTACCCTACAATCACTTTCAATTCTTAAAAAGGTCATTAGAACTTGTACTTCCCAAATCAATTAAATCCTCTCCCAAGTTTGTGCGACTCCCCTCCTTCCACACGAAGTGATTGGGGGAAAAACTAATTAGAGAAAACAATAAATACATCGAAGGTGTTTGGCTCTTTACTTAGGCAATTCGTCTTCTGGATAAATATCTTTTATGGATATTGCAATCGCGGTAGATAACAAAAGCCAATTTGAAAGAGTTGTAACTAAGGACGTTGCTCAAAATAGCTGAGGTGAGAGTTAATTATAAACAAATTTTACAGATTTGTGGGGCGTTAGCAGAGCAAGGATCTGAGCTCGGTAAAATTAAGTCCGAAGCGAAGCACATACAAGAGCACCTTGGAAGCGTCGGAATTAGTGTCCAAGGATGTACTTTACCAGGTCATTCCACTTCTCTATTCCATTTAAATCACGGCGAAGCTGAACTAGGCCTTGGAATTCACGGCGAAGCTGGTGTAAGAAAGGTGCAATTTAATAATGCAGAAGAAGCAGTGGGTCAGATGTTTAATATCTTAATGGATGCAGAGTCACCTACTCGATTACATCTAGATGGGGATAGTGATGTGGCTTTGATTGTTAATAATCTTGGTGGTACTTCTATAATGGAACAGAACGTCATGATTGGAGAAGCTATCAAACATCTAGGTAATTATTATAATAGGTCCTATAGTTATTTAAATTCCCAATGTGCTGTTTCCAACTATCTAAATGAGTAATTATTAGTTTCAGTTGTGGATATATTTCTACCATTGTATGTCTGTGCGCTGTGTGAATGTGTCTTGTGAATTGCCCACCATTTAATAATAGAAAAAAGGTTTTTGAAAGAAAATGGCTAGCTCCAAGCTTTATTCTTGTCCCAGATATAATTTAGGTTTTGAAGATATGGTACACATTTTAGCCGGGTGTCAGCAGCTTCTACTGTAAGAAATAATTTTTTGAGAGTGATACTCTTGATTCCTGCAGATCCTGCAGATGACAATCCTGCAATCCTGCAGATGACTTTCAAAAGGGGAATTATTCAGGTTTGTTAATATATCGATGAAGTGGCAAGGAAAGCAGACTAAATTTAGTTGCTTTTTTTTATGTGTGTGTGTGTTGGTGTTTTTTTGGGAGGGGTGGGATGGTTAATGTTGATTTTATTATTTTGCCATGCATGTCATAGATTACTATTCTAGATGGCTTTGTTTGGTCTATAGTAAAATTATTTATTTAGTTATTGGCTGTTTCTGGTGCCTTATTCTTTCTCTTTCTTCTTTTTTCTTTGTTTTTTTTTTACTTCTCTATTGTAGTCTCTCACTCTATGCATATTCTTCGTTTTCTTTTTTTTTTCTCTAATTTCAAACCTTTTTTTACGTTGATTGACTTCTTGTCTGCTCTACTAGACCAAAAAGTGCATTTATAGAGGTTCTAAGTTCTGATTGAATTCAAGGGACTCTGGTTAGCTTGCTTTTGAAGTACAGCATGTACAGCTGGGCTTGGTCTCCGGTCTTGGTACTCTGATGATTTTTTAGTATTAATAATAATAATAGCTTTTCGGCATTGATCATTTCAGTGGAGTCATCGGTCTTGGCAACTTATTAGTCCTTCAAATTTGTTTTTTATACAAAAAAGGAAAAAATGTAGAGACGAAAATATACAATAAAAAAATAAAAAAGAAAAGTAAAAAGGATTTTCAGCCGATAGAAAAGAAATAACGAAAAAATAAAGCCAATATTTTTATAAGGTCCTCCACCAAGCCATCCACAGCATTATAAAAAAAGGGAAGAAATAAAAAGTTAAATTTCTTGGCGGAGGTCCTTGCCGAAGTGTCTACTTTGTCTTTCTGTTGTTCCTTTTCTACTAGCTGAAAATTACCTTAGTTGCGGTTTCTAATTTATGATTAATTTTGTTTTTGTTCTTTTTTTTTCTTTTTTTATCACCGTCATGTATAGCCAGTGGGGTCTTAGTTTTTTAAGTTTTAATTTGTTTGGATTTTCAGAGCCCTTTCAAATGAGAGGTGCTGTTTTGTAAATAGTAAGGCAGGTTGTCTTCTCTTCTGTCCTTCCAAGGTCAGAAACAGTATTTAATCCGGATGCTCTCAGTGGAACTACCTTAGTAGGTGTTTTTCCGGATAATCTCAAGTGTGCTCGGATCATTTTTCTGTATAAAGGTGGACCGAGAAATGATCCAGCAAATTATCGACCAATTTCAGTTTTATCAGTATCTAGTAAAATCTTCGAAAAGGCTATGCTTTCTCGTCTCCTTACTTTACTAAAATCTAAAAAAAATCTTCATGATTTTTAATTTGGTTTCCGAATGAAGCACTCCGCTGAACATGCCTGTATGACCCTTTTGAATTTTATACATTCTGCATTAGATTCGGGATTAATTTTGGCTGCTATATTCCTGGATATTCGTAAGGCATTCGATTCCTTAACCCATAACATTCTTCTATCGAAGGTGTCTTATTTTGGTATTAGGGTAATGTATTTTCTTGGTTTCAGTCTTATTTGAATGATAGGTTAATCACTTTCCGTTCACCCTCAAGAGTGAATTTTGGCATGCCTCAGGGAACAGTTTTAGGGCCTGTGCTATTTTTGATTTATGTAAATGATCTTTTTTATGTAGTATAAAAGCAGAAACTTGTTAACTGCTATAGACTCTGTCATCCTAAGCCTTCCCTTGCCCATAGTGCCAACTATAGTTCACCATCTTCTGATCTACTTGTTTGTTTTGCTGATGACAGCACACTTGGCACTTCGGGAAATGGCGAGTCTGAGCTTCGATTAAAGTCGGAAAATTTGTTTGAGAGAGTAATTTTGTGGTTTGATGCTAATTATCTTACCCTAAATTATCTTATTACCTAATTTTATGATTGCACATGGTAAAGAATGTGATTAAAGGCTCTTTTCCTATTTCGAAAGTTTTAGTTTTCGAGGGTAATAGCTATGTCTGTGGAAAAAATGAAGATATTAGACCATTCTTGTTGATGAAAACTTGTCTTTCAAACGTCACATTGATTTGATGAAAATGAAGATGTGCAGGAGTCAGGCTATTTCAAGGAATCTTAAACATATTTTCCCTGGATCAATTTTGAAAATCCTTTTTCACTGTTTGATCCAATCTTACGTTTCTTACTGTCCAATAGTATGGATGTCAACCTTTCCTTCATTATTTCAACCGCTTTCTAATGTTTACAATAAAGCTAGAAACCTCATTGAGGAAACTAATTGTTCAAGAGTTATCCCATTACTTGATTTCGAGTCACTGTATATTCTTTCGTGTGCATGTTTTAATTAATCTTAGCTTCAGGGTGACCTCCCCCATCCCCTAAGTATTCCTCCATCTTTTGCCTCTGATCAGAATAATTATAATCTTCGCACAAGGAGTTATAAAACTCCTTGTGTAATGTCAGATTTTAATCCTTAATTGCGAGTCATACTGTATGGAATAAGTTGCCCTAATCTGCTCGAAGGTGTCACTCATTCGGTTTGTTCAAAAAAATGCTAAAAATTCTTGGGCTTCTAAGAAGTTATTTTATCTTTTTTTTTCATATATATATATATATATATATATATATACATATATATATACTCATTTGTCTTCCCCCTTCTTCACAGGGCACAGAACCTTTGGGGGGAATAGTAAAATGTAATATTGAATGTGTATTTCATGATGGATAAATCTTATCTTATCTTAATAGATAAAATGTAGATTTTGGATAGAATGGGGAGCTCTGGATTGAGATAGAAGAGGATGGAGGATGATCATGGATAGATGTGTTGTCCCCAGGCGAATTGATTCTCAGATGGTTTTTTTTTTAATAGTAATTGCAGTTCTTTGCAATAAGGGCTTTAAGAAAGTCGTCTATTTTGTCGTAATTTGCTATCTTGTCTCACTGTTTTCTATTTAGGAATAGTCAATCAACTATTGACGATTATTTGTTTACTTTTCTCTAATTTGTTTTTATCAAAGATTGCTATCTGTCGAATGTTGAAAGTTAGCCAAAATGGGCTGTAATGGAATAGCCTCCATGCAAATCCACAACTAGCCTTATCCAAGGGGAACAAAAAACACGTGTGCTTGACAAGAATAGAGACCCATGTTAATGTCAGTTTAGTCAATAGACTTACGTACAGGGCCAGACTAAAGGGCACTTGGAGTGATTGGACCCCATCGAGCCTTGCATTTGAAAAGGCCCCGTGTTACCATTAAAATGAACAAAAAAAGATTTTGAAATTTAAAGCAAATCTTTTTTAACAAAAGGGGATATATTATGAGTTATTCATAGTATATATTATGATATTCATAGTATATAAGCATATAGTGTGATATATACTTAATAATATAGAAAACTGATACCCGTAAAAGTTCATATCAAATTTATAAATTAGTCAGAATAGTCCTATATTAGAGAGATTTTGCACTAAGTACTTGAACTACTTTGCGTACGTACATTACTATGGATGCTGATTTTATTTAAATATTTAATATATAGAGAGAGCCACGTAAAAAAGGATTCAATCTGGTCCTGCTTACGTCGCTCCACTAGGGTGCTTTGTTTCAGCCAATATTTAGTTAAAGATGGCACCATTTTTGGCTCTCTGTCAATATTTAAGAATTGAAGAATAGTTACGGTGCTTTTGCTCTACCTTAAATGATGTTTTTTTCATTTTATTTTATTTTTTATTCGTAATGAATATACTTGAAAAGGAGTGAAGATCCAAGGGACTGTTCATAAAAACATCCTTTTAATATTAGTGTTGCTTTACTTATCGAGGACATCGAGAGAATCACTATTTATAAAAGCTCTGATGCACAAAAAAAAAAATTTAAGCATAAAACTGAGATCGGTGCAACCACCTCTTTTGATATTAAGTTGATTTTAAATTGGGGCTGACAAGCGCAAAGAGAAATAGTCATATACCATTAGATAATTCAATCTGTTTTGATTCGTATAGACATATTTCCAATTTGAAAGTTTGCCTCATTTTTTTATGATTACTTTTCATTTTTCAGAAGCCTTTGGTGTCAGAGTGCGTCGCTGCTATGCTGGTCATTTGATGACTTCTTTGAACATGGCTGGTATTCAGTTTTCAGTGTTAAAAATTCCTGGAGACAAACAATATTGGTTTGATTTATTGGACGAACCTACTAATGCCCAAGCATGGCCTAAATGTGTTTATACATCTTCTTCTTTTGAGAGGTTCACTCCAAGTTATATCAGTGATGAAGGTCTACGGTGGACGGCCCATTTTGAGGTAAGATTGTCACAAAAAAGGACGTCGTAAGGCATAAAATAAACACTAGACCTCCATAGGTCCAATAATTTGCCTAATGTTACCAATATAAAATATTTATTTTAAAATCAAATTATTACAAACCAAGATGAGACAAATTTATATTTTAGAGTAAAAAAACAACAAGAAACAGACCAATAATTCTAGATATAAGATAAAATATTTATTTTAAAATCAAATTATCATAAACCAAGATGAGACGAATTTATATTTTACAGTAAAAAAAAAAAATAAGAAACAGGCCAATAATTCTAGATATAAGATAAAATATATATTTTAAAATTAAATTATCACAAAACAAGTTTAGGCAAATTTGTATTTTGGAGTAATAAAAACCAAAAAAGAAACAGACTAATAACATCAAAATGTAGTGGTTTAAAAATAAAATTTAAATAAAACTGGCTAGTGAATGCTATAAACGGACAGAATGAATAATGGATTCATTGACTGTTGGGTAGCACCGTCATTTGAATGGTCAACAGAAACACCAAAGGAGAGGAAAGTAAGGGAACTAGTACAGGTAATAAAAAGAGGGGACCTATTGGGACGCTTTATCAATGTTTTAGTGATGTAGACAAAAGGTTTTTCATATATTTAAGGAATGCATTGAATAGGTGACAAGGTAGATGCGGGCTGAGAAACACATTAGGGCGGGCGGAAAATTTTGTATTTTCGGGAAACTTTTTTCAGTGCGGTGGTTTGGTATTACTTTTTTTGCAGTCGAGTGTTGCTAACCTAGTTTTTAACCTGGAACAAATCATTAGAATATAAACGCTGGAGCAACCCGCTTCCATATTTTGTATAGTATCTGCTATAGAAATGAAACATTTTAATCTAAAAACAAAATAACAAGAAACAGACCTTGATTTGGAAAATATTTCTATAACTGAAACCTGGTTGCAAAAGCAAACATTTCCACAGGTACTTGCTAAAGGACTGATCTTGTCTCTTTGATTAAATTCACAAGCGCCAGGAAAAAAAGCAAGATAAATTGGCCGGACAAGCAAAGACACATAAAATATCCATTATATGAGCTTAGACAATTTAGGCTAGAAGTATAATGATAATAATTTAGCTCGCTTATACTATGGCCTAGAATATATTCCAATATATTGTTAAAATTGTTAAATTTGAGATTTTTTTTTATAGACATTTATATATGCGAAAAATAGGGCCTTTGTCGCTGAGGTATGAAAAGTGCCTATGCCAAATGTCTATGCCAATCATGTTAAAAATTAAATAAAAAAAACAAGTTTTTTCAACTGAAAGTAAGGAGTGACATCAAAACTTAAAACGCACAGAAATTACTTCGTATATGAAAGAGGCTGCTTCCTCATCAACGCCCCGCTCTTTACGCTAAAGTTTGACCCTTTCTCTCAATTCTTCTTTCTAAAACAGTAAAAAACTTTAGCGTAAAGAGCGGGGCGTTGATGAGGAAGCAGCCTCTTTCATATACGAAGTAATTTCTGTGCGTTTTAAGTTTTGATGTCACTCCTTACTTTCAGTTGAAAAAACTTGTTTTTTTATTTAATTTCTGAACGTTTTTGAATCAATGCATGTTTTGATTTTGGCTCTCCGCAGAGGAATAATCAAAACGAAATTTGCATATTTTTTTTTTTGGCTCAATGGCTTTCTCATAATTTTGATCGAATGATTTTGAGAAAAAAAGAGCGGGGGACGAAGCCTAGTTGCCCCCCGATTTTTTGGTTAATTAAAAAGGCAACTAGAACTTTTAATTTTTTACGAATCTTTTTATTGGTAAAAGATTTACGTAACTTATAAATTAGCTTACGTAAAGAACTTTTGTATTCTCATGTTTTATTACATATATGAGGGGATTCGCCCCATCGTCAGTACCTCGCTCTTTACACTAAAGCTTAAATTGTATCCCAATTCATTAAGAATGACCCCCTGAATCACAAAAGCCGTAGAATAAGTAGTTGAAATTACCGAAAATACTTTAGCGTAAAGAGTGAGGTATTAGAAGGAGGCGAGCCCCTCATATGGGTAATAATTTCTGTTTGTTTTAAGTTTTATTGCTGTTCCTTACTTCCAGCTGAAAAAGCTTTTTCACTTTTATTTTTTAATTGTTTTTTTTTAAATAATGCTAGTAAATCCTGCTCTCCCTTCATGGAAATTTTCTTCTCCCATTACAAATTCTCGAAGGAAAGTTCCCCCAGCATATCCCCCTCTTCTCAACCCCTCCCCCAAACCAAAAAAATCCTCCTGAAAACGCCTGTATACTTCCCAATAACCATTACTATATGTAAGCACAGGTCAAAGTTTGTAACTTGTTGCCCCTCCCACGGGGACTGTGGGGGAGTAAGTCGTCCCCAAAGACATAGTTATAAGGTTTTTCGACTACGCTGAATAAAATGGCTATCTCAGAATTTTGATCCGTTGACTTTGGGAAAATAATTAGCATGGGAGGGGGCCTAGGTGCCCTCCAATTTTTTTGGTCACTTAAAAAGGGCACTAGAACTTTTCATTTCCGTTAGAATGAGCCCTCTTGCAACATTCTAGGACAACTGGGTCGATACGATCACCCCTGGGAAAAAAAAAAAAAAAAAAAAAAAAAAAAAACAAATAAACACGCATCCGTGATCTGCCTTCTGGCAAAAAATGCAAAATTCCACATTTTTGTAGATAGGAGCTCGAAACTGCTACAGTAGGGTTCTCTGATACGCTGAATCTGATGGTGTGATTTTCGTTAAGATTCTATGACTTTTAGGGGGCGTTTCCCCCTATTTTCTAAAATAACGCAAATTTTCTCAGGCTCGTAACTTTTGATGGGTAAGACTAAACTTGATGGAACTTATATATTTAAAACCAGCATTAAAATGCGATTCTTTTGATGTAGCTATTGGTATCAAAATTCCATTTTTTAGAGTTTTGGTTACTATTGAGCCGGGTCGCTCTTTACTACAGTTCGTTACCACGAACTGTTTGACAAGATCTGTCAAAATAAATAGTCGAGTTAATGGGTAAGTAGTTACGTGGACTTTCGCGCGACAACAAACCCTCATAGGTTTTCTACAGCGCGAAAGTGTTGTTTAAATTATATATATTATTTAATTTTTTATTAAATAAATATATATTTAATTCGCAAACTGTTTTCTAGCTGTCCTCCTTTTACATTGTCATCTACATTACTGGTCTTTTGCGATGAAGAGTTAGAAAAAGCAGTTAAACAATCAAAAACAATGAAGCATCAGAAACTTAGAGCGTGGTAGATGAGTTTTTAAAATGCTGTTATTACAAAGTTGAAAATGACGCTGGAGATTAGCTCCTGGTCCAAGCTGCTTTTCTAAATTTCTTTTCTGATACATGTTGTGCTACTTCGCAGACTGTTTTCTAGCTGTCCTCCTTTTACATTGTCATCTACATTATCTCAATCAAACATAATATGTCAATATTGATAAAATTATTTGATAAAATTATATTGATAAAATATTGATAAAATTATATAATTATATTGATAAAAATTATATGATGTTGGTTAAAAACAAAATAATTATGATGTAAAAAGAAGAAAGTCATTAACGTGCTTTGACATGCATGTTATTAACACGCTTTCTTTGTCATTAACATGTAAACAGGCCATCAATATGCTTTCCCCCTCCCCCAGAGCTGAATACGAATCAGAGTATTAAATAAGCATACATGTAATAAACCTCTGGTAGTACAGTGGATTGATGCTCTGTTTAACAAGGGGCCCGGGGTTTGATTTCCGCTGCCGTACGGTTGGGTGACAGGCTTGCTGCAAAGACCCAGCAACTGAAATCACTAACCTGTAAGTCGACACAAACCTGTTGACGCTATAATTCGTCTGTGGCTTTGGAGAATCTTTATCCTTTTATATTTTATGCACCTAATAACGTACTATTAAAAAATGACATTATTTTCAATAAAACATAGTCTACATCTGTATTTCTGAGTCCCAAGGTTGAGGGACCACGTGTCAAAGGTTGGGTAGTTCTGCCCCGCCACTCTGTTATGTTTTTTGTAAGATTTCCGAATATGCTTAAAGAGTTAAGTTTGTATAGCTTCCAGATCAGATTACGCTTCGTAAGAGATCCTGAGAATTTTGGTATTTTGGTAGCCATGGGCTTTTGAAAATGAGGTTTCGAGGTATTGGTATTAATAACAGACGAAAATATGGTATGTTACTGTCTGAATCTATTCTTTTCATTGCCTTAGGATTTCTAATATCACATTGGTGTAATATTAAATGAGTTGATGGCTTATTCTAATATATACAAGGATAACTGCAAAATTTTTTAGGGATGATATTCAGTGTTGAATTGACTATAGTTATTTCTACCCGACATGATATAAGTTTTTTAGTCCACTTAGGGTCTTTTTATTTCTGATTCTCTTGTAAAGAAGCTATATTTCTGATCTAAAATTTATGTAAGCTCCAAAATCTTGATTGTCGTTATAATTTTTATTATTAGTTTCCGTTGGAAAGAATGATTTATATATATATATATATATATATATATATATATATATATATATATATATATATATATATATATATATATATATATATATATATATATATATATATATATATATATATATATATATATATGACAGAAGATTCTTGGAATTAAAGCAAAACAAAAATGCGTATACTTATTGATGATAGGTCTATGTTGTTTTTCTTTTTATTTTCTACTCTTTTTTATTATTATGACTAGTTGTCGTACCAAAGAATTTTCACATAATATTCTAGCGTACTTAAAAAAACAGTAATTCGTTTAGTAGTATAATAATTAAAAAAGATTAAAATCAATATTATTTTAAAATAACTCACAAAAATTATAAATCGTTGAAGAGGACATCTCATCACGGAGAACCGTATTTAAAAAAAAAAGAATGGTAATAATATTTTTTTATTATTTCTGAAGATAAATAATTGCAATTATAGTTAATAAGTTAACATTCACACATGTATGGGCCAACACAACTAATGCTAAAAACTAAAGTATTGGTAAATATAAGTGAAGGGGCTATGGACGACGAAATAATAGACTTTTCGTCCAAAGTTTCTGGAAATCACTCTCACAAAAATTATAGTTATTATTTTTTTTATGGTCTATGTATTTTGCTAGCATAACGAACAGATATTGAAAGTATCTAAAATTTCGTTTATGACACGAATCCCGGACTGCTTCAACCTCTCCTTTCTTTTACAGGGAAAAGGCCTGCAGCTTAGTGAGAGGGGTCAGATCGCAGCCAGAGAGGGTCTGAGTGCTGCGCTTCTTGCTCTGCGTCATAACGAAGAGCTGCTCAACACACTTGACACTGGTGTTGGTGATGGTGACTGCGGAACTACGCTAGTCAACGCTGCAAATGGTATTTTTAGTGACTTTTTGGAAATCAAATGCTAATGCATCCTAAAAAGCATTGGGGTAAAAGTAAATTGAAAAATCGAAAAAAAGTAATGTAAATAGCAGTTATAAAACTAACAATTGTTTCCAAATGCCTGTTACTGCTTAAGAAAATAAAATAAAGGATAATCAGAAATAAGACTTAGCTAAAACTTGAATCTAGAGCATAAAATAAGTGAAATACTTTTAAAATCGGCAAAATCTGAACCTAGCCGATACCCAAATCTCGGTATCATCATGCAAACATGATTTCCCGGAAAATGATTTTTCTCCCATAATGCCGCATAAACTAACACTCTGGTGGATAAGTATAAATGTCACGAATGATTGTCCCTAAGCATCAAGTACATCAAATCATCCAAGTTATCCACCCCTCTATTAATTAGAACTACAACAAGTGTTTCGACTGTAGAAATCCTTGACCTCAAAAGTATAAAATAAATAAATACTTCTAAATCTCCAAAACATGAATCTATTCGATACCAAAATGTCCAGCTGCTTTGAAAACTAAATTGGCTTGTTAGATGTTTTTCAAAAATTGAAAAGTAGATAAGGCCCGTACCGAGAATTTGGAAAGGAGGGAGGAAGGGTTGACTAAGGAAAATGAAATATTGATAGGTCAAAAAATATTTATTTTTAAATACTTATCCACATTTTGCTGCCTGAAGGACTCATACTTAGACCCATTCTCCACTCTTTTTCTACTTACGCTTGTGTTAACACATTCATATGTTAAGCCAGACCTGGAAATGCTAAGAATTTAAAAATGGCAATAATGTGCTTTTTAATGAGAAAGGTCTTTCTAATATTTGATTATTTTCTAATTAATATATTGGCATCTTAATTAAAGAAAAAAGTTCAACGCAATAAGCCTACGCAAAAGTAATTCACGGCTCGATCAACTTTATTCCTTGAAATAGTAATTTGGCTAGTAAGTAAATTCCATATATTTATTCCATTTAAGAAAATGTAAGATGGACAGATAATATGCGTTGGATTTAGATTCTAAAATCACAAGCAAAACAAAATGAGAAGGCAAATAAAATTACTCACCAAATAGGAACTACTTATAACAACTTCCCTAACTCTTCTCCCATTCTTTCTTCCACCTTAATTAGCTTAAAAATTCCAACTTTCAAACTTTGTTAGTGATCTAATAATTTTGAAAATAGACCTTTTGAACGACGAATTGCCTTAAGAACAACCAAAAATTACATATCCCAGGATCAATCTGCTAAAAAAAAGAATTTTTGAATATATTCACCGAATTAAAAAAAGGCCAAAAAGAAAAATTTAAAAGAAAAAAAAACATATTTACTATGAATTAGGAAATGCAATCGATAATCCTTTCTTTTAAACTAGTTAGGAAATGCCTGCCACCATCAGCGTGGGTTGGCTCGAAAATTGATTATGGCCTTTTTCCTTTTTTTTTGCTCCACCTTTCAACTCCTACAATCTCTTCTCGAAATCTAAAAATATTCCAAACAAGATTTTTAAATAAAAAAAAAAAATTATAATATGATTTGTATTTCTTAGAATCCCAAACGCCTTCGGTAGAATATCCGTGCATCCTTTTTGTTTACTACCTGTTTGAGTGTTATATGTATTTGATGATAATCGAAACATATAAATCCTATTATAAAATACAGAAAGAAAGATTGAGCATATTGATTTTTGTTTTAGCTATTGAAGAGTTAATTGGAGAACTGAATTTTGAATATCCATACACGTTGCTTCTCCAGCTTGGTCATGCGGTAGAAAGTCGAGTTCCAGGAACCACTGGTAAACTATCTTTTTATCTTACTCGTTATAGCAATATTATTTTTTATAATAACGAATTGCAATTTTTTTTTGCAGTTTTTTCTAAAAATGAGCTAGAGTGGGAGAGGGGGAGTAGACGCATTGTTCACCACGCAGGCCCGATGACCTAGTGACATTATAGGCCTTCATATTCATTTGTCCTACGTTTGACTAGTATCTTCATTTAGTTTCTTCAACAGCAGATTTTCGTGTCAAATTCAGCAGTAAATTGAGGCTTTTTGCTTGCTTTAGAAAAAAAACTTTTGGTAGCCTATCAAAATCGTTTCATAGAAAAAGAGCTTTCCTTTTTGGAAAAAGTTATTACCACATAGTCAAGACATCCACGTCATTTTTTTTCTGTTTGTCGTCTTTTTTATAATTCGAAAGCTTTGGAATATTTCGACCGAATTTGCATGGCAAAGAAACAAAATCAGTAACGGATTTGCTGACGGCCTAGATAGAAATACAAACTCAATATGTTCATTTTTGTATGCTAAATTGCAAGCTTATCAAAACCTTGACGGACTAGCTATAGATAATGAGTTAATGTAGTGATTTGCACTGTACTCACTTTTCCTATTTGAGGACTTTGAGGGTCCAAAATAATCCTTCCTTTTTTTTTCTGACGTCAAAGAGTTTTTGGAAGTAAAACAAAATTTACATTTATCAAACTGAATTAGTTTCGATTGCCAAAATACCTTGCTTCTTGAAATTCATTGATTTGACAAAAAATCAAATTGACCAAATTGGCCTCCTGCCTTTTTTAGTTTAATTGGAACAGCATAAAGTGGACGGGGAGGGAGGAAGGTTCGCCTAACCCCCATTAAATATAATAAAGCAGTGAATTTTCAAAATCATAAAAGGATCTTCAGAAATCTAAGCTTTAGATGCCGTGTTAAACGTTCTAATCATCTAGGAAACAAAATCCTCAACAGATTGACAAATTTGCCTTTCTTTGGCTTCAAGTACGGACAAATTGTACGAGTAGATTTGAAAATCTAATAAATATCTAGAAATTATAATGTATATGTTCTAAGTTGTTCGAAATTCTGAAGTATTCTAAAGTATCGATTTTATTTTTTGCATTCGTCACATATAAGCAATGCTACGGCTGGTTGTTGTTTTGAGTAGATGTAAACATGTGTTGACATTAATTTTATGAACAAAAGAATTGTTAGCATTAAGTACAAATCATTTGATGCTAACACTATCGCAATGGTCCACAAGATGAAAACGTTTTTGTCAGTTGCTGTTTCATTATTTCTCATAATTTAACCCGTCAAATAAGCAAATAAACCAATTGATTATTACAACTCAGCCCGATTTAATGAAAATGGATACCCCAGTTTTTAATGGTAATTTATTTTTATGATTTTTTTTTCTTTCCAAATTTGAGGTAAATTGCAGACCATGTTCCTAATGGTGACGTTTTTTTTTTGCAAGTCTTAGATAGGTTGTATGCCATATTTTTTACGAAAGAGTTAATTTCTTATTTCTAAATTTCAGGTGGGTTGTATGCCATATTCTTTACTGCTGCCGCGGAATGGTTCGACACCTCTGAGACAGATGTTAATTGGGCTAAATGTTGGGCTCTCGCTTGGAAAGAAGGGATTAAAGAAATAATTGATTATGGCGGTGCTAAACCAGGAGATCGTACTATGGTATTCAGACAAAATCATATTCCCTTCCTTTTAAGACTAATTAGAATATTATATCTTTAGGTCTGTCCACGAAAATAATCTTTCTTTTGTATGACGTTAAAATAAGTTTGGTGTCGTATCTGTAAGATCTACTATTTAGGTGTAGATAATTCATATGAGTATAGGGGTATACATCATATATTTGGTCACAAAAACAAGAGGGTATAACTAACGTACGTTTTTTTCAAAAATTGCGTTATTATGCTTCCTATAGCTCTCTGAATTTTAATGCACTAGGTATATTTTAAGAGGTTTTTACTTAATAGCAGGCAGGGAGGAGCAGTCATGATTGAAACAAAAACAAAATAATTTTTCGAAATTCCAATAAATTTGTTTTCGAAAGAATATTTTACTATTAAAACTAATCTTGATAATAGTTCTATCCAGAACTAATGAACTAATCATTCCTGAATCAGCTGCAAATGGCAATTTTTTTCCAGTAGCCAGTTTTTATTAAAACGACTTTTTTAAATTTTGGATAACTGTGGTCATGATTAGGTCTTTACTATATTGCAGCTAGATTTACTATCTAGCTTTACTAGATTACCACCAAAACCATGAAACACAGTAAATGATGAATTAAGGGGAATGAGGCTTTCCTAAAATCAGTGGACGCTCACTGTAACAATGTTGAAGTTCTGTCATGGCCTGTAGTTAATTTTGCGCATTTAACTTTTAGTATCAACGAAAAAGATAATTGATGAAGATTAGCCGTCTATGCCTGGAAGCTTCATTTTTGGCATCAGGGGCAGATCTAGAGTAAATTATTGGGGGGAGGGGTTAATGTGACAAGGGCACCAATAAGTAAAATTTTGGGGGGAGAGGGGCAATGTGACAAGGGCGCCAATAATTGACCGAATTGACAAATTTATTAAAAAAGAGTTAAAAACAGGAAAAAACAAGGAATGAAGGTGCCTGAAAAATATTGGGAGGGCCCGGCGTCACCCCGCCCCCTGGATCGGCCAGTGTTAGGCATCTAATACTTTCTTGCTTCAGTCACAATCAAGTTTTTTTTTGTTTGTTTGTTTTGCACGGAGCTGATGCTCTCAGTTTCAAGTTTTTGGAATATTTTTCGACACCCAGCTTAGACCGGGTTAGTCAGACCAGGCTAGTGAGTTAAACCAAGATATATGCATTTATAGTTAGTAACCCCTTATCCAGTTTATGTTAAGCTTCAATTTAAGGAGGAGTTTGCTCTTAAAGCTCCGAGAATCCGTAAAACCTTACGACAGGAAGACCTTACCAAACAGATATATTCGATGCAGGTGATCTGTAGAACAGTTTTTACCACAACTGAGACCCGATACTACTGTTGTTTTTCACTTAAAAGTCTTTACCGAATTCTTCACTGTAAATGGTATTAGTTGTTCTGATTCTTATCAAGCTAGGTCTGAAGCGCTAAGGATTCCTCTCTTACCAGTTTCAAAAAAGGGAATAACACTATTTTGGCAACACCGCCTTACTGTTTTTAAACGTTCTCATTTTCGAATAGTACGTTTAAGGAGTAACTTGGTCTGATACTAACCAAAACTCTAAAAAACGGAATTTCGATAGCAATCGATACATCCAAAGAACTGGACTTTTATGCCGATTACAAATATATAAAATCGTTATGTTTAATATTACCTATCAAAAGCTACAAGCATGAGAATGTTTGCCCCATTTTCTAGAAATGGGGCAACTCCCCCAAAAAGGCTAGCGATATTAATGAGATGGTGAATCACCATCAGATTCACCATATCTGAGAACCCACAAAAGAGGTTTGCATTTATCATCCTGTGCCTAATTATAATTGTTTTTTATTTCTGTGTTTATCTGCTCTTGTGAATCTAAACTAAAGCTATAGGCCTTTGTCACTAGTTTTAGTTGTGTCTAATTATTATTTATTCTTTTTCAAATTTTTAGTTTTAAACATGTCTACCTTTATTTTATTTCTTTTCAAATTATTTGTGTTTCGTTTTACTCTTGTAATACAAAAATCTTATATTTTACAAGAAAACGGTTAGGAATCAGTTTTTTTATTTACTTTTATACATTCATTAATATAAACTGGTATAGAACGAAAGAAAAAACTAAACAAATAAAATCTTAAAAGGTTCCATAATTTTCCATAAAAATTCAAAAATATGCAACTGGCTCTTCGACATTAATAAATTTGAAACATTTTACCGAGCCATGGCGTTGCTTAACGCGTACGATTGATTATATTCAAAAATTACGATTATACTAGCAAAGCAAGTGGTAAGGTTTTGTTTTTGTTAAAGTAGGATGTACTGATTAAGAAAATTATATTTTCAGTCGAGAAGTACAGAAATTTACGGAAATTATGTTTCTGTCGTTTTCTTGAGGCTAATTTGTCGGAAATTACCCAAAACCTCGTTCATAGTGACTGGTACAATCTTTCAAGAATTTTCCAATGGCTGGTCATGCAATGGCTGGTCATGCAATGGCTAGGGTATCCAATCCCTCGAGGCTGTTTAATTTCTTTTTTTTATTTTTTTTATTTCAAGCCATGGTGGGTTTGCTGCTCCTTCCCTGATCCAAGATATTCTTTTTAAGATCTACTAATCATGTTCACGGATCCCCACTACCCTCTGTGAATGTCACAGTACCCCCACCCCAGATGAGTACTGGTTAGTGCTGAAAATTTCATTGTCAATCTAAAAATACCAAGACACATTTGCTGTCATATGTTTTGAGCTTGAGTGGCCGTAAATTCTATTTACATATTTCAATGCCTTCAGGTATAAATGTATTAAATCTATTTTTTGAATAATCCTACTTTTAATTACTAATTTATCAACTCTTCTATCTTTTTCAAATTTCACATTCCTTACTCTAAAAAAATAGTTTTTCTCCCGTTTAGCTTGATGCTTTATGTCCAGCATCGCACAGATTTTTGGAAGAAGGCTTTGACGGTAATACAAATCAAATTTTAGAGAGTTTGGGAAAAGCAATAGCTGCTGCTGAAGCAGGTGCCCAGGAAACAACGAATATGATTGCAAGGTAAAAACAGTTTCTTGCTTAATTCTTTCTTTTCACTTCAAGAATTATGATTTTTGCAACTTGGCCTGCCACAACTATCTTTCGCTCTGTATTGTTTAATTGTTTTCGTTTCCAAAATCAAGGATTTTCCACTCCTGAATGTTAGTGGTTAACGTCTTGTTTTTACTTTTTTAGCTGATGTAATGTTTGACCATCATTAAATGGTATTTAGTGTATGTATCAAGCACAGGAAAAAGCTTTTGGCTTTTTTTCAGATGGAACAAAGTTAAGAATGAACCCCAAAGAACCCGGCAGCAGAGTCACTCAAATATGATATCAAATCCCAGAGAAGCAACTTTTTAGGAGATAGGCATATTATATAATCTAGTCAAAAAATACAAATGGTTTACCATCTTGTACGCTATATGAAGATACAGTTTTTGTTAAAAATTACATTTTATTTCAATATGATCGTCTTTGCTTGCAAAAGGCACTAGATATAGAAATGCTCTTTCAAATTAGTCCTTAAATATCTGTCTATGATGTTTTAGGGCCCCAGTAGCAGCGACGAAAAAAAATTAATAATGAAATGCATAACTGCTTTCCATGCGAAAATGTAATTTTCCCTGTTCTCAAGATAGAGGTCTGTTATTCCTGCACATGGGGTTTTCGGCTACGGGTATTTCATATGGTGCATTTCATTTTTAATCTTACACCATTTTTTAGAGATTTCAGGCTGATTTTCGAAATTCCCATAAATTTGTTTTTGCAATGAACTTTTACCATTAAGATTAACCGAAATTATCGTAACCAACCCTCAATCAGCTTCAAATGGAGATTCTTCTCATCTGACAGTTATTTTTTGAAGCGTTTTTTTTTCGGCTGCTATGGGCTGAACATCGTTCTTAGCTAGCTTGCGGTGCATTCCGCAACCATGATACTGGTTCCAAGTTCCCTTATTCTTCACCAAGAGTAGAATTATATCAGTTGATGTGGTACTACATCTGTCGGAGCCGGATTTTTTTTTACATCCGCTGTCCCAACAAGTCATCATCCTGACTCTTCTTACTTTCTGTTCATTCGCATGTTTCAACTATCTCCTCTGTGATTTTCAATTTATAGGAACAATCATTTTCACACGCATGGGAAATGACACGGGTCAAGAAATCATGACTAATATGTTAGCATACCTGAATGTGCCTAAATTACAGATCTGATAAGCAGGAGTAATTATCCTCAGCTTCGATAAACGGCTTAGATAAGTTGCAGGACCGCGAAAACTCTGCAAGCATGGAAAGTTAGTGATGATAACTAACGTCATTCTTAATGGGTTATTTGGCATAGAGATGGAAAAAAGAACAGAGGCTAGATTCTGCAAAATTTAGACGTTAACCCTCAGTCGCGCAAAATTTTGACGTTAACCCTGAGTCGCGCAAAATTTTGAAAGCATTATTGTAATTTTAAGAGTGTAGCAAAATAACAGGAAAGCTGCTATACAAAAGCAGAGCAAGTATTAAACTTTTGAAATTATGTCCTTTATTTTTTTTGTGTCTTGGCTAGCGTTATTTAAGGTTTTTATTTGTTATTATATGCTGGCTTTATTTTTGTACCCAAACCGGGTTTAACGTAAAAATCTTGCCTAACGTGGTCAGTGTTGTCCTATCAAGGTACTCGCGCCATTTCAACTAGCGCTTGACTGCAAGCGAGTACGCAGGAATTTATACCGAGATGGACGCGGATGGAGAAAATTACTTGGGGTGGGGGGGGGGTTGCGAGACAAGCATAACTTTGAATTTTTTAAGGAAGGGGGCAAGAAACCAAGCCCAAAAGATTTCCAGCTCTCAAGTAGCCTATTTATTTTCAAAGCAGAAGCACTCTTGTCTAGTGATTCCATTAAAATTTTGCTCTTTTCTTATGGTCAATATTTCCAGATGTATGTCAAATGATAAACATTTGTACAGACACAATATTGAAATGGTTGCCAAAAGTTTGTTTATCGATGACCTTTCATCCGGAGGAAAATATCGTCACAAAATGATAAAAATGCGTTTGTTAACAAGCACAAAGCTCAAGCAAATCTCTAAAAATATGTAATACATTTTGTTACATGGAAAATATCAACAAAATATCTATTAAAAGTATAATAAGAAGTGATCAGTCACGAAGTCCTCCAGGTTCATGAACCTCTAGACAAGTGCACTCGAAAGGATGTGAGAGGGCAATTACTCCCTCCCATTTTCTGGGAAAGTGCATAATATGTATATGCATTACAATAATTTGTAATAACCTAAAAGAAAAATACAGCATATTTCCCAAAAAAAGCATTTTTTTTCTCTTTTTTTGTAATTTTAAGGTTAAAATGTCATCGCATGGAAATTTTTAGATCGCAAATCGTTTTAGAACTATCTAAAGGTTGTATTGTCTATTGATGTTCCAAGTTTACGGATATATTGGGAGAAGGGTCGAAGGATTTTCTGTGCAGGGGAAAAGGTGTTATAAGCCTCAAAAGATAATTATGCATGCCAAAGTCTTCAAACCTCAGTGAACTTTCAAATAAAATGGAGAAGTAGGGGAGAGGGGAATTTCTCCGTCGTCTCCTTTCATTCTGAGGAATTTTTTAGAACTAAATCTTTTAAGTGTAACAAAAAAAAAGACTATATTCATAACATGAATATGAATTTCATATGCATACTACAACAGAAGAGGGAGGGGCACTTTGTATAAAAAAGATTTTTTCGAAGAAATCTCCTTGAAAAGTGCGAAAATGATGAACCTAAAATTCTTTCATTGATGACGGAAGCATTGTTGCATAAATATATATATTTGAATATACAAAACGGTGGTTTATGGACGGGGGAGTGGTGACAGTATTTCTCACATTCAAGAGAGCCCTGGATCAAGTAGCTTATTGTAGCAAGCTGTAAATAAAGAGCGAACCTTTTCAATAGAAACACAAGTCAAAAAAAATGAAGGTTGATCACGATGTTTGTATTAAAAGCATCTGCTATTTATACTGATTCTATATATGCAAAATTAATTAATTTTAGATTTGCCCAATTTTAAAAGAGGCAATTAACGTATGAAGATTCTCAAGGTTTTACAAAAAGAGGCCAAACATTCTAATGAGGGAAAAAGCATTTTGGTCAATTGGTTCTTACAACTAGAACTATTTCCAATAATGCTTCTAACAAAAGAAAATCTTATCGGGAAGGGGATGAAAGCACTATGCTTGACTAAATCAAAAATTTCGGAAATCTATTGTGTTTGTGTCAAACGCATAGCCTGCATTTGAGAAAGTAAGGATTTGCGCCATAGGTTGGATAATACATGCCGAAAAATACACATTGTCAAAAGCTTAAAAACAAGTGAAGGCTCTCATTGTTATTTTAAACAGATTTTGGTAACGAACTAAAGAGTAACCGATAGTGTTAATAGTAGGTAAAGAGTAGGCACTAGTTGATAAAGGTTGCCCACTGTAACCGAAAGTCTAAAAATGGAAATTTTGACGACAATAAATATATCGAAAGAATTTGCTATTTACGTTTATTTAAGATATTCAAAATTTATTGAACTCAAAATTACAAATAAAAAGTTCCAAGCCTGAGAAAATGTGTGTGATTTTAGAAAAGGGGAAATCAACCCCCTAAAAAGGTGCAATCTTGATGTAAATCGCATTATCGTATTCAGCGTTTCTAAGAATCCCGCAGCAGAGAATTCAAGTTTCTATTAACAAAAACACAAATTTTACATTTTTTTCGAGCAATTTGGTAACGGATGCGTTTTTTTTTTCGAACGCAATTTAAAAAAAAATAAACAACTCTGTCCACTTTTTAAGAAAGTGCCGATTTCTGCCATTTTATGCCGTAAAACCGAAACTATGGCCCGACTAGGACCAACATGCTATCAAGCGACAATTCTGCGACAGTTAATAGGCTTAGAACGATCGAAAAGCTATCTAAATATCCTCCCAGTTTCAGAGGTCATACTGCCACATGGTGTCGCATTCGTCCCGAACAAATAAACAACACGTATTGAAAGAATGGTCATTATGTACAACTTACACGCGTTATTATTAACGTTATATAGTTCTGCATTATTGTGCACCAACTCTTGGGAAACTGGGGAGGTCAGTGGATCTTTGTAGGGGGAGGAGGGTTGCTTGAAGCATTAAACGGTGCATTTTTATGGGAAAATTTTTGAGCTTCTCACGAGAGACCCTTTTGGCCTATTTTTTTATTATTCTCATTGGTGCAATGACGCAGCGACTTTTTTCTGTAATAAATATCGCATCATTTGATTTCTCGTATCGCCTCATATGGTACAATATTTTTGGACCAAGCGTGTAATATAGATGCTAATTAAAGAATGGCGTCCCTCATATTGCAGAAATATTTTTTATTGGGATTATAAAAAATCACATTTACATGATGTCATTTGGCGGCCGAGGGAATTCCTAAGGATATGTATGGAGGATGCGGATAATTTTAGAGTGTTATATGATAGTTTACGTATATCTATTTATGTTGACTTATTTATTATTTTGCTTGGTGCAAAGACGCGACGACTTCTTTGAGATAAATATTATATCATATGCTTACCTGCACAGACTGTGAAGGGGGGGGGGGCGGTTAAAGCGACCCTTTTTTCTCAGTCCTTCAATATTAACGCTCTCACACAAGAGCAATGGGATAAAAAGTTTAACAATAAATTTTTAGGTGTTATTGATTTGGCTGGATGGTTCAAACATCTATTACCGGATTCGGAAAAACAAAATCCAAAAATATGTATACTATATGGAAAATATAAGAAATAAGAAGATCTCATACTTCAATGAGACCAAAGGTCCCCACCCTACGTTGTTACCAGACGCACAGTATCATAAGAATAAATCCCCATCTTTTGAAATTTCAAATCCCGACAGAAAAGTACACAAGGATTTTTTCGAGATGGCGAGAAAGGGGGGGGGGCGAAATAAAAAATACGCAAGAGAAAGGCACATGATTTGATGAGGTATACAAAATGATGAAAAAATTGTGAAAACCTAAAGCTCTTAGGATGGATGAAAAGCCAGTCTCTCGAATGGGCATTTGAATAAAACCATCAATCACACCTATTTGAAATAGGTAATATTTTGTTAGTAATCTTGCAAGCTTCATAAGTCAGATATTGTTGTTCTTCAGATGCCGTCCTAAGCTGACAAGGCTTATTTCAAGAGGTCAGAACTTTCGACGAGTGTATTAATAGTGATCTACTGTAAGCGATTAGAATATTCCTTATTTCGTAGTTGTCCATTTTGAATATAGGTGCGGCTTTTCAATAAAGGAAAATTTAATGAACACATAACAGTGAAAATGTAACGAAGCCCGTCAGCCGTACCCACTTCAGAGGGGTTTGCAAAACCACCCATGATTGGGACAAAAAATGCTTCAGTGCCTCCAATAAAATGAGTAAGATTATTTTTATATACTATAAGCCCAAATGAATATTATATGCCAAAATGATTCCGTGGGGTTCAACGTAACACCGCAGTTTTAGATTTTTTTTTTTCCTGTTTAAGTTTTTTCTTGTTTAAATCCTTGATCAGAGAGATGTGCCTGCAGAAAGCTTAAAAACCTAATTTTAACTCTTCTGGAATGGATTGAAAGTGTGAGAGGGGCTTCTTTGTTTGGACAATTCACAAGTGAGGTATGACTTTTACATTTAGAATTTGACCAACCAATATGGTTGGTCAAATTCTTAATATTTTGATGGTTGAATAAAAAGGTATATGACGATCAAACAGTTCGAGGTAACGAACTGTAGTAAGGAGCGACCCGGCTCAATAGTAACCAAAACTCTAAAAAATTGAATGTTGATATCAATAGCTACACCAAAAGAATCGCATTTTAATGCTGATTTTAAATATATAAGTTTCATCAAGTTTAGTCTTACCCATCAAAAGTTACGAGCCTGAGAAAATTTGCCTTATTTTAGAAAATAGGGGGACACATCTCCTAAAAGTCATATAATCTTAACGAAAATCACACCATCAGATTCAGCGTATCAGAGAACCCTACTGTAGAAGTTTCAAGCTCCTATCTACAAAAATGTGGAATTTTGTATTTTTTGCCAGAAGACAAATCACGGGTGCGTG
The DNA here is from genome assembly GCF_032884065.1 of Artemia franciscana. Classification (NCBI taxonomy): domain Eukaryota; kingdom Metazoa; phylum Arthropoda; class Branchiopoda; order Anostraca; family Artemiidae; genus Artemia; species Artemia franciscana. Next base: position 19,833,873 of record NC_088867.1, on the reverse strand, counting down.
TTTATTTATTTATTTTTTTTTATTTATTTTTTTTTTTTTTTTTCCCAGGGGTCATCGTATCGACAAAGTGGTCCTAGAATGTCGCAAGAGGGCTCATTTTAACAGAAATGAAATGTTCTAGTGCCCTTTTTAGAGTGACCAAAAAAACTGGAGGGCATCTAGGCCCCCTCCCACGCTCATTTTTCCCCAATGTCAACGGATCAAAATTTTGAGATAGCCATTTTGTTCAGCATAGTCGAAAACCAAAATAACTATGTATTTGGGGATGATTTACTCCCCCACAATCCCTGGGGGAGGGGCTGCAAGTTACAAACTTTGACCAGTGTTTACATATAGTAATGGTTATTGGGAAGTGTACAGACGTTTTCAGGGGTATTTTATTTTGTTTTGGGGGTGGGGCTGGGGGGAGGGGGCTATGTTGGAGGATCTTTCCTTGGAGGAATCTGTCATGGGGGAAGAAAAATTCAAGGAAAAAGGCGCATGATTTTCTAGCATTACTATAAGAAAACAATGAAAAATAAACATGAAAACGTTTTTTCAAATGAAAGGAAGGAGTAGCATTGAAACTTAAAACGAACAGAGATTATAACGCATATGAGGGGTTCTAAAAATACTTTAGCATAAAGAGCGAGGTATTTAGGAGGAGATAAATACCTCGCTCTTTATGCTAAAGTATTTTTGGTAATTTCAACTATTTATTCTACGGCCTTTCTGATTCAGGGGTCATTCTTAAAGAATTGGGACAAAACTTAAGATTTAGTGCAAAGAGCGAGGTAATAACGAGGAGACAAGCCCCCTTGTATACATAATAAAAATAAAAGTTTGTTACGTAAGTTGCTAATTTTTAAGTTACGTATAATTTTTACTAATAAAAACGTTCGTTAAAAATTAAAAGTTCTAGTTGCCTTTTTAAGCAACCGAAAAATTGGAGGGCAACTAGGCCTCCTTCTCCACCCCTTATTTCTCAAAATCGTCTGATCAAAACTAAGAGAAAGCCATTTAGCCAAAAAAAGAATTAATATACAAATTTCATTTTAATAATTTATGTGCGGAGAGCCAAAACCAAACATGCATTAATTCAAAAACGTTCAGAAATTAAATAAAAAAAACTAATTTTTTTAGCTGAAAGTAAGGAGCGACATTAAAACTTAAAACGAACAGAAATTACTCCGTATATAAAATGGTTTGTCCCCTCCGCAATCCCTCGCTCTTTACGCTAAAGTTTGATTCTTTGTCACAATTCTACTTTTTAAAACAATTAAAAACTTGACTCTTTGCCACAATTCTGCTTTTTAAAACAATTAAAAGCTTTAGCGTAAAGAGCGAGGGATTGCGGAGGGGACAAACCATTTTATATACGGAGTAATTTCTGTTCGTTTTAAGTTTTAATGTCGCTCCTTACTTTCAGCTAAAAAAATTAGTTTTTTTTATTTAATATAGGGATAAAACGGCATTTTGACCCAGATTTTCTTAAACAAAACTTTAGTAAGCATGAAGAACATCGACTTTTCGTAGATTCAAATAGCTATTACGCCTAGGCTAATCACCCTTCCTATTGTTTTCTCCGTCAGATTTAAAGCTTCTTTGTAATAGAAACTGATCCTTTATATTTGCAGATTCAGGTTAATAAAAACTTAATAAAAAATCAGTAAAAAAGTGCGCAAAAAAAACACCATCTTGCAATATTTAGTTTTTGAAAGAAACTACAGAAAATTGACGAAGCTATTGGGCTTTTAGGAGGACGTTATTAAAGTGACATGTTGAAAGAGACTCCATTCAAACGCGTAAAATTATCTTTTGCTTCCAAATCATTCCAATACACATAAAATAGTATATACATTAGCCTATACGAACGTGTTCTATGCCAATGAGCCACGAGCAACGTGACAGAAAACCTCCTACTAGGAATTTGCTAGGAATCTAAGAGTCGGATTTTACTAATAATTATCTTCCACTATATAGAGATATAAAACGTTTGGCGAGGTTTTAAGAAATACTTAGAACTCCGAACTTTAAAAAAATAATAGATTTAAATATGACTTAAACAAAGATTATTCAAAATTAATAATTTTTTTCCCCATAAAGGGCAGGAAGAGCTAGTTATGTGAGCCAAGAAGGCTATGCACAACCAGATGCTGGTGCTATTGCGGTATCTTTATGGTTACGTGCAATGTATGAAGCCATTCGTACCGTTCTTTGGGAGCATGAACCCGAGCCTGTTCCAGAACCTACGCAAGAGCCGGAACCTCTAGAGGAAAAACAAGAAACGGCTGAATCTGATACATCAAGCAGTTCAAGTTCAAGTAGCTCTAGCAGCTCTGAATCAGGTGATGACGGAGAAAAGATGGAGAAGAAAAAAAAGAAAAAGAAGAAGAAGAAGAAGCTTTTTGGGATCTTTTAACGCTAAGAATGTGTGCCTTGAAATAACAGTGAATGACATTTTTTTGTAGATTTATACATTTACAAGCTTTGAATTATAAGGCTTAACTATGATTTAATTACGCTCAAGCACTAGAGACTTTAAGTGTCGAATAAGACCAGAATTATCATAATCATATTTTGTCCATTAATTTGTGTTTTTTATAACTGAAGGTACCTCTAGATTGATACACCATGGATTTTTATTTCTACACAATTATGCATGGCAACTGTCCAGGCATAGTAAAACGTTCCATTGGACTGCTCGCTTCAGGTAGTTTTCTTTTGGTCTATCCAGTCTAAAGATTTTTGGAGACTATTTGAATTATGAGGCTCTATACAGGAAAGGTATCCTTGAATCCTGTATTTAGGAATCTAATTATAAATTACAACACTTTTACATTGCTTACATTTTTCTTATTTTTGGTGGGTATCCCAAGCTCAAGTTGGGCTTTCTATTTGCTAGACGGCTCTATACAAACAATCTGTCCATTCCATCAGGCATATCTATATATATAAAAATAAGTTGTCTGTCTGTCAGGTGACGTCATGTTTCTGTGTCGACTGACGTCATGAAGTTAGTTGTCGTCATTTTTGCTATGACGGTGACGTCATTAACGGTATTTAAGACATTTGTTCACGGAAAAATTTTTAATTGTAAAATGACTGAAGAACCTACAATGGCAACAGCCGAGGAAGCTGCTCAAAGAGTTTATGCCAAAAAACTTGCTGCTGATAGAGAAAGTAAGAAAAGAAAGCGTTCCGAGGAATCACAAGAACAGCAAGAAAACAGGCTTGCAGCTGATAGAGAAAGTAAGAAAAGAAAGCGTGCCGGGGAATCACAAGAACAGCAAGAAAACAGGCTTGCGGCTAAAGAACGCAAAACCGCGCAGTTAGATGAAAATCCACCTGGACAGCGAGAGTCAAAACATATCAAAACTGAAAATGATAGCGATGATGATTGGGTTTGGGATTTTGACTTGGATAAGGTCATCAATGCCTACCAGATTTAAGTTAAAAAAAAAACAAAGGTTCGTCGATATGTACTTCATAGTGACGCTGAAAAATAAAGAAGAAAAAGAAAACTGAAAAAAAGGTAAAAAACTAAAAAGAAAAAACACTCAAAGAGAAATTACAGACCGGGACACAAATGACGACCGAGACAGAGGGAATATAAGTGACGACCGGGAACCTCAAAGAGAAATTACAGACTGGGACACCCGGACACAAATCACGACCGGGACACAGGGAATATAAATGACGACCGGGACATAGGGACACAACTACAACGGGGACGCTGGGGGCACAGGCGGGATATATAAATGACGACCGGGACACAGGGATTGTTCGAATAGAAATTACAGACCGGGACACCGGTACACAAAAGACGACCGGGACACAGGGAATATAAATGACGACCGGGACACAGGGACACATCATTAGAATAATTAGGTATAGATCTGAATACGGATTGTTTTTCCCATGGACAATTATATGTTGCATGTTCAAGAGTCAGTAAACCTGACAATCTATTTATATGCACAGACAATGGGACAGCGAAGAATGTTGTATATTCGCATGTTTTACGTAGTTAAAAACATATATTTATATCTATCTCTATTCACAGGTGGGACACAGGGACACAACTACAATGGCGCGTAACGACTTACGCGCGCGGGGGGGCTTGGGGGGTGGGGGGGCGCGAAGCGCCCCACCAACTAGGTGTTGGGGTGGCGCGAAGCGCCACCCCAACAGCTAGTAAGCAATAAATACCTAACCAATTTGGAATGTACTCTACCATGACGAGACAATCCTAGCTAGAGAGTTGGAAGCAAGTTTAATGTGTTTGTATACATTATGAGATTCTACTGCAGACCCATTGAAGCTGTTGTATCATTGCTTCAGCGCAAGTAATGTAAACTTTGTGAGTAAGTAGTCAGCTTATCCTGAAAACTTGCAACATTTGACTTTGCTTATATAATAAATTTACATCTTTCGAGTAATTTTATTTAGTACTGCTTTTTTTCGCCATAAATTTTGTTACCATCGTACACCTCGAATCAATAAAAAAAATTCATAGCAGCCTTGAATTAATTCTTTTTCCCAATAAAATACATTCAGTGGGAATGTGCTATGTTCTGTTAACTTTAAAATTAGCCCTAATTAACGATGCTAGTTTTGGCCTGAAATTTAAGGCAGTATGAGCTGTAACAAGAACCAAAAACAAAATGTAATTTTCAAAAATTATCATGCTAATAAATTAGCTAAAGTAATTAACCAATTTCATCTGAGAGTACTTTAGTTTTCTGTTAATTTATTTTTAATGAATTTTCATCTGAGCAAGAATTCAATACAGAATCAGTGTGTTCTGTTTCATTTATTACTAAAATCACACCAAAATATGAGTAAAAAATGCCACCATACAAAGATAACACCAAGTGAAGCTTTCAAGCTATTTTCATAGAACTTAACTTACTCCTCTTTAATGAACGTAGTAAACAAATAAGAAAACCGTCTTTTGAAAATTTCTGTCAAATAGTTGAGTAGTGAAACTACACAATTCTTTCAAGACTAAAAAGATAATCTTAAAAACAACAGATCTTTAGTCAATGGGAAGAAAAGTAATGTCAGTAACATGAATATTTGCCTTTATTCAACAAGACGTCTTTAGCGTTGAAAAAGAAATAATCAAAAACCTAACATCTTGGAAAGAAAAGAAAAAAAAAATCTGAAATCAAAGAAGAGTCAAAAAAACGTATCGTTTTTTTTTTGCTCTTCTTTGATTTGAAAAAGAAAAACAATTACAAATTATCTAAAACTAGCTGTTGGGGTGGCGCTTCGCGCCCCCCGCGCGCGTAAGTCGTTACGCGCCATATTATGACGCGCCATTGTAGTTGTGTCCCTGTGTCCCACCTGTGAATAGAGATAGATATATATATATATATATATATATATATATATATATATATATATATATATATATATATATATATATATATATATATATATATATATATATATATATGTTTTTAACTACGTAAAACATGCGAATATACAACATTCTTCGCTGTCCCATTGTCTGTGCATATAAATAGATCGTCAGGTTTACTGACTCTTGAACATGCAACATATAATTGTCCATGGGAAAAACAATCCGTATTCAGATCTATGCCTCATTATTCTAATGATGTGTCCCTGTGTCCCGGTCGTCATTTATATTCCCTGTGTCCCGGTCGTCATTTGTGTCCCGGTGTCCCAGTTTGTAATTTCTCTTTGAGTGTACCGGTCGTCATTTATATTCCCTGTGTCCCGGTCGTCATTTGTGTCCCGGTCAGTAATTTCTGTTCGAACCATCCCTGTGTCCCGGTCGTCATTTATATATCCCGTCTGTGCCCCCGGCGTCCCCGTTGTAGTTGTGTCCCTGTGTCCCGGTCGTCATTTATATTCCCTGTGTCCCGGTCGTGATTTGTGTCCGGGTGTCCCAGTCTGTAATTACTCTTTGAGGTTCCTGGTCGTAATTTATATTCCCTGTGTCCCGGTATGTAATTTCATCAGTTGACAAACATGACGTCAGTCGACAAACAACTTCATGACGCATACAGCTCAATCCTTATAATGACGTGAGTCGACAAACATGACGTCAGTCGACACACAAACATGACGTCACTCGACACACACACACACACACAGACAACTTATTTTTATATATATAGATATAACAGTGTAAAAAGAAAATTAAAAAAAAAATAATATAATATATTACATTATATTGATTTGATTTGTTTTTAACTTTCTTTTTTTTATTTTCTTTTTACACTGTTATATTTTAGATAATTTGTAATTGCAATTTTTCTTCTTTTTCTTCCTTCTGGCCATGGATCCTTTGTTTTTAAGATTTTCTTAGCTTTGTCATATTAGACCAGTCCAACTTCAGATATTTTTGAATTCTTTCAAATGCAAAACAGTTCAAGAACATTCTTTTTGTTAGGAGTCTCCTTTTTTAAAAGCAGAAGAAAATCATGATAGATTGTAGGAGGTAGATGGGGAGTGGTGCTCACCGGATTTAGAAATAACTTTTGATACATATTGATTAGTTTTGATAAATATAGAGCATCATAACTGAGACGTATTAGCTCGAAATCTTCCGAATATCGAAAGTTTCCGAAAACACAGGTTAGGGACAGAACAAGAAAACAAACACAACAAATGTCTCTTATTATACTACCTAGTTTGAAGGACGTATGTGAGACAATATTTCCATTATCGTCTATTAGTGTTATCAGATAAGAAAAAGAAACAACAAATAGTTTTTAATTAGCTGATTTGTACCCCCCCCCCCTTATCTTTTCCCAGAAAATTAAACTATTGGTTTGTTCCTAGAAATAACACAATACCCAAAGTCTCTCCGCCTCCTAAAAGCTATTGGGACTGTACTTTGTCACAAGGTCTTCTCCTTCCTGACCTTCTCCCTCGTCAATTTGGTGACCTTTGAGGAAAATCGGCAAAAATTGACAAGGCGTTGCCCTGTTTCGTTGCTTTATGAAGAAATTTATTGTGTATTTTAGTCGCATAGGGTTCTTAGAGCTTAATGACTAACTATTTTTATTTCTTTGGTTTCTTTTATTCAGACAACTTATAACCCAGTTTTTGTTTGTCTCTTGGTGGTTTTATGGAGTAGTTTACTGCATATTTTAGCCGCAAAAACTCCTTAAAACCTAATGGATAACAATTTTATATGCGCTATTTTGTTCCTTTTTTTCTTATGACAAATAGATTTTCCCTCTCTCCCTTCCAAAATGGGCTGTTTGTAGTAGTCCTAATTTCTGAAAACATATTTAGCTATGGCAATTATGCAGCTGGAAAGACTTTTGGCTCAATTCCTGTTCAAAATTTCAATATCCCCCCCCCCAACATTTTATCTCTTATTGTCTTATTTTTTTCAATTTGGCTCCCCCTCCCACTCAAAATAGATTCCTTTGTAAGTATAAACTGATAACTTTTCTAAGACACAGATTGGTACCAAAGCAAGGGAGCAATAATATTTAAACAAATTGTTAAAGCATATTCGAATCGAAAGAGGTAATGTAAAACTGACAGAACCAATCAATCCAGGTTTAGAAGGCATATCACATTAAACTTTTGAATTAACACACTTGATTACCCCCCCCCCCAAGCAAAAGCTAAGGCTTAGATACTAATCCCTAAAGCGAAACTAATCAATTTTATTATCTTGCAACAACTGTATCAATCAGAACACAATTGAAATGTTGTATAAATATATGTACCTGCTAATCTATTTAAATATCATCAAAATAATCCACATGATCTCCAGAAGAATATTTCCTGTCGTCAAGTATTTTTACAAGCCTTTTTGCGGTTGTCTCAGGAGCAAGAATTGTACCGTTCTCTCTCATGGTCGTATTTGCATTCGCTAATGACTCATCCCAAGTATTCTCAACAATATTGGCCACCATATCGGTTTCTACTGGGCCTGGAGCATAGTTCAGCACATTTATATTTGGTTCCTCGAGAGCTAATACTTTGAAAAACATATCGCGAGAAGCTTTTCCTGAACAGTACATTGAAAATGATTTAAATGGTTGGACTCCACATAATGATGACACGTTTATTACTATTATATTATAACTGTCAAATTTGGAAAAAACTTTGAGGAATGCTGAATTTAATAAGATTACTGACAACAGATTCAGCTTGAAATATGCCTGGATTTCATCATTACTGTCCATCTCTGCTGCTCGTTTAGAAATATTCCCTATTGATCCAGCATTGTGAACAATGATAACTTGTTCAAATGAATCTTTTGTTTGATTTTCTGATGTTAGAATGTTATTTACAATTGCCTCAAAATTGAAGTCCTCAGGTTTGGACAAATCCAAAACCAGAGTGCTAACTGAAATATTGGCTATTTTCATCAGAGCCTGTTTGACCTCTTCTAAATCCTTGAAAGACCTAGCAATTAAGATAAAGAAAGATTCTGCAGCCACACTTTTAGCGAATTCCTGGGCTATAGCCCTACCAATCCCACGGCTAGCCCCTGTGATTAAAACACACGATTTCTTAACACTAAAATTCATTTCAAAGATTTTTTGTGTCTTCCCCAGGTTCAACTTTAGAATCTAAATCAAATTTAGAAAGGGACTCTGAGCTTCCACTTAATGATAATTCAAGCTGATCTGCTTTCACAAGCTGAACAAGCTCTCCAACTGTCAAGGCTTGTCTCTCTGGGTTTATATGCCTTATAATGTTGCTCAAATTAGATTCAATTGGTTCGTCTATTTCGCATACATATTCATCTCCGTTGGAATAGTTTATCAGAGCATCTATTTTGGCAACAGCAAGTGAATCAACAAGCTTCTTTGAGGATTTGGTCTTCTGATCTGTCAATTTCTTCAATTTAGATTCTGAAATGGTTACAAAAGTAGTTAGAGAAAGATAGCATCAGAGATAACTATATTTGAAATTATAGCTAGGATTACACACAATTCACAAAAAATATTATCGATTCTATGAACAAATATTGCTATTTCCTATTATAATGGGGGTAGTGCTGACAAACTTCTTGTGGTCAACTGAGAGTAATAGGTGAAAATGGGGACCTACTACTCCTAGTTTCAGTCACTGCCCAGTTTCTGACCATGAGACAGATTACTTTATGAAGTATAATACCAAGGTTGGCTGGACTGAAGCCAATAATGGCAGCCAAAACGATGGCTGGAGAGTCATCACCCCAGAACACATGAGGCATTGACCATGGTGCAAAAAGATATCCCTTGAGAAACAATCCGAGCTGGGAGAAAGCAGCCCTTCTTTTGAGGAACAAGTGTTGCCTGTCCACGCTAATCTGAACCTGGCGGGCAGGGTTCTAAGGACAAGGATAAATTGGTCAACACCCTCAAGCTACCAAAGAAGGTTTTTCTATAGAGAGAAAAAAGCGATAGACAAACCCTACCTCAAAGTACTACGCTCGAGGAAGCATTAATATCCCCGTGGTTATTGGTGTTTTTTTGTGCAGGGGGGGGGGAGGAATGGTCCAGGTCTCGACTCAGTTTTGTGAGTCTGCCCATAATAGTTATAATTGAAAATGTGCTATTAAGTTATAAAGTTATGGGAAATGTTATAGAAATGACACTTTGGAAGTGAAGGAAGACTTATTCAGTGAGCTTTCTAGCGCTACTAAGAGGCTAAAAAATAATAAGGCCCCAAGTGCTGAAAGTAGGGTAAATGAGCTTTTTATATATGCTGATAGAGAAGTTAAAGATAAATCACTGAAGATTATGGATATGATTTTTGAAAAAGGGGAAGCTCCTAGCAATTCTAGGAAAACTTTAATCAAACTCCTCAATAAGAAAAGTGAAAAGAGTGAGTGTAGTATTTAGAGAGGCATTAGCTAGCTTGGTATCTGTAGAAAGCAAATTACTTGTATAAAGATGCTTTTTAGAATCTGAGATGCTGGAGATAAAGTTTTAAGAGAAGAGCAGTCTGGTCTAAGAAAGGGGAGAGGACGCGTCGACCAAATTTTCGTTTTAAAAAGGCCCAAAACGGCCAATCATTTTGATCGAAAGCTTCTGACAATCGATTGATTCAACCATGACTGACTATCTAGGACCCTGTTTGACGCTTGAGTCAAGCGCTGAAGAATAAATTTCAACCACGGGTACAAGGCAATCTAGAAGAAAAAGAAGTCTGGAGCGTCAGCAGATGACATACCACAACCTTTCCTGCGGTACTACAATGATCTTGCATTCATCACGTATCAGATTGAAATTAATTTTTATTAAAAGATTGAAATTGGTGGAATTGCATTATTAGACTGCATTTCACCCACGGTAGCCACTTCACTACCCGACTCTGAATTGAAACTAAAAATCTGGCCGTGAGTTAAAAATAAACTTGAGATTAGCTTTGGTCAAGATTGAAGGGTTGACTGAAGGGTCGATTGAAGCACACGTCAATCGATTGATGGAAGCTTTTGAACAAAATGATTGACCGTCTCGGGTCTCCTTTAGATTGATGATTGAGAAGTGCCTGAATCATCAGGCCTCTTTAGTTCTTAGCTTTATGAGTAAGCATTTGATTCAGCCGACAAGAGCTTTAACAAAGATCTTATCCTAGTGTGGCATACTGGATAAATGCATAAAAGTGAAAAATGCTATATACAAGGATAACATTGCTGCGTTTAAGGCAGGATTGAGGTTTGCATCTAGTCCATGAGTAAATCAGGTTTGTGGTCTACCCCAATTATACGGGTCATTTGATGGACTTTGTCCTATGGAAAACAGCAAAGGCAACAGAAGAGCATGGAATCAAATGGGAAAATAAAACTCTCCTAGACTTATGCAGATGATCTGAGCATCCTTAACGAAAATTTTTGCAAAATGAATGATTTTTTAGATTTTTTGAAAGCTTATAATATTTGAAACTGTAATTACGAGATTGGTCAAGTATAGTTCTTAAACGCGGATGCTCCCAAAGATTTTTAGATGTTTTTCAAAGGAACTGTAATCGACAGGTTGTTTTGAGCAACCGTCTGACTGACCTTTCTTCAAACAGTAAGCTGTACACAAAACGCGGTTTTACCCTGCTTTCTAATGCTATACTCAGAGAAAGGTTGAGATGGCTAGGACACGTTCATTGGATGAAGGACATGTCACACTATACATGCCCCGTTACTGTGTGGGAGAATGTCGTAAGGAAGGATTTAAGGGTAACTTGAACTTCTTGGGAGGGTATAGAGGAAAGCTTTAAATAGATTATGATTGTGGAGTGTGCGTAGCTGTGTTGGCTTCAGACGGCTTGGTGCTACGGAGTTGTTAGTAGTATTAGCAGTAACCATTATTCAAATACAGAATGGGGTGATACATGTTTTAATGAGCATACTGAAAGTCGAACTAATTAACAGACTATTATAAGCTACTTTTCTGAATAGCTAATTTATGCTAAAATAAACATGACCATTTGTACTTTTAATGTGCCTGCATTTAATTTTTTAATTGCGCCTCGCAATATTGTTGGCTGATATGAGAACACAGGTTTTTGATGTATCCAGGACGCCAGCAAGGGCCAATTACACGCTTTTCATTCACCAGCTAGTGCAGCAGAACCTTAAACAAGAGGGAAACTTCAGAATAATCAATTTAGAATTAGTACTTTCAATACCAAATCTGACAAACTAGCCACAGAAACTTGAAAATTTAACCAAAAATTTGTCTGTACAATTACTAGATTGTAGCACAAACAACGCAAGAACTGGGACAGAAGGCGGTATAAAACTTTTTAGGGATCTAGAACGATACAAGCCCTTTGACCCGGAATAACTGTATTACAAATTTTATCTCCAAAAATTGACTTCCTATCTTTGAATAATTGATTTTGATTTCTTTCAAATAAACTTCCAAGGTTGGTTATATGTTTTAATGTCCAATAAAGCTTCAGGGGAAAAGTAAGGACCAAAAAAAGGATATCATATATGTGCACAAAAGGGTTTCTGAGAGGACAAATTCGCCTGTACAGCAAAAAAATCCAAAATCAATGAGAGCTATGGAAATGATCTTAACAATGGGTCTTGAGACCCAGCTCATACAATATGGTTGGTTCAAAAGTTTTAGGATCAATGAGAAAGCCCATTGCACAATACCTTCATCATACATGCTTTCCTTGAAAGTTCAAGAAACTTGATCTCATATTAAGCAAATGAATTTTAGTATTCGCACATTCCCATGGGGGGGAATGCCAGCCCATTTATAGCTGACTTGTTTTTAAGTCAACTAGAATATAAATATATGATGGATAAGAATAATCCAATTAATTTAAAACATGCTTTGTCAAATAATAAAAGATATTTAGATGATATTTTGGTCTTAAATTGTAAGGATTTCATTGATATTTCTAAAAATATATATCCATCAGAGCTTATTCTTGAGCCTAGTCATGGCGCTGGTCATGAAGATCATTTCTTAGATTTAAATATTAATATTTGTGATAATAATAAATTAAGTTTTAAAATGTATAATAAAACGGATGATTTTGATTTTGAAGTGATTAGTTTCCCATTCCCTGAAAGTAATATACACTCAAATATCACATATTCAGCGTTTTTCTCACAGTTACTTCGTTATGCAAGGATTTGTAGTAATTATATTGATTTTAAAAATAGATGTAAAATCTTAAGCCAAAAATTGATATCAAGAGATTTTTCTGCAAATAAATTAACTTGGCAATTTAAAAAATTTAGTTTTCATTATAACGAACTTTTAAATAAATATCAAAAGAATTATCTAGAAATACTTAAAGAAATTTTCAACTAATTTCGGAGGTTCGAGAAATGTTGTCGCAGCGCCATTTATTTTGAATTGTGTTTCTAATTGAGCGGATTTTTCTTAAAAATTAGCCACATGGTAAAGATGAATTCTATAATTGTTTAGTTCATTCAGGTTTTTTGCAATATGTTAATATTTGTGATTTGGTAAAATTTATAATATTTAGTTTACCTATTGTTGCTAAAGGGAGGGATATATTAACAGGATAAGCTTGTTTTGGTTTTACTTGGTTGTTTTACATTTGCCGTTTTTTTTTCTTTCATAGGCATGTATTTTGGGGTGATACCTGACGCGGGGATGCCATGGATATTCGGTGGTAGCCACAACACTGTGCTGGGTACAGAATTTAGAGTGGCGAAACCCTATATAGGCCAGTGTATTCTCCTGATGAGCCCTTATGTTGGGTGTTGCCTCTGAATTATTTGTCTATATTATTTTTTCTATTGTTTGGTAAATGAAGACTTATACTTATTGACGACATGACTGCCTGTCCATGGATTATTCTTTATGGTTGATTGTGTGTGGCTATGCTGTTTGACCTATGTGATTGTATGGATGAGTAGGGTTGAGGCCTCATTCAAGTGCTGGTCTATATTAATCACTAATTTAGGAAAACAGTCTTCCTTTTCTCCTTCTGTCTCTCTTTTTTTTTATGTGTTTGTGCTGTTGCATTGGTGATTTCTCTTTTCATGATATATATATATATATATATATATATATATATATATATATATATATATATATATATATATATATAACCTTCTAAGACAATAAAATAAACTAATAACTAAAAGTGGGTAAATACTGTAATTTTAAAAATCCTTCCCACTAAAGAAAAATCTTTTAAGATTGAGCAACAATTCAGTAGCAGAGGCTGTTACCCATGGTTTAGCCTCATCCGGAAAGACTTTGTAAAATAACAACATTAACACAATTTTGAACCTTTGCTAGTTGCAATTTCTCCTCTATACAAATTGATTTATTGTCAGTCTGATATATATGTGAAAACAAACAGAAATTATTCCGTATATGAAAGGGGCTGTCCCCTCCTCAACGCCACACTCTTTACGCTAAAGTTTTTATTGTTTTAAAAAGTAGAGTTGTGAGAAAGAGTCAAACAAACAAAAAAGATTTTTGGGCTAAGAAGATTGTATAGGCCTACACGACACATATATACGTATCTGAAATCTGATAGAATGTTATAAGCTAACTTAGTTTTGAGTTTTCAATATGTTTTTCATTGACTTCAATTTTGAAATGCAATTCCTGTTATTTTGATAGAATTTTAAGCCATATCACTGGGTTTCCCCCCCAATTTAAGAAATAGATTTATAGATCTTTAAAACATAGAAATTGGGTTTCAATGGAAGAAAGAGGTTTCACTTTTATAACATTCAGATTGTTGAAATGTCACCAAAGATCAGTGCCCTCTGGCAGGAGAAGGAGTAGAGGTAGGTGCTTAAAAATGTCTTCCCAGGAGATCATTAAGGCTAAGGATCAAGGGCGCACACAGAAAATTTTCCAGGGGGGGGGGGGAGACACTAAAATAGCAGTGGTGGTTGAGTGACAGGCAATATATTGCAGGATATCTTTTTTTGTAGGAACAAGTTTATTTTTAAATACTTTTAGGAAAAAACTCTCAAATAAAAATAGCAAATAAATTGCATGTAAAATGAAACAAAATACAGTAAACTTTAAACAAGAATTCCTGGCAAAAAGATCAATTTATTGAGACAATTATATATTTAATTATTATGCATTTAATCTTAAAAGAAAATGAAGCTCAAACCAAAATTACCAAAAGTCTTTATGCAATTTCCTATGCCTTAGAATAGTTTACAGAAAGAGTAGAGATAACCGAAAATTATCCTGCCTGCATAGATACCATGTTTCGATTTTATACCAGCCATGTAAAATGTACCTCTTTCACAACAGGACAATTCTCCCCCACAAACTTAAATCCTTATACATTCACATTAAAAAAAAATAGAATAGCAAAACAAAAACAAAATAAAACTTACTACCCAGCTTTCAAATTGACCCTCTTTCTTTTACTTGTCCTATTCAACTAAACAAAACTAGATCTATGTTGCATGGGCAACGTGAAATGTTGCAGCAACCTTTGTTCGGCTTCGCCGAGTAAAGTGTTGCGAGAGCAACACTTTGGTTTTATTTCCTTACTTCAATTAAATGCTGAAGTTGTTAATCTGTAAGGATCTTAAAATAAGTACTAGGTACACCAACTCGAAAAAGTTGCAAACCCCTCATCGCTGAAGATGATTGTAGCCTAACAGCTGATTATTACTTACAAGTCCCCTATATGTCTTACCACTGGAACCAACTTGGTCTTACCATCAAATACACCAGAAACAAATAAAAGGTACACCAACTAGCAAAACTTGCAAACCCCTCATTGCCGAAGATGACTATGAGCTAAGAGTCGACTGTTGCTTAAAACTCCTCTATATGTCTCACAATTGGCATTGGCCTATTTTTGGTTTCAGTGTGTACCTTACTACTGAAGTTGTCAACCCCTTTAAACTTTTAAACTGGTATATCTCATGAAGAAATTTTTCTACCAAAAAATGGATGACATGTACTTTGATCAGCTCATCAAGAGCTATCAACGGCCGTCGAAAAAAAAAATCTATCTGTCTTAGTTCAAAGTTGACTTTTTTGCCGTAGGCCAAGTTCCTAACATCATCACTTAGAAAGGAGAAAAGGATAAACACTAATTTCTTTAGCAATGAGAGAACTTTTAGAGTTTAAGAGGCAAATCTGATACCATTTCTCTACTGCAATCCCAAGTGCGAAAAACCAAATGACAAACTCAGCTGAAATCATGAACAGAAATGGGTAGAAACAATTGATGGCAGAACTTTTGGTCCCCACTTTTTTGTTATGTAAATTTTTCTATTTATCACTCACAGAAGATATATTGGCCTTCCATATATATTGGACTGGTGCCTGCCTGCTTGCCTGCTAGAACAGAGCTTTCCACTCGAAAGCAGAAACGTGGTTTGATGAAATGAAAGCTTGACTGCATAACTGCAGATAGTTCTCTCTGACATAGGCTATAAAACTCCAAGTCACTTCACACACTATAGGCTCTGGCTCGAGGACAAGCAAAAACCATCCTTTTTGGCCCCAGGCAAGAGTTCTATGGAGCTTTCCAAAGTACAAAGTCATATGCATCAATCCAGCCTAAGGTCCACACTTTCTGTAAAAACTGCAGAGGTTAGACCCTTACCACTTTCTAGGAATAAGCTAAAGTCAGGGTGCTAGGGAAAAAAACACACACACACACAATAAAACCAAAGTTTTGCTCTCACAGCACAATGAACAGGTTCAAAAAAAGAAAATTTTGTCACAGGAGGATCTTATCAAATAGTTTGTGACAAAAAAACTGGAAATAAGAAGTGACTTTGCCTAATATTCATCAAAACTAAAAATAGAATTTTCATGAAAATTACTGCACTGGCAGTATTGGCTTTTTATGCTGATTCTAAATATATAGAAATCTTTCAGTTTAATGTTACCCACTCAAAACCAAAAATCTGAGAAAATTTGCCTGATTTTTGAAAAAGGGAGAACCCCCCCCCCCCCAAAAAAAAAAAAAAACAAGCAATCTTATTGAAAATCCCTTTAATAGATACATCATATCAGAGAACCCTACTGTAGAGGTTTCAAGCTCCAATCTTCTAAATGTGGAATTTTGCTTTTTTTCACAAGAAACATTATTGATGTATGTTTATTTGTCCCAGGGGTGATTGTATCAAACAGAAGGTCCAAGATAATTGGGAGGGAGCTCATTCAAATGTAAATTTAGAGCTTTTTTTTAAGGGACCATACAAATTGGGCCAGGGGAAAGTCTTATTTTTTCCCATTTTAGGGCACTAAACCATGACTTTACCCTGAAGAGGACAAATTTGCAATCAACTTAAAATTCTGAAAAGGTAATTGATTTAAAAATATCAATATCTATACTTTAGGCTTCAAAGTTGCCAAAAAAAAGTAATGCCACAAGGTGGCAGTACTGAATTCAACCAAGTTGATTTGCTTTATTTGTAATGAGATTAGGCTACGTTTGGTGATCTGCAATTGCATATCAGCAATAATGAGGGGAGGGGGTGGTGGTGGTGACTCATTGTTTAGGTAGGGTAGATTCCTCAAAAAAGTACATTTTAATGCACAAACTGCTTACTCTTCACGAGGCTTCAGATACATTTTAAAAGAGCTAGGGGTAAGTAGAAATTCATTAAAATGTTTCTCTATACAGCTAAAATGTTACATTCCCATATCTACTAGCACAGAGGCGGAAAAGACAAGAGAGGCTGCCATCAGCCATGCCACAAAATTTCTTTGGGCTGAAAAAATACAGCTAGGAACTTAGTGTTCAGCAATTTTAAATCGTAATGTTTTTTTTTCCTATTTATATGAAGTACTTCAATGTATTTGAAAAAATGTATGTAATGTATTTATCAATAAGAAAATTCTATTTGTAGAGGTTGTGATGGTTTCAGTTATGTAGAAGATCAAAAGTCTCACAAAATTTCCATCCATACAAACAATAATACTCCTTTTCATCCAACCAAAATTCTTTAGTAGTAATACTGACAAGGATTTTTACCAGAATTACTATTGATTGTCAATTTTTAAGTATGTTCAGATTTTATCCAAAATTGAAATTGCAAACTGAAACATAGGACAGTACTAATCAACATACAGTTATTGACTTACAAATTTTTAAAAGCAATTAACCAGAAATTTAAGTGACCAGTATCTTAAATTATATCATGGTTAGGCCTGGGTATGATTTGAAAAACAATCAGAAGTTAAATAAGAAAAGAAAAATTCAACTGAAAGCAAGGAACATATTTGAAACCTATTTGGACAGGTTATTCTTTATATGAAAAGGGCTGTGTCCTCCTTAGCTCCTTACTCTTTACTGAAGTTTGGCTTTTGTCCAAATTTTTAAAAAGAATTGCAATTTGAGAAAGATTTTTTAAAGCACTAAAAAACTTTTTGTTTATATCAGTAAGGTGTTGAGAAAGGGGCAGTCCCTCTTATATACAGAGTAACTTATGTCTGTTTTAAGTCTTAAACTTGCTCCTTACTTTAGTTGCAAAACCTTTTCTATTTCTTTAATTACATTTGATGAAACTGTAAAGTTTTATGAATACAATGGTTTTGGTAACTCAGGAAAAACCATCAATATTTTAAAAATCTGTTTGGATTTTTGATGGGTAATCAAACAGTTTGTGGTAACAAACCATAAGTAAAGAGCAACCTGGCTAAATAGTAACCAAAACTCTAAAAATAGAATTTTGATATCAATAGATATATCAAAAGAATTGGCTTAATATACTACTTCATAATATATAAGTTTCATTAAGTTTTGTCTTACCTATCAAAAGTAGAACCTGAGAAAATTCGTCTGATTTACAAAAAAGGGGGAAAGACCCCTTTGAAGTCATAGAACTAAAGAAAATCACACCATCAGATTCAGCATATCAAAGAAACCCTAATGTAGAGGTTCCAAGCTCATATCTGCAAAAATGTGGAATTTTGTAATTTTTTGCTGGAAGAATGTTTTTTTTCCCCCAGGGGTGATTGTATCAACCCAGTAGGTCTAGAACATTGAAAGAGGGTTCATTCTATTGGAAATGAAAAGTTCTAGTGTCTTTTTTAGGTGATCAAAAAATTGGAGAGCAACTAGGCCCCCTCCCATGCCACTTTTTTCCCAAAATTGTTTGATCAAAATTTTGAGATAGCTTTGGTCAACACAGTTGAAAGGCCCAATAGCTATGTCTTTGGAGATAAAATGACCCCCTACAGCCCCTGGGGAAAGGTTTTAAGCTATAAAATTTGCCTATTGTTTATGTATAGTATTTGTTATTGGGAAGTATGCATACATTTCTTGGATGGGGAGGACAAATTTTCTGCTGGGACAGTTTTGCATGGGAGAATTTTCCATGGAGAGAAAAGTTTCAGGGGGTGAACTTTTCAGAGAAAATTTTACACTGGGTGAATTTGTCAGAATTCCTATACAAAATTTCATTATATGTCTTGCTTTCTATTTACCAATTCAGTCTTATGCATGGAGATGTTTAAGGGTAATTGTCCATGGTAAATTTTGGCCAGGATTGAATTGTCTAGAGGATATTTCTGTGGGAAGGGGGATTTCTCTGTGGAGGTGGAGCCAGGTATCCTGGCCAACAAATACAACGTAGAGACAATAGGGAAATTTTTTTAAGACAATGGAAATTATTTATGTAGATATTTTGGCCCTATGTCCAAGGGCCATCTTCAGCACAATACAAGAATAAGAGAGAAACTATATATATATAAAAGAACTTATATCAAATTGTGAGAATTAAAACTGATTAGTTAAAAACACTTATTAAAACATTTTTTTATAAATATAGCCCTAGCATCCTTACTTCAGCAAAGTTAGGGACTATATAGGGACTATAATTGCTTTATAGTCCCAAATTTCCAGGGGGGAGCAACACCCATGCTGGCAAAATGCCCCAAAACCAGAATTTCACCAAGAAAAGCCCCCACCTCTACTTTTATCAGTAAAATTCTAGTTAACTGACTTCTGCCTATCTCGGAAAGGGTTTAGATTATTTACTCTTTATTTCTTTATTCTCCTTTTATCTTTATTTCTCATTGATGGTTAGTTAATAATGTTGATATGAAAAAAAAAAAACCAAACAATTCCTAACCCTACTGGGATGTACCAAGAATGAAAATAATAGGCCTATTGTACACTCACCAAGAGAGCAAATATACTCTTCCTTATCTGGTAAAGGTTGAAATGAACTTTTTGAGCACTGGACGAAGTTGTTATCAAAGCCTAAGTTTGGTCCAACAACCTTCAGGGCTACTTCTTCCTCGGTATTCCATGCATCCATTGTTCAGTGTTTTGGGAACTTGAAAAGTCTTCTATTTAACAGCCATCTACTATTCCTTTTTATAGATGGCTGTAAAAAGATCTTCCCGATCTTTTTTTCATCTCATTTGGTTATATTACCTTAGCATCGTTATTTAAAATCTTTACTCCAAAAATGTTTGGTCCAACAACCTTCAGGGCTACTTCTTCCTCGGTCTTCCATGCATCCATTGTTCAGTGTTTTGGGAACTTGAAAAGTCTTCTATTTAACAGTCATCTATTATTCTTTTTAATAGATGACTGTAAAAACATCTTCCCGATCTTTTTTTGTCATCTCATTTTGTTATATTACCTTAGCATCGTTATTTAAAATCTTTACTCCAAAAAATGTTTGTGGTGGGATCCAGTTCCAGCTCTAAAATTTTGTATACAGGGTATATGATCTACCAGTCAGTTCCTTCATCTCTTTGACTATCCAACGAGTATCTTCAGATAATATCTGAAGATACTCTTTGGACGGATTTCTAAATATTATATAGAAATCCATCATCTTTATCTGTAACCAAGTCCTTGAAATAAGCAAGTCTTCTTGTCAGGTTATAACCAATGATCCTAATTAAAATTTTTAATTCTATTGATGAGTTGTGGGAAGTTTGGGTACTTGAGTTACCTATCCCCATCAGTTTAAGGCTTATATGCCGGCCAATACTAATATGGTTCTTCACACTCACTCCCATTATCTTCTACACACTCCAAAACAAATGATGAATACCCTCTTTTTTATTGTCTTCATTGTGCATTAATAACGAATAATTAATTTGTCTCTTCTTTAAGATACCAATAGATGCCTTAAAAATCTTATAAAGTTCTGAGGCAGGTTAGAATTCAGGGTAGTCAACATATTAGCCATGTAGTAGAGACGTTTAAAGGAAATAATCGCCACACTCAGTGGCTGACAATCAAATAAGACATGCTGGATAGTTTCATCGGTTGATAAGCAGAAACGGGATAGAGGGGAATGATACAACTTCCAATTAAATATCAAACTACTGAGAAGAAGGGCACCTGATTTCAAACGGTAATATAGCACTTTGTGCAATCTTGTATAAAAAGGAGATAAAATCAATTTACTGCGATTAATATTAGATCATTGCCTAGTAATGACTCGCGAATTTTATTCAAACAGAGGGACGACTTGGGCTTAACAAAAAATCCTTGTCTGCTGGTAATCAGCAGTATGATTATATTTGATGCTTTTATGGATTGGAAGATGCTGGAAATAAATCTGGTTGCCTGTGGCCCGAAGGTTCAGAAGCTTACTTCTAATGTTGAATAAGTCCTTATCATTGGCAATTCTATTAATTTTTTGAGTAGCAGCATCGCAAATTTGGAGTCAGAAAGGCAAAGAATATTTTCATCTACGATGCTATAATTTATGAGAATATCTAGGACCAGGCGAACGGCACATAATTCAGCGGACAAAATAGATGATCCCAAAGGAAGAGAAGAAAGGGTTAATGCTGATGGAATCTGTAGTCCTGCTCCAGCACTCTCACCCTGGACAGGTCCATCTGAATAGATTTACCTGTCATTAGGGTACAACTTCGAAATCTGTTCAACCAGAATAGTCTGGATCACATAATTGGGAATTCGGTTTTCATTTACTGGAATAAGTTCTACTTAACCAATGGGTGGACTCATTCCGCAAACAGGGGTGGTGTCAGTAAACGGGTATGCATAAGAAAAATATTTATTTTAATTTTGAACCTCCAGTTGAAACTGAAGCAAAGATGAATAGACGTTAGTGCAAACTACCTTCAAAGCAAAGGTATGATTATACGCAACATGCTTACTTTCATAAGCTTAAATTCACGAGAAGAATTTCTTCCTTTGACTGGATGCTCTTCCACTCAGGAATGCCAAACCAGACAATTGCTTTAATTTAGACAGAGGAGTCTAAATAACAAACCCAGAACAATTCGAATAGCTGAATTTTGTTAAGATTCCAAGGTTTTAAATGCAGATGACGGACGAATTGAGAATAATTGGATACCATATTCTAAGTTCGATCGGATATGTAATTTATAAAAGTCCAAGATAACCTTAAGGTGGCATTCTCATTTACTTCCAGCAAGTCTCTTTAGAACCCAAAGTCTTCGAATGATCATCGATTTCAAATCATTAATATGAACATGCCACAACATTTTAGAATCTTCAGAGACAAAAAAAATTCAAATCTTCTTCACATTGGCTTTTATGTCCAATGTGAACATTTCCCAAGTTCTTTCTTTGTAATGTAATATCTAGGCGTTTCAATTTAAAAAACCGTGGAGGGGGGCTTTCCAGGAATGATCTTCTGTCAGTATTTTAATTAAAATAAAGGAAAACGTTGTAATTCAAAATATAAGGTCTATTTATTATTTCTAATTTATTATTTAGGAAATAGCAAAGAAGTATTTTCCGAAATTTATGGGAGCCCTCTTTTGATTAGCGCCCTTGATGATAACTCTTTAGTCCTTGTAAATCAGTTGTGACGGCTGATGAAATACCATTCGCCCGTTTAATATGCTCAAAAATATAAACATGTAGTTGTTGAAGAAAAATTTCAACATACAAATTACCATATGGTACGGTACCAATACCACAGACGAAAAAAAAGCTGCAAATAAAACTACATCACAGTTTGGGTCTGACGGCTAATTCAAATTTTTAGCAGAACTATCTGGCAAATTGGGATAACTACTAAAAGGGATAGAACTGGAACTGATAAAAAAAAAATGACATGCAAAGTACCATATGGTACAGTACCAATACCACAGATGAAAAAAATGCAAATAAAACTACATCACAGTTTGAGTCTGACGGCTGATAATTCAAATTTTTAGCACCACATTTAGTACCGCATCACAGTTTGGGTCTGACGGCTGATAATTCAAATTTTTAGCAGAACTATCTGGTAATTTGGGTTAACTGCTGAAAGGGATAGAACTGGAACTGATTAAAAAAAAAATGACATGCAAAGTACCATATGGTACAGTACCAATACCACAGATGAGAAAAAGCTGCAAATGAAATTGCATCGCAGTTTGGGTCTGACGGCTGATAATTCACATTTTTAGCAGAACTATCTGGTAATTTTGGTTAACTGCTGAAAGGGATAGAACTGGAACTGATTAAAAAAAAAAATTACATGCAAAGTACCATATGGTACAGTACCACTACCACAGATGAAAAAAAGCTGCAAATAAAACTACATCACAGTTTGAGTCTGACGGCTGATAATTCAAAATTTAGCACCACATTTAGTACCACATCACAGTCTGGGTCTGACGGCTGATAATTCAAATTGTTAGAAGAACTATCTAGTAAATTGGGATAACTACTGAAAGGGATAGAACTGGAACTGATTTAAAAGAAAATGACATACAAAGTACCATATGGTACGGTACCAATACCACAGACGAAAAAAAAGCTGTAAATAAAACTACATCACAGTTTGGGTCTGACGACTGATAATTCAAATTTTTAGCAAAACTATCTGGTAAATTGGGTAACTACTGAAAGGGATAGAACTGGAACTGATTAAAAAAAAATGATATGCAAAGTACCATATGGTACAGTACCAATACCACAGATGAGAAAAAGCTGCAAATAAAATTGCATCGCAGTTTGAGTCTGACGGCTGATAATTCAAATTTTTAGCAGAACTATCTGGTAAATTGGGATAAATACTGAAATGGATAGAACTGGAAATGATTTAAAAAAAATTACATGCAAAGTACCATATGGTACAGTACCAATACCACAGATGAAAAAAATGCAAATAAAACTACATCACAGTTTGAGTCTGACGGCTGATAATTCAAAATTTAGCACCACATTTAGTACCACATCACAGTCTGGGTCTGACGGCTGATAATTCAAATTGTTAGAAGAACTATCTAGTAAATTGGGATAACTACTGAAAGGGATAGAACTGGAACTGATTTAAAAGAAAATGACATACAAAGTACCATATGGTACGGTACCAATACCACAGACGAAAATAAAGCTGTAAATAAAACTACATCACAGTTTGGGTCTGACGGCTGATAATTCAAATTTTTAGCAAAACTATCTGGTAAATTGGGATAACTACTGAAAGGGATAGAACTGGAACTGATTAAAGAAAAAAAATGATATACAAAGTACCATATGGTACAGTACCAATACCACCGATGAGAAAAAGCTGCAAATAAAATTGCATCGCAGTTTGAGTCTGACGGCTGATAATTCAAATTTTTAGCAAAACTATCTGGTAAATTGGGATAACTACTGAAAGGGATAGAACTGGAACTGATTAAAAAAAATGACATGCAAAGTACCATATGGTACAGTACCAATACCACAGATGAGAAAAAGCTGCAAATAAAATTGCATCGCAGTTTGAGTCTGACGGCTGATAATTCAAATTTTTAGCAGAACTATCTGGTAAATTGGGGTAAATACTGAAAGGGATAGAACTGGAACTGATAAAAAAAATGAAATACAAAGTACCATATGGTACGGTACCAATACCACAAACGAAAAAAAGCTGCAAATAAAACTACATCACAGTTTGAGTCTGACGACTGATAATTCAAATTTTTAGCAGAACTATCTGGTAATTTGGGATAACTACTGAAAGGGATAGAACTGGAACTGATTTCTAAAAAATAATGTACAAAGTGTCATATGGTACAGTACCAATACCACAGACGAAAAAAAGCTGCAAATAAAACTACATAACAGTTTGGGTCTGACGGCTGATAGTTCAAATTTTTAGCAGAACTATCTGGTAAAATGTTCTTTAAGAAGAATACGTTGGCAGCTTACGTGAGGATAGAAACTTGGTTTAGTGCAAATAAATTATCTATTAATATGTCAAAAACTAAGTTCATGATTTTCTCTTATACTAGCCAGTCACTACCTGAACTTTATAGACTACCCATTGATTAATCTACTTATTTAGAGTGTGGATCTACTACGAGATATTTAAGTGTGCTAGTTGATTACCACAATATCCACAGACCGGCTGACACAACAAATGAAGCACTCTGATTGGTCATGCGTAACAGAAAACAGAATTGAATTCTCTCTCTCTTACTTAATCTATTTTGCCTTACTCAACCTTACTACACGAATGTGAACAATGCCTTTAGTAAAATAAATAACAGTATTGTTTTATATTTTACCTTTTCTGTATTTCTCAAAGTATATTTTAAGCATCTTTTTATCCTTAGTTTAAATATTTTCAGTCATTTTTAGACAGATAACTTTTTTTTTTAAACAATTTTTCTTAAGATAATCATAACTCTATATAAAAGCAAGCCAAAAATCTTTAAAACAAAATAAAACTTTAAAAAGCGATTGGTCGGATATCGTTCGTCTCAGTCCATCGCACCGATTCAAATAAAAACAAGGCGTTGCAAAGATAATAACAGAAAAGACAGAATAATGGCAAAGAAAAACAAATCCAAATCTGGCACCGGAATCTATAAACCAAAACTGAACTAAACCAGTTAATAAATGCAAAGCATTATTTTAAACGTAAAAAAAATATTTTGCTACAAGTAAAAGGTATTGTGTCGCAAAGTAAGTCGTCTTGAACAAATGCTATTAAAAGTCAGCATAACGACGCTTTATTAGGGACTTAGAAAGAAGTAAAAAAATAGGGAAACCTGTAGGAATTTTTAGTATTGAAAATGGACATTTTTTGGGATTTTTCACCGAACTTCTAAAGATTTTAATAATTTGAAATGGAAACACTAATTAGGTTGGCATTAGGCCTATTAGTCTGGCAAAGCCTATTAGTCAACGTTTGTACGCAAGCAATAGGAGCTGTAGTTTTTTTTTTCAATCGAAATGGGAAGTCGAGTTGTTTATATAAAAATATATTTTCCTAAGATTATTACAAAAATATAGATGTGCTTATAATGCAAAAAGGTTCTTAAAATGTGCTCAAGAAAAACAAAAAACCCAAACATGTTTTGTTTCCACGAACCAGATAGACTGGCTCGCCCGGCGTTCTGAACCCGGCATTTATTGAAGAATTTGCTCAGCTGCAGCACTATCATTATTAGATTTAAATAAATATTGTTATTTCAATTAAATGACTTCCAAAGACTTTTGGGGTGCTGAATCCGAAGGTAAATTAAAGTTCTGCTGGTAATTTGTGTAGAAATATATAATTTAATTTCTCAGGTATGGAATATCTGAATGGGTCTCCCCTGAACTGGCACCTGGGATTGTCTTTTGAACCCTATTAATAGGCTAGTCCAAAATACAATTTATATAGCCTAGGAGTGATAATTGAATTAGGAAACAGCATAAAAAGAAATATAGTGATTATGAAATCAAGAATAGACCACAAGGCCTATTCTGGAAGGTTGTTATTGAGCCACTATCTTTACCCATCTCCTTATTTCAAGTGCTTAACAGATCAGGCCTACACAGAATGGCAAGTCTATGTCTAAGATACAAAAAAATATCCAATTGAGCAAAATTATGTAGTCTAAAATTAAAACACACCTTGTTACCAAAGAGGGATTGAGAAAAATTGCACATATCAATGAATAGTCTAGCTGTACTACTACTACTAACAACTCACTATAGTACTGAGTCACCTGAGGCCAAGATGGCTATGAATACCCCTGCTCCATCCCAATCTTTTCAAAGAGTCCCTCTTTACACCCTCCAAGGAATTTCCTGTTTCCTATTAACCTTTCTTTATGACATCCTACTATCCCAGACAAGGACAACATGCTTTCCATTTAGCCCTAAACAGTTGGCCAAAAAGGACAGTCCTTGGCAATCTGTCATCCTTAATCTGCAGAAAGTAGGCCTACTCTAGCCATCTCAACCTTTTGTTCATTATAGCCATAGAAACTTGGATTAAACTGCAGTTTTTTACAGCCTACTGTTTGAAATACAGTCAGTCAGCTGGGTACCCAGAACAATCTGTAGACAATTTGTTTCTAGAAAACATTTAGTAGGCTACATCTAGGCCCAAAGTGAATGGGTTGTTTAATC
Source organism: Artemia franciscana (assembly GCF_032884065.1). Lineage (NCBI taxonomy): Eukaryota > Metazoa > Arthropoda > Branchiopoda > Anostraca > Artemiidae > Artemia > Artemia franciscana. Next base: position 19,807,170 of record NC_088867.1, on the reverse strand, counting down.
CAATGTCAATAACTGCATCTCTGATATTAAAATCAAGTTGCACAGATTTTGCCCACTTGAGAATGCCTCAAGATCAGCTTAGATGACTGTGGGACTTTGTGGGTCATGGATGGGACCAATTATTTAGAATAGTCCACTTACAAGCAATTTTTTATGATTAAAGGTGCATTTTTTATGAAAATATTAAATAAAGTTAGACCCAAAACTGTTCTTTGGGAAACTCAACTTTCTACAACTGCTGATTCTGAGAATAAGATTGATCTGCTGACTCCTAACCATCTGCTCTCTATTGGTAAGAAACTGCATTGTCAAATTGACAACATCATTGTGGGTGCTTCTTGCACCAAGTTTAGAATTTTGTTTCTTGTGACATACTTTATTAAATGCTTTGTGTAGATCCAGTATTATCATGTTAATAGGATATCTCTCATCTTTATGCTTTGTTACATGCTTGTATGTATCAATAAGTGTCAGCTGAATAATTAGAACAAAATTCATGTTGATTAGGCCTTAGGAGGCTGTTAGTATTTAAATGAAATCATAAGGGCTGAATTGACTATACCTTTGGGTAGTGTTCTAATTGCTGATGTAAGTCTAATTGGTCAATAATAGTTAGCTTCATCTCTATTGCCCCCTTTGTGTACAGGTGTGATGTAAGTATCCTTCCAATCTGACAGAATATATTTAGTACTTAAAGGACTTGGAATAGAAAAGTCAGGGGATAAGACAATCCTGTATATGTTGTATTTATTAACCAAAGGAGGGGGGTACTCCATCTGGTCCTGTAGATTCATTTGGGTTAATGTTCTTCAATCTGGTTTATACACCAGTTTTGGTAATATTAATGGGAGCCATACCTTTTTAAAATTTCACATCCTGGAGACTCTGGAATTGGAGCCTCATCAGGGACAGTAAATACTGAGATGGGCTGCTTATTTAATGTATTGGCTATCTTCCTTGTCTTGCAGAACTTTGTGCCATCTAGTACAAGTTGGGGGGACATAATTTTTACCTAAGTTGTGAGATGATGCATACCTCCAAAGTTGCTTGGGGTTAGATTTTGTTGTAATTGCTAATGATTCCTCATATGTTTTGGTGGTGTTTATAGTAAGACTTCTCAGTTGGTTATGTGCCTGTTTATATTTTGTGTAATAATCCACCTGATTGTGATTCTTTATGTACAGCTTTCAGTATTCCTTTTTTCTATTCCTGGCCTTTTTAATTGCTTTTGTAATATACAGGAAGGTTTTGGCTTCCTTTTCTATCTTACAGAAGAGTGATTTTCAATAGCTTCCAATAATATTCTTTTCATAGTTGACCATGAGTTCTCTATATCTGTATCATAGGCAGCACAACAGTGCTGCTTAAGTAGAGAACAATGCTGGCATAATTTTTTTTTTTGACTAGGACACTTTGTATCCAAGGACATGGTAGAAACTTCAAAAAGGGCTCATTCCATTGGAAATTGAAAGGGCTTGTGCCCTTTTTAATAGTCAAAAGTGATTGAAGGGTAACAAAACCACCTCCCATTTTTATGCAAAGGGTGGATGTATAAACTTTGGAGGGGGCTCATTGTATCAGTAATCGGAGGTTTTAGTGCCCTTTTTAAGATTTAAAGTGATTTGAGGGCAGATGGCCCTCTTACCACATATTTATCCAAAATGCATCTGATAGAAGTTTTGAGATACTGTTTCAAAATAGTTCAAATGGCATATAGAAAGGCTTTTATGGTTGAAACAAACACCCAGAGCCTGGGGGCAAGGGTTGTAAGATATGCCCAAAGGATATTTAAGGTTTTTATGGAAGGGTTGGCTGTATAAACATGAAGGAGGCTCACTTGGTCAAAAATTGTAAGCTCTAGTTCCCTTTTTAAGATTAAAAAATGATGGAGGGCAACTAGCCCCCCCCCCTTCCACCTACCCCTCTTTTCACCTAACAAATCTGATTGAAGTTGTGAGATAGTAATTTTGTTCAAAATAATTGAAATATCATAACAATGCCTCTAGGATTTACACAACTTCTCAATGCTCTTGGGATATGGTTTGTAAGTCATGCCCTAAGGGTATATAAAATTTTTATGGAATGGGTGGTTGTATAGACCTCAGATGTGGCTCATTTGATTTGTAATAGGAAGATATGGTGCCCTTTCCAAGAGTCAAAAGTGATTTGAGAGTAACAAGCTCACCCAGTCCCCCCTTCCCACTCCCATCATTTACCCAAAGACATCAAATCAAAATTTGGAGATGACAATTTTGTTCATTGCAGTTGAAGGGTCTGGAAATTACATCTTAGAAGAAAAAACCCTGCCCCCATTGCTCTCAGGGTGATGGCTGTAAGTTTTGCCCTTAGGGCATATAATTTTTTTTTTTAAGAAAGGATGGTTGTATATTCTTTGGAGAGGACAGATTGGATTGGTAATCAGAATTTTTAGTTAGATTTTTAAGAGTAAAAGTAATCAGAGAGCAACCAACCACCCCCCCCCCCCCCTACACACACATCATAGTTTGTATCAACCCAAAAATCCTTTGGACTATTTTGAACAAAATGACTAAAAAATTCTATTGGATTCATTTCAGGAAAACATGATGTGTGTGGGAGGGGGGTAGCTGCACTCTGATTACTTTTACTCTTAAATAGGGCACTAAAAATTCTGATACCAGTTCAATGAGTCCTCTCCTAAGTATATACAACCAGCCTTTCAGTAAAAACCTTATATGCCTCCTGGTCATAACTTACAACCCTATCCCCTGGGGTTCTGAGTCAACCCTAAAGGCATTGTTATATGGTCTTTTTAACTATTTTGAACAAAATTACTATCTCACAATTTCAATCAGATGCATTGTTGAGGGACAGAGGTTAGTTGCCATCCATCACTTTTGAATCTTAATAGGTAGCTAGAACTTCCAATTTTCAACCAAATAAGCCTCCTCAAAAGTTAAACAACCATCCCTTCCATAAAAACCTTAAGTGCCCTCTGGGCACAACTTGCAACCCTTGCCCCCAGGCTCTGGTAGTATGTATCAACCCCAAAAGCCTTATTATATGATCTTGACTATTTTGAATAAAATGAATAAAATTTCTATTGAATGCATTTCAGGACATGATGTGTGTTTGTGTGTGTGTGGGGGGTAGCTGCACTCTGATCACTTTTACTCTTAAAAATCACACTAGAAATTCTTATTACCAATCCAATCTGTCCTCTACTGTTACTACTACTACTGCTAATAAAATACAAACATTGCAACTACTTCTACTACCACAGAAAATATTGTGGTAATAGTACTATTGAGACCTAGTCTACAAAGGTAAAATTTGAGAGAATGTTAATGAGAATTCGAACTAGCAAAAGACATTATGTGCATTTAGGTTTTCAAAATAGTGTATCATAAGAATTGATTTGTGTATTAAGTTGGAACTCTCAGAGAATGCTGAAATGGGAAGATCACTACTACTTCTGTTGCAACTACTTGTAAGGTTAGTAGAATTAAGATGAAAATTTCAAAAAGTATATGAATATACAGGTTATCAAAAGGGCATGTCAACAATGTCATAGCAATGGCTAATTTATTAAGTTGAGTAGCAATACTACTACTGTGATTACAATTACTACTATACCTAAGGGTATGAAGGTGAAACTTTCAGAGAATATTTCTAAAAATTTCTGTTGTACAGATGACAGTTCAAAAGGGCATACAGCAATATCTTAGGAACAGTTTTGTATGTGAAGTTAAAACTTACACAGCTTGTTGTGGGGGATGTTGAACTAACCAAAAGACAATATTTGCATGTTAATACTACTACTACTACTACCACTGCTACTATTATTATTATTACGGCTACTACTACTGTTACTGCTAAAGCTTAGACTACTACTGTTAACTCTACTTCTATTGCTAACAAACTTAAGGGTTGTAAGGCAAAAACTTTTGAAAAGATTGAAACTGTACCGAAATTGATCAAAACACACTACGCCCTCATAGGTTGTTAAGAGAACACATAATTAATGGTTCATAATCAATTTATTATATGTTGAAGGGGATGTTGAAAAGAAAAAAAGGCGCTATGAGCATACTGCTACTAAATGCTAAATCTGTCAAAGACAATTGATCAAATTTTTTGCAAATGGTATTAAGTTTTATTTTCCAGGTCAACTAGAGGAGGTATAAAACTAAATTAAACACTACTATTTGTGTCCAGATTTTTAAAATGGTACAATGTTGTTGAAAATTGTTGAAAAGTTTCTCCAGCATAAAAATAGCAGGTCAAGCTATAAATTCTTAAAGAAAACCTGACAAGATTTAGACTGTTATCTTTTTTCCCTCAAAAAGACTATGTCAGTTTAAAACGAACAGAAATTAATTTAAAAAAAAACAAACTTTTCAACAAAACAAGTTTTTTCAAAGGGAAGTAAAGAACTCCATTAAAGCAAAAATAGAGTCAAATGATTTAGCAAGTGTGAAACTACAACAAATCAGCAAGGAAAAATAAATGAAACCCAAACAAAATAAACAGAAATTTCAATAAATAACAGTCAAACTCAAAATGAGCATAAATTAACATGAGAAGGGCTCAAAACCCCTATGCCTTCCTAAGCGCAGAGCATACTTTGCATTTTTTGACTTAACTTTAGCAAATCAAATATTATTAACATTATATGGTATAAATATCATTATATGTCCATTAAACTAACAATGCACATTCATTTGTATTTTTTCAGTCAAGTGCAAATATTGTTCTGGTCTTGGGAGGTCTTAGATTTTGTAGTCTCCTGCCATATGCCATATTTTTTCTTGTAAGCCTGATGGGCATTTGGTGGCTCCTTCAATTGGTCTTTTGTTGTGGTGGTAGTAGCAGGGGGTACAATGAACACCAAAATGGCCCAAAACTCCCTTTTAAAGTGTCAGTTAGACACCATGGAAGTGGGTAAGGATTGTGTATTTCAGCATGTCAAGACTTAAGTTAGCTCTAATATATGTATGTATATATATATATATATATACCAAACCTTATTGCCAAATTTTTATTGCAGCAGTCAACCCACAACTGACAAACTGTGAACAAACTAAGAATTACTCATGTCCTGAATAAGTAGCAAACCATCTAAAACCTCTTCTAATAGATGGCGTTAAATTATTTCATTGACTTTGAACAGTCAATGAAATGGCATAGTACCATCTTTTTTGGCAATTAAAGTATCCAGGGGCTGGACGAGAGAGTCTTGTGGGCCGTAGTTTGGAGACCCTTGTTCTAGTTAATTGTTTTTGTCTTATTTTGGTCTCTTTTCTTCTTGTAATTCATTGCTTCACTTTTGTCTTGTTGTTTATAGATAATTAAAAGTAAATTATTATTATTTATAGGGTAAATGCTTACCAGTATTTTATAGAATAACAGTTAAATTTTGTTCCCCAGTTTAATCTAATGTCTTTGAAATACACATATTTGGATTATCTGTCTTCTAAAGCCCCTGAATGAAAGAGACATGTTTTATTTTTGAAATGTTATTTAACTTGAAGGCTCTGTTATTCTATTACCTGTATAGTTTTTAAGCTTCTGGAAAAGATTACATTTTCATAATAGTCTTCTCATGGCCCGTGAGCAGCGGGGAGGGGTGCATGTTCACTCTATCCTGAAGTCCTAAGATTGTTGTAGTTGCATATGCAGTTGTGGCACAGGATGCAGTTGTGGCACAGGATGCAGGGGCAGCAATTTGCTTTTGCTTTTATGATGCCAATGTCAGCCTATTGTAAAAAAATCTTAAGGGTCTAACTTCCATAACTTTATTGTATTTTGGAAAATCTTGTATAATTCTTGCCTGCTATTAAAAAGAGCATGTGTTGCTTTTCCTTGAGCCTGGGCATAAAGTATAACGCTTCTTGTCTCTGTCAAACAAGACTATCCAAAGCTTTTCTGCCAAATTTTTGTTTAGTTGAGCAACAGGTTTAAACTAAAGTTAAGCCCAAGCCTAAATGTATTTAAGCTGTGGAACGATTTCCTGTTTCCATTGCCGAGAAATTTTCTTAGAATCGTAAGTGGATAACGATATTCCCACAACTCCAAATGTGCTGCCATCTACTTCTGCATTCTGTTTCTGTTTGTAATCCCAGTTAAATTTGAAATTTTGTTGTCTGTGTTTGGGGACTGAGGCAAAGGAATGATGGATGCACTGTGGGGATACCTGGGAAAGGGCAATGATACCCAGTTGGAAACAGGACTGCATAAAAATGACAAATTAAAAATATCATCATTTAAGTCTGGGTTGAGAGAGGTGTAGGTAACACTTGCCCCCTCCCTCCCCTAGTGAGAAGTTTCCTGGAAGTGCTCACGAGAAGAATGATATAATATGTTCCTTGGTATGAATTGCCACTTTAACGTTAGTGGACAATTGGATTGTTCCCTTGCCATATTCCCTTCTCAATTATTCTGTTGCATTCTCTTGCAATATTGAACAGTTCGCCCATGGCAAGAAAATCAGCATTTAAACTAGGAGAGATACAATTTTCTTTTAACGCTGATCCATACTCCTTGAATAATGATCAATGTAAGTGAGTCAAATATGTCATGATAAACTTGGTTATAAGCTACAAGTATCTGAAAATTTAAGGGATCAAGGATTATTTTGTTTTTGTATTCAAGAAAATTGGATAATTGATGTGCTGAAGCTCTCCAAGACCTGATTAGTTACAAAACACCTGGAGGCCAAAAAATGGGCACTTGAAGTCCCTTCCCCGATCCTTCCAACTCTCCACCCTCAACCCCACTCGTTGCCAACTTCTCAGAAAGGTAGACATATTGCACCTTTTGTGAACCAGAATTATGGAAGAATTTTTAACTTATTACTGTGGACTTCGACTGTGAGACTAAAGTGCCTTGACACCCTCTAATCTTCCCCGCTTCTAATAATCTGATTATTCAATAATCTATTGCCGATAAAAATGCTATTTTGGTTAAATTTTGAAAATTAACAGCTAACCAATAATGTTTTCAAACAATTTTAGATCACTTTTTTTTCTTCAATCTAATTTATTGGTCAAACTGTTGCTCGTCTTGAACAAGAAATAATGAGTGATACTTAAGTAATAGCCGAGTCTTGGATACGAATTCCAAAAAACAGTATACAAATTAAAATTCTGATTTTTATGCTGATTTCAGATATGTTAAACTTATTAAGTTTGAAGCAGTTTATCAATCAATCAATTTATTAATACTAAAAGAAAAACTATTACAAAAGTAAAGCGGTAACGAGGCCCAAGAAGCTTTGCTTGTAATGGACCACTAAAAGTGTAATGGACGTCAAAAGTGATACTTCTTAGCAGGTAATTATTTTAATTGGAAATTAAAAGTTCTTGATACCATTTTCAGGACTCAAGTTGTTGGAGGGTGACCAGTCCTCTTTCTTTGCCCTTTTCTGGTACCTGACCTTCTTAGCCCAAAAAAACATACGATCGAAATCTTGAGCTAGCCATTTTTTCAGAATTGTTAAAGGGTTTGATAAATATACGTATGTGGACGACATGACCCCACTGTCCCTGGGGCAAGGACTCTAAATCATTCAAATTTCCAGTTGTTTACAGAAGGGCTCTATAGTGGTAAAATGGGACGTTTTGTTTTATGCCTCCTTCCCCCCCAAAAAGAGTTGGATGAAAACTTTTTCCCTGACCACTTTTGTATGGAAGGGATAATTGTAGAAACTTGAGAATGTTATTTGGTTGGAATCGTGCCTAGTGCCTTTTTTCAGGGAAAAAGTGAATGGTGGGCAACCGTTCCTTTTTCTGCTGCTCCCCCTGTGTAACTTCAAAAATGTCGGATATAAATTTCGATACAATCATTTTGATTAGAAACTTGGACAGGTCATCATTACCCCTACTTTGGGGATCTACATCACCCCTAAAGCCCTTGGGGAAATCGCCCTAAATTACGTAAATGCCCCATTGTTCACAGAAAGGTTTTGGGAGAAGAGGCTGCCTCTTGAGATATAAGGTTCAAACTTTTGGGATGTATTGGGGGCGGGGGGAGGGGGTTATCGGATATTGATTTATGACTTGGAGCAGAGGTTAAAGGTTAATAAAAATGATATGCATCCAGGTTGTCAAAATATTGTTTTAGGCGTTTTGAGCCCCTCTGGGACTAGAATCTGTTTCCGGTGAAGTAGCTATGTAGATCGAAAGAAACTTGATGTGCCTACGTTAAAAATGTAGGGTATTGGTAATAACCTAAGAACGGTTTGTGGCATTAAGTTGAAACTTACGGAGGTGTTAAGGGTAAATTTAACCTCAGATTTTGATTTGGAGGGGGGCAGCAGAGGTGAATCTAAAGACATTATGAATATCCAGGTCATCAAAATGGTATATTAGCAACATCTTGAGAACGAATTAAGTGATACCACAAAAGCGTTCAGGTAGTTCTATGAGGAGGGGAAGTTCATTTTGTATTCGAGGGGAAGAGGCTAAAAATATTATATCCCGATATCTAGGCCTATATCTGAATGTTTTGTACCATAACCTCCTATGGGAATTAAACCTATTCATTTAAAAAAAGCGAGGTAATTCAAAAGACGTTGTGTGGTACTAGATTGGGAATGGATTGCGATGTCAAATCCAAGCATTCAGGGACTGTTAGGATAGCCAAGTTTACCTCAAACTTTCATCTAGGATGAAGGGGATAAGAATTTTTTTCCCATTTACCTAAACGTTTTTGCACAGTAAGCTTCTATTGGACCTATAGTATATTCAAGTTTAAGTAGCAAGGTAGATCACATCACACTGTGAGTTGTTAGATGATAAAAGCAGAGCATCTGCAATGGTTCTTGGCATTTACCCCTGCGGAAATCCCCCCCCCCCTCCCGCAGAAAATACCCCCGTGGAAAGTAAGGCTTTCCAAATTTGAGAATTTTAATTGAGTTATGTTTTTTTATTTCCCGTAGAGGGAAGGAATTTTGGTACTTGTTTATTATACGCCCCTCACTCAAGTCTACAGTGTATAAAACTCGAGAAGAAACCGGTTTCTTCGTTCACTTCTTTCAGTCTAGCGTGAGACAGGACAAATGATAGAATAGATGGGAAAGATATAATTTGGGCGTATATATATTTGAACATAAGGATATATATTTGATATATATCCTTGAATATATATTTAAAAGATATATATTTGAACATAAGGGGGGGGGAAGTATTTTGACAGTTTGAAGTCAGAAAACAATTCTTATTTCATAATATGCAGAATAATTGTACCTAACAAATTTTGCGTGCGGATCTACTATCCCCCTCCCCTAAGGTGCAAATATATAGCCCAAAATTGTGTCTAAAGTAACGAAGAAACCGGTTTGTTCTCGAATTTTACTCATCGTAAACTTGAGTAAGTGGCGTATAAAACATAAGTAACAGAATTTTTAATGGAGATTGCCGGATTTCCCGGTATTATTTATAAACGATCAGAAATTAAGTTAAAAAACTAGTTTTTTCAACTGAAAGTAAGGAGCACCACCAAACCTTAAAACGAACAGAAATTATTACGTATAGGGAAGATATGCCTCCTCCTCAAGATCTTGTTTTTTACGCTAAAGTTTTTTTTTATAGAAGTTTAAAACAAAGCTTATTATTCTATTTAAACGTTCATTGTGTTTCAGGAATCGTTCTTATAGAATAAAGACAAAAAGTCAAAACTTAGCGTAAAGAGCAAGGTCTTGTGGAAGGGGCAACTTCTTTCATATATGTAATAATTTATTTTAGTTTTAAGTTTTGATGTTGCTCCTTACTTTCAGTTGAATTATCTTTTTTTAAATTTTTTATTGGTTTTAAATAATACCAGGAAATCCGGCTCTCTATCTATGAAAAATTCCGGTCTTCACGTATTATACGCCACTCACTCAAGTTTACGATGTGTAAAACTCGAGAACAAACCGGTTTCTTCGTTATTTAAGAAACAGATTTGGGCTATATATTTGCACATAGGGGAGGGGGTAGCGAGTGGTTGGGGAAGGCAAGAGGACTTTTAATAATATGTTTTCGGAAAGTGATAAGGTTTCCAAAACATTTTCATGCTAAATATTAGTTTGACCGAAAAGGATCGACAGTTTTTTCTTGAAAGCATGAAACTTATATTCGTAAGTTATTGGGTCAAGGGGACCCTTATTTGCAAAAAAACAAACTTGAAATAAATTAGTTCGCCCTGAAATGATCCCCAAACCTTTTTTTCGAATCAGCTAAGGCTCGTAGTATTTTTGTTTTGCCCATATACGTGATTTCGAATGATTTTAATCATTTCAGACCAAAAATACTAATAGTCTTCCAATGTATATTTAGCCCAATTTCGTCTCTGCAAATGGCTTGAAAATGAGGTTCATAAGTTTCTTGACCAGTTAAGTCCCTGTACAGAAAACAAATTTTCGTCTAATTTCGGCAGCATCGGTTTTTGACGCCTGAAAATGAGCTCAAAGTCTCTTTTGTTTTGGCTTCTTTTAACTTATAGGGTATGTAGGCAGGACCGGGCAGACCTCAATGAAAACAATCATTATCTAATGGTTGGTTTTATCTATATATGATGAATACCTGAAATGAGCCAACCCGTTTCGTTTTCTCAGATTAGTTAAGGCTTACAGGGTATATAGATAGAGACAAGGGGATCTCGGTGAAGACAATTAGCTATGAAATTTTTTTTTTTATTAATTCTTGACCCCAAAAAATGGGGCAAACATTGTCTTCCCTCATCTGCGTGAAACTTTAAGGTGGGTTAGACCAAGGAAATCCTAACGAGGAAAATATATGGTAAAATTCTATTTAATTGACTTCTTGCTATCTCGGAAAGGGTTTAGGTTAGGAAAATGAAACTTTCAGGGATGTTTCTAAAGGCTAAAGTATGTCCCGGGAAGGTATTTTAAAGTACCTACTCCAATCCTTCACCTTCTAGAGGGCCCTGAAATTTGCCTACATGACAGGGTTATACCTAGTGAAATTTTGACAAAACAACGTTTTATCTTAATCTTCAGCTACTAGTTGCTTTTTCTCTGCCTTTAGTTCTGAAAATGCAATTTTTGTTATTTGAGTAGAATTTTGAGCCATATCGAGGTTTTTTTTCAAAATTTAGGAAATGCATTTGCATATCTTTAAAACCTTATAAAATGGAATTGAGTAAAGTTATGAAGCTAAAAGCAATTTTGTTGTACTTAAATTAAGCAGAAGATCCATTTTGCAAGGTTTCACTTTTATAACACACATATTTTTAAAGGTCATCAAAGGTCAGGGCCCTCTAGAGGGAGAAGGAGTGGTGGTAGTTGCTTCAAAATACCTTCCCAGGATATACTTTAGTCTGTAGATTCATCCCTGAAAGTTTCATTTTCATAACCTAAATCCTTTCTGAGATAGCAAGAAGTCAATTAACTAGAATTTTACCAAATATATTTTTGGAGAAAAACGTGATTATATAGATTCTTAACACAGAATATTTTCTGGTCATGTAGATATCTCAGTTAGAATTTCAGGACGAAATGTGATCTTAATTATGAGAAAGAATAGTGAAAACAAATCTGATTGTGTTGCCCCGTTGGCAAAATTTGTTTTTGTCACAACAAAACAGAACTCATTATGTTAAATGGCCTTGATATGTATTTAGTTAAACAATCAAACGGTTGAAACAGAATTTAAAATAACAAATTATTTTAATGAAATGCTGGATTAAGATACAGGTATGTTCGAGCCTCTACTGGATTTGGCTCATCAAAAACACCCCCCCCCCCGTGAACGTCCGTGGGTTGTGCCACTTATTCGTAAACACTGATTAGCCTGTAATATTGTTTTTTTTATTATTGTGTTGATGATATGACAAAAAACTACCTGAAATGGTGATTGTTTTCAATAAAGTGGAACTGATGCTCTGGCCTCTAAAATGTTTTGGGGGTGGTAACCCTTCTCCTGTTTATAATTTCTGTTTGTTTAAAGTTTAACTTGGTTTTTCGATTTTATTATGTTTTAGGTTTCATAAATTATTTGTTGTCGATTCATTTTTTAACTTCTGTTGGTTTTAGTCTCATTTGTTCAATTTAGGTTCGTGTTAAGTTTCAGGTAGTATACGTTTTTATTTATGCTTGATTTTTGTTTTAATAGAGGTGTTTAGTTTTCATCTGAAAAGTTCTTTCTTGCAATCTTTAAGTAAAGAAAGAATACTTGTCATTCCCACGTGATTCTTTCTCGAAGTTCTGCTTTGATGACTGATTATAATTCAAAAAATTCAAATAGCTATGAATGTGCATTGTTAGTTCGGTTTCACTCAACCTATTTCTAAGTCAGAATTATCTATCCAATGCCTTATATATCGGCGCATAATTTTTCGGGGTATTATGTGAGGAATAAGGAGTAGCACCTACTCGTATTTTCTTGATTGTTTATTCAGTCCCCATAAAAAGCTCATATTCTGTTAAGAAAATTTTTTTGGGGCCTTTCCCCAGACTAGAATTGTTTTCGATAGGGTATAGGAGCTTACAGTATTAATCTTCAAGTCGTTCAAATAAAAGCTGTTTTTGGTCCTGTTTTTTAAATTTTTTTTTAGCAACGTTTTTTTTTTATTTGTTTCAATTTATCGTTTTTCGTCAGAATCTTCCTAGCCTAAGGACTTCAGATTATGCATTTTGAGCTGATCAAAAAAAGTTTTTGGTCGTTTTTCATGCCCTATTCTCGGGGGAACCTTACCCCCAAACAATTTTTTGGTACTTTCGGTTCCTCTCGGCCCAAGGACTTACGGCTGTAAGTTTCAAATAGCTCAAGGTCATACAAGTTGCCCATTTCTAAGTTTCTTAACACCCGATTGTTCGTTCCGTTATTGAAATCGTTCGCAGGCCGACAGGAATCACCGGTATAATAGTTAATTTGCTTTGTTGATAAAACACGGTCTTGCATAAACATATGGCTTCATTCATTCTTCATGTCAGTGACTTTTGTACCGTTGATTTTTTTTTTACTTGTTAACCACTGAATTGAAGCTCAATAGAGCTTAACTATTTTGGAACTGTTGATTTTTTTTTTTCATTCCAAGTATGTATCGTTTAAAATACAAGCTGATTAAATCAATTTGTGGTTTATGATTAAAAGACGAAATGAGTGATGGTTTATTTCTTTTCAATTTTGTCCTATATGTTCATTTACCATACACACCTTGTCTGGGCACTGGGAGAGGAATCTCTTTCTCATAACTTGTCTCTCTCTCAAAGGGTATCGATAAGATCCTGGCCCAAAATATATTCAGTTTGGGTGCTTTTGACCCCGTCCCCTCAAGAATAGGGTCCATGTGGACCCTAGCTACTATTGAAATCTAAAAGTTGTCAATTGATAGTGTTGGATAAGTCTTTTATTTTTGTAAATAAGACATGCCCATCGTAAGTAGAAGTGCTTGATGCTAATTAAACAGAGTAAACAAGAATAGAAATAAATTTGAATAGAATTATGAGAAGAAGAAAAGAGAATAGAATTAAATAGAAGAGAAGGAATAGAATTATGAGAAATAAATTTGACAAGAAGTTTCAGGACTCTTCTTGAATATGTCACTCCAATACCTTACTATGCAAAATCTTAACACAGGCCGCCGTGCCAAAAGTGGGGTAACAAAGTAGCAATGCTACTTGGCAGTTTCCAAATTTGTTGGCAGATTTTGTCTGAAAATACCATTTTTACTCATAAAGATAATTTTTGCTAAAAAAGCTGTCAAAACACGAGTTGTGCAAGGAAGCTTTTTTTTTATTGTAGCGAGGTTGAAAAATGAAATGAGCCGAAGTTATCTCTCAAATTTTGGCCGACACTTGTAACATCAGCTGTCCTAGCCAAGTGGTTAGCGCTCCAGATTTGAGGCCTGGTGTCGCTGGTTACTTGGTTTGGAACGGAGGGCAGTTGTGTGACTGTAGGCTCAGCCAGAGTTGAACCAGCTTTAAATGGGTACCTGGAGAAATCTGGGGGGGGGGAGAACACAAGAAGCATCATATGATTCGTCCCCCACCATGCAATGCACTCCCGCCCGAGGGTATTGAACCAAGAGATCGGTACCTGGGCAATGCTGACCATTAATCACCACACGATAATTTTTTTTGCAACACACCCGGGTTTTTGTTCAGGGGTTTGAGCTAAATTTGAAAAAAAAAAAAAATCCAAACAGACAATTGTACGTAATGTGTAATAAATTATGGGGAAATCGTACACATTTTGAAATTTTGAACAAGGATCTGGAGTCACTATCCCTCTGAGCTCTTGCCTTTCCGGTACCCTTAATTTGGACCAGACCTAATTGGAGGGCTTGAATCCGCCTTGAAATCTAAAAAGACACACGATCAGTAACTCGATAAAAATTTCTATGCTCAAATGGGGAGCCATTCTTGACTCAAAACCCTAATGTTGGTCTCTCCCAAGCCCTCATTTTATAGGTGCTGTATCGTAATTTGGCTTACACTTAATATATGTAAGAATCGAAGTAAATTGGATTCAGATCCGAAAATTGTAACAAATCTTTTATGATCTTAGCACTTTGTATTTTCAATATTTGTTTTCTTTACAAAATATGTCAAATTATTTAAGTAATGTTCGGAGATTGCCGGCCTCTTTGTTCATATTAAATTGGTTGTCATTGGGATCTTTAGCCTCAATATCAAGCGTATAATCTAGAAATTTTTATTTACGAATGATAATTTCAATAAGCCCTGATTGTGGTCAGTTTAACATAATTAGGGCAGGTCAATATTTCCTCTTCGGTGATTATAAATATGGAAGTGGCTTTACGATATCTATTCACCACAATAGAAGTCAGCATCTTTGTACTCAAAATTATAAGCTCGTACTAAGTAGTTAAGTATAAGCTTGTACTAAGTCCGTTAAGGCAGAATCATTGCTAGGGCTTTGACCGGGAATACCGCCCCCCCCCCCAATATGCACAGAAAATACGAGAAATTACTGGAGATGTGTATTTATTGTGTTATGTAAGAATGCATTTCCAATATTATGCAAGGAAGCATTTATTTACATTAGTTGGTGAGTTACTCCCTCTGGGCAGGACCGTCAGTACGAAAATAATCCAGCTGACGGTTATGAATTTCTGTTTTAAAGACTAGAAAGTTGAGTAAATTAGTTCATCAGCTTTAATTTTCTGTTGATAATGATGCAGATTAGTAGAATGCGACATTGAAAATAATCTGCATTGCTATAACGGTTGTAAGATGTAACTTTTATTTAGTTTTTATGCCAGGCTTGCTTAAGCGAACAAGTCTTATGACAAATAAAGCCTACGTACCCGTCACGTGCTCCACTGCGATAGGTAGGGGTCTTTCACTGCTTCCCTCATATTCAAAGTTTCTATGATTTCCTTATTTTGTTCCTGCAGTTTACCTGTTTTATTTTGTGGAGGGAAAGGTGGTTTAACTCTTTCCCTGAATGCATTACTGCGCTGGGCTCTACTTAGAGCTCAAGTCTGAAACCACTAGATTCCAGTACTCTACCTGTACCTAAGAACTCAAGATTTCCCCGAAAATACAAGATGTATGAATTTTCTGAAAGAAAAATAATAAAATGATCGTGATCATGCCTCAATACTTCGTGGCTATATTGGTAATTCTATATGGAAAATTTTCTGGGCGCTGGATTACACAAGGTAGACCCACAAACTGCCCTATTTGGTTTCTACATCAGGTCGATGATTTTTTTTCTAAAGTTGGAGGAGAGTCAACAGAGGATTCTTATACATCCCTTATTTCACTACAGGTATTTGCTTAGGTGTTTGGAACTTGCGCAGAAATTTTTGTAGTGGAGTAAAAAAAAAAAAAAAAAAAATTCAGAAGCCCAATGATTTATTTATTTTATTTTTCACCTACACGATACGTAAAGTGAATATGGTAAGAATAAATTAAAAAAAAACAAAGAGAAAAACAAATACACACACAAAATCAACGAAAAAAAACAGATAAAACAGTGGTGAGGGGACTGGGGCGCATAAGCTGTACTGGAGAGTTTTCTGTGAAGAATCTCCAAATTTAAAGTTATATCAGAAACTGAAAATTATCTAACAAGAGTCCGGTTTTTTGTCCAAGGTGGAAGATACAGAAGAAATTTGCAAAATTAAAAATAATTTATCCGAATTCTTTTAAAATTACCATTATTAAGAAGGGGAAAAGACCTGAAGCATAAAGGACAGAATGATCACAGAAAGTAGAATAAAGTTTGCTGAAAGTGAGATAGGGGGGGGGGTGCAATCAATCAGCATATGCATCTTAGAAGTACAATCCTTATCTATTGAATCAAATTTTAAACTTTTCACAGCATCGATCTCGGAAGAAAAAGATATGGGCACTATATGGCGTTGCGAAAGCATTGTACTAAAGAGGGGGACAAGAAGGCGAGTACATACAGAATGCACGGAATAGTTAATCATCGAAGAATAATGTTCATAGCAAGCTGAAAGTGGAAGGCAGTTACTTGTCATAGTATCGTCATTTAACTTGTCGGAATTGATCACTTTTCCCCAATCTTTCCTACTTACAGGGAAGTCCATACCGTCTTAACGTGCCGATCTCAGATAACGTTTATATTCGGTTTTAGTTTTACGTTTGAGATCAGCCACACACCCAAAATGAAAAGAAACTAGCTATACTTGATAATTCGAATACGAAGTGACCGGAAAACTCAATAAAATTTAGGGGTTTTTATTGGGGGTAGGGGGATCTGTCTCCCCCCCCTTTTGTGCGTCCCTGGTTTACCCTCTTTTCAAATATATTTATAATTTGTGAAAACAAGTTTTGTGTGTGCTTATCTCTTTCGCATAGGGAGCAAACTAAGATTAAAGCTCATTGATGCCAACAGTTTATTTTGGTCCAATAATATCCCATTTCGATATAAATATCCAACCCGATTACATCATGTATATCTTATATCGCGCGCCACTAGCAGTGAGGAGCGTTTGGACTTTCTCTTCTAATTTCCTTAGTCTTGACTCAGTCAGTCGTGCACTCTTTAGTTTCCACCAGGCTGATAATTTTTGCTAGTATCCTGAGGTGTTGTGTTATATAGTCTTTGGTAATTACGCGCATATTAGTGAAATTAGCTTCGTCCGTCGATCGAACAAGTGGGCTTTTGAATTTTCAGTGCATTGCAATTTATACCATCGCCCGGTTAGGATGGTCTTAAAAAATGTTCGGTGGTCGTATGATATGTTTAGGTGATAGTAGTATTTTATATAAACTGAATAACGATGATAGTGTGAATAATTTATGCTTGTGGCGGCAAGGATTGAGTAATTATGAAGGGGATGAAGATCAGTTATTGCTTGTGCCGGCTAGTGCCCTTAGTATGGATTCTGATTGGCTCAGGGCTGACTTAGCTGATATTGTTACCTTTGCTGAATTGTCGCGAATTGATAATCCTCCTGACGTGGTGAAGTCTCATAGAATTCGTAAACAATCTTGTGATTTGCCAGTTCATAAATCTGTCAGTGTTTCAAGTACATATTTAAGAAGCAAGGAGGAATCAAAGAGGAATTTGAGTTTATCTAGTTCAGTACTGAAAAGGGATTCCAATTCTAACCTGGTTGAGCCGGATAAACCGGTGAAATTCCGTAAAAATTCTTGTTTGAACTCGAAGGATAGTATCAAGAGACTGAGCAACAGTGTTGTTGAGAAACCTTGCTATAAAGGAAGTGCGAATAGGATTAGTCCAGGCCTTAACAACCAGGTCAATCTTGATAATAGAAAGAATAAGGCTAGCCATTGTCCGGTAACAAGAAAGACTAGTGCACCAGAAGTAGGATCTAAATTTAAAGGTTTGATTTTGAAAGATTTATTAGTTTATGAACAGAACATTTTGTGTTGAGTAACCTAGCTATTTGGAAAAGCTTACGGTAAAAGCTTAGGTTAATCTTGATAGTAGAAAGAATAAGGCTAGCCATTGTCCAATAACAAGAAAGGCCAGTGCACCTGAAGTAGGATCTAAATTCAAAGGTTTGATTTTGAAAGACTTATTGGTTTGATATACTTAAGAATATACAAGTTCATGTTGAATGACTTAGCGATTCGGAAAAGTGTACTGAACAGGTTGCTAATGGGCACAACAGCGACTAGAAGAGATACAACTGCTAATATAACAATACAAATGCACTTCCTTGTTAGCTAGTACACACTCGAGACTTAAAGTTAGGTTAATCACTATGAAATATACGAAAATATGGTGAAAATATAATATTTTTGTAACAAATTATTGAAACGTTAGAATTCTAGGTTAGCTACTTTTTGCTATCTTGGAAAGGAGTTAGGTTAGGAAAATGAAACTTGCAGAGATGGGTCCACAGACTAAAGTATGTCCAGGGAAGGTATTTTGAAGTACTTATCTCCATTCCTTATCCCTCTAAAGAGCAGTGACCTTTGATGACCTTTAAAAATCTGTGCTATGAAAGTAAAATCTTGAAAATCACATTTTCTGCTTAAATGAAGCATTAGAAAACTTATTTCAGCCTAACAACTTTGCTTAATCCCAGTTTACGAGGTTTCTAAGATCTGCAAATTACATTTTCTACATTTAGAAAAAAACTGATATACTATGGCTTAAATTTCTAATCAAGAAACAGGAATTGCATTTTTCAGACCTAAAACAAGAGAAAAAGAAACTGATAGCTGAAAATGAAGGTAAAATGTTGTTCTGTCGAAACTTCAATAGGTATATTCCTGTATATTATATATATACCTGTCTATTATACCTGTCAAGTAGGCAAATTTCTAAGACTTAGTAATCAGAAGAGGGTTAAGATGGAAGCTTGTCAATGCCTTCCCGAAGCATGTTTTTGGCCCTGGATTCATTCCTGAGAATTTCATTTTCCTAACTTACCACTTTTCCAATATAGGAAAAAGTAGCTAATCAATAATTTTACCATTAAATATTTAATAAAAATATGCCTACAACGTAGATTTCAACTGAGGCAAAGCTAATTGTCTGGTATAAAGACCGTTAAAACTGGTTATTGTCTGATCTGAGCGATCCAAATTGTCGAACTAGCTAACAAGGAAATACTTTTTTTTTATTCAGAGCTTGGATCTATTTTTTTCTTACTATTTTCCCTGGATGATGAAACATACGGCACCTGAGTTCCATTTTAGAATATGATGGGTTTGTTTCTGATCATCATACTCTCAAATCCTTTATTTCTTTATATTTTCGTAAAAGGTTGTCAAACCTATTCAATTGTTAAACGGCACAATCCTTCACACGAGCAAATTGAAAATATATATATATATCTCTTTCTACAGCTCAAAAAAGCATATGGTCTCAGTAGTAGAAATTTGGGAAATATTCCTCTGAGGGAGGTACTACTTTCTAAGTATCTTACCCTTACCCTCTAGAATGGTTTTGTAGATCACCGATTTAACCTTAAGAAAGTTAATATAAAAAAGCCACGCTCTAAAACTTCTTAATTTTGTACATTTGGCTGATGTCATAACTGAGATTGAAATTTCTTAGAAACTATTCGTCTTACTCTATTGGCACTCCCCTTTCGAGCCTCTTACTTGCACCAATAGAAGGGGCCAGACAAATGCAGGAATTACTTTTTTTGGTGGGACAAATTGATTAAATCAGAGAGATAAGGTGGAAATTATGGGAAGCCCAAACTCACTGTAGTTCTGATTTCTGATCTGATTATGACATATTGGGACCTAGGCATTGGAGGTGTGAACGTGCCCGCTTTTACCTTGAAGTTATTTCACTGATGGTCGTTGTCTCGCTCCGCTACATTCTTGAGTGTTCATCTTCCCGGCATGTATAGAAATAATCAAACAAAAACTGTTGTTTTTGTATGTTGATATTCTAGCTACAGTTCAACGCAGAAATTTCTTAAAAGGAGATGAAATTAATCAAAATATTTCCATATGTCTTTCTCTCTGCGGTTTTTATACTAGTGGTTAGGTGACGCACTTTCCCAATTTGAACACCTTTCTTCTTATGGAAAAGGCAATTAAGCCAGTGTATCGTTTTAGCCTTTATCCGGAATTCCAGTTTGTCCTTAATGTATATTTTTTAAAATATTGAATAAATTTAAGGTTACCAGTAACTAAATTATTGCTTTATAGTGAACGCTATAGTGAAATCGGCAAATAGCTAAATGGGTACTTGTGTGTTATCCCGAACACACTCAAAAAGGGAAGTTAGGTTAATCATAATGGAATATACCATATGATGAAAATATAATGCTTTAGTAAAAAAAAATATGGAAACTTACTCAAAGAATTATGGAAAGGAGTTCGCCCAGAACGCATTATATTAAATACTTCATCTATCCACATCTATTTATTAAATATTAAATTAGAAAAATACCTGCATCGTAGTTTATTTCCCTAAAGAATAAGCAAATTACAGCTGAATATGATTGAAAAACCGGTTTTGCTCAGATAAAACAAAGCAAACTTTTTATTGTGTTCAGGCGAATACACAAGTACCGCCAATTGTCGATATTCTTGCTTATAAGCAAGAAAAAATCCGACATTTTTCTCTTCCACATCTCACCGTCTTTGCATGATTATAAACAAGGTTGTCCTTGCAGTTTAATTCTTAATACCAAAGTGATCAATTCTATTAGGATTTAAGACTAGTTAGTTGTTTAAAAATCCTTATTTTTGATAAAAGAATATTTGTAATACAGTTTGGAAAATTCTAAATTTTTAAATTCTAACAAAAATGTAACGATCCAAGTATGTGCGTGTATACCACCATATATAAAAAAAGACTTAAAATCCCTTAGTCTTCTCACTTAGCTCTCTTTTTCATTATTTTGTGTTTGGTATTAACTGCCCCTTCAAAAATTTACGCTGTTACCGTGAACGGTTCTGAGTCCATCTGGTACTTGTACCCAGGAGGGTCTGGGGGGGGGGCTTCGGGTCTATGTCTGCTCCCTCTCCACAGTCTTGACATTTTACGATTTCAGTTGTATTTCTGATTAACTTTACTAAGTTTTAAGGCTTTTTGTTTGTTTGTACCCTCCCATTTGGCTAAATTTTTGCTTACGTACCTGTGCTGTACATATGCTCATCATGCTTTTTTTTCGACAGTCATTTAATTCTTCGCCCTACATGCTAGCGATCAGGGTTACAATTTTTGTCAGATTTTGTTCTTTTTTTATATTTTCTTTGTGTTCTGACGTTGGAAATTTTTAGGACCAAAGAATTTGTTAGTTTTTTTTAATAAAAAAAAAGAAAGGTGTGCATTTACTAATTATCATTTGGTTTCCACTTGCCGAATTACAATGTTTTTGCGCTTTTGTTAAGTTTTTTTTTAGTTGAAATATAGTTAGCAAAAGACTATAAAACCTTTCAACGTTTTACATTTGTTCTAAATTTAGTATGAAAAATCTTCAAATTATTTTCAACTGGATCTGAAACAAGACCTTTGACATTTGATCTGCTTTTTATGGCACTTGGTATTAACCAAGTGACATATAGCAGTCGCCAATTCTGTCGGTCTGTCGGTCTGTCTGTCGGTCTGTCTGTCGGTCTGTCTGTCGGTCTGTCTGTCGGTCCCGGTTTTGCTAGTTTAGGCACTTCCAGGTAAGCTAGGACGATGAAATTTGGCAAGTGTA
Organism: Artemia franciscana; assembly: GCF_032884065.1. Taxonomy (NCBI): domain Eukaryota; kingdom Metazoa; phylum Arthropoda; class Branchiopoda; order Anostraca; family Artemiidae; genus Artemia; species Artemia franciscana. Next base: position 19,785,600 of record NC_088867.1, on the reverse strand, counting down.
TCAGGGACCGGACCAGATTAAATTAAAAATAGTCGTTTTCCCGATTTGACCATCTGGGGGGGAGTGGGGGCCCGGTTAATTCGCAAAAAATAGAAAAAATGAAGTATTTTTAACTTATCAGCGGGTATTTGGATCTTAATGAAATTTGATGTTTGGAATGATATTGTGTCTTAGAGCTCTTATTTTTAATCCCGACCGGATCTGATGACATTGGGGGGAGTTGGAGGGGGAAAACCTAAAGTCCCGGTTTTGCTACTTTAGGCACTTCCAGGTAAGCTAGGACGATGAAATTTGGCAAGCGTATCAGGGACCGGACCAGATTAAATTAGAAATAGTCGTTTTCCCGATTTGACCATCTGGGGGGGGGAGAAGGGGCCGGTTAATTCGGAAAAATAGAAAAAATGAAGTATTTTTAACTTATGAGCGGGTGATTGGATCTTAATGAAATTTGATGTTTGGAATGATATTGTGTCTCAGAGCTCTTATTTTAAATCCCGACTGGGTCTGATGACATTGGGGGGAGTTGGAGGGGGGAAACCTAAAATCTTGGAAAACACTTAGAGTAGAGGGATCGGGATGAAACTTGATGGGAAAAATAAGCGCAAGTCCCAGATACATGATTGACATAATCGGAACTTATTTGCTCTCTTTGGGGTAGTTGGGAGGGGGGGAGTAAGTCTTAAAAATTAGAAAAATGAGGTATTTTCAACTTACGAACGGGTGATCGGATCTCAATGAAATTTGATGTTTAGAAGGATATCGTGTCTTAGAGCTCTTATTTTAAATCCCGACCGGATCTGGTGATGGGGGCGGGGAGTTGGGAGGGGGAAACCTAAAACTTGGAAAACACTTAGAGTGGAGGGATCGGGATGAAACATGGTGGGAAAAATAAACACAAGTCCTAGATAGATGATTGACATAAACGGAACGGATCCGCTCTCTTTTGGGTAGTTGGGGGGGGGGGGTTAATTCTGAAAAATTAGAAAAAATGAGGTATTTTTAACTTACGAATGGGTGATTGGATCTCCATGAAATTTGATTTTTAGAAGGATATCGTGGCTCAAAGCTCTTATTTTAAATCCTGACCGGATCTGGTGACATTGGGGGAAGTTTGGGGTGGGGAGACCTAAAATGATGGGAAACCCTTAGATTGGAAGGATTGGGATGAAACTTGGTTGGAAAAATAAGCAAAAGTCTTGCATACGTAATTTACATAATTGGAACGGATCCGCTCAATTGCGGGGGGGGGGGGGGGGGGTAATTCTGAAAAATAAGAAAAATAACGTATTTTTAACTTACGAAGGAGTGATCGGATCTTCATGAAACTTCATATTTAGAAGGACCTCGTAACTCTGATATCTTATTTTAAATCTCAACCGGATCAAACGTAATTGGGGGGGGGACAGTTGGGGGGACCGGAAATCTTAGAAAATACTTAAAGCGGTGAGATCAGGATGAAACTGGATGGGAAGAATAGAAACCTGTCTAAGATACGTGACTGACATAACTGGACCGGATCTGCTCTCTTTGGTGGAATTGGGAGGGGGGAGGTAATTTTGAAAATTGAGGTATTTGTAACTTACGAAAGGGTGACCAGATCTTAATGAAATTTGATATTTAGAAGGATCTTGTGCTATAAAGTTTAACTTTAGGTTCTGACCTTCTCACAAGTGCCAAATGAGCTCTTGGCTCTTCCGACCTCGTCCAAATGAGCTCTTGGCTCTTCCGACCTCGTACCATATGAGCTCTCGGCTCTTCCGACCTCGTCACAAGTGCCATATGAGCTCTTAGCTCTTGTTTCATTGTTTATTCATAAAATATTAGTAGCTTTTTTAAAGAAAAGAAAGTCGGTCATTTCCGCGTGTAATAATCCATCATCAAAGGTTTTTGCATAGATAAGTCTTACAAAAAAGGATTTTGTGGAAGCCATTAATGATATGTCTAACTATTAATGTCAAAACTACATTTCCCAAGTGGTAGGCAATCACCTTGAAAGAGAAATCCTAGAAACGGTTACAACTTCAAGATGCACTGGAATTCGGAGGCGCTATTTTTATGGCACTTGGTATTAACCAAGTGACATATAGCAGTCGCCAATTCTGTCGGTCTGTCTGTCGGTCCCGGTTTTGCTACTTTAGGCACTTCCAGGTAAGCTAGGACGATGAAATTTGGCAAGCGCATCAGGGACCGGACCAGATTAAATTAGAAATAGTCGTTTTCCCGATTTGACTATCTGGGGGGGGGGGAGTGGGGGCCCGGTTAATTCGCAAAAAATAGAAAAAATGAATCATTTTTAACTTATCAGTGGGTGATTGGATCTTAATGAAATTTGATGTTCGGAATCATATTGTTCTCAGAGCTCTTATTTTAAATCCCGACCGGATCTGATGACATTGGGGGGAGTTGGAGGGGGAAAACCTAAAGTCCCGGTTTTGCTACTTTAGGCACTTCCAGGTAAACTAGGGCGATGAAATTTGGCAAGCGTATCAGGGACCGGACCAGATTAAATTAGAAATAGTCGTTTTCCCGATTTGACTATCTGGGAGGGTGGAGTGGGGCCGGTTAATTCGGAAAAAATAGAAAAAATGAAGTATTTTTAACTTATGAGCGGGTGATTGGATCTTAATGAAATTTGATGTTTGGAATGATATTGTGTCTCAGAGCTCTTATTTTAAATCCCGACTGGGTCTGATGACATTGGGGGGAGTTGGAGGGGGAAAACCTAAAATCTTGGAAAACACTTAGAGTGGAGAGATCGGGATGAAACTTAATGGAAAAAATAAGCGCAAGTCCCAGATACATGATTGACATAATCGGAACTGATTTGCTCTCTTTGGGGTTGTTGGGGGGGGAGTAATTCTTAAAAATTAGAAAAATGAGGTATTTTCAACTTACGAACGGGTGATCGGATCTCAATGAAATTTGATGTTTAGAAGGATATCGTGTCTTAGAGCTCTTATTTTAAATCCCGACCGGATCTGGTGATGGGGGCGGGGAGTTGGGAGGGGGAAACCTAAAACTTGGAAAACACTTAGAGTGGAGGGATCGGGATGAAACATGCAAGTCCTAGATAGATGATTGACATAAACGGAACGGATCCGCTCTCTTTTGGGTAGTTGGGGGGGGGGGTATTTCTGAAAAATAAAAAAATGAGGTATTTTTAACTTACGAACGGGTGATCGGATCTCAATGAAATTTGATATTTAGAAGGATATCGTGGCTCAGAGCTCTTATTTTAAACCCGACCGGATCTGGTGACATTGGGGGGGGGGAGTTGGGAGGGAGAAACCTAAAAATTGGAAAACACTTAGAGTGGAGGGATCGGGATGAAACTTGGTGGAAAAAAAACACGAGTCCTAGATACATGATTGACATAACCAGAACGGATCCGCTCTCTTTGGGGTAGTTGGGGGGGGGGGGTTAATTCTGAAAAATTAGAAAAAATGAGGTATTTTTAACTTACGAACGGGTGATTGGATCTCCATGAAATTTGATTTTTAGAAGGATATCGTGTCTTCAAGCTCTTATTTTAAATCCTGACCGGATCTGGTGACATTGGGGGAAGTTTGGGGTGGGGAAACCTAAAATGATGGGAAACGCTTAGATTGGAGGGATTGGGATGAAACTTGGTTGGAAAAATAAGCAGAAGTCTTGCATACGTGATTTACATAATTGGAACAGATCTGCTCAACTGCGGGGGGGGGGGGGGGTAATTCTGAAAAATAAGAAAAATGACGTATTTTTCACTTACGAAGGAGTGATCGGATCTTCATGAAACTTCATATTTAGAAGGACCTCGTAACTCCGATATCTTATTTTAAATCTCAACCGGATAAAGCGTAATTGGGGGGGGGGAGGCAGTTGGGGGGACCGGAAATCTTAGAAAATACTTAAAGTGGTGAGATCAGGATGAAACTGGATGGGAAGAATAGAAACCTATCTAAGATACGTGACTGACATAACTGGACCGGATCTGCTCTCTTTGGTGGAATTGGGGGGGGGGGGTAATATTGAAAATTGAGGTATTTGTAACTTACGAAAGGGTGACCAGATCTTAATGAAATTTGATATTTAGAAGGATCTTGTGCTTTAAAGTTCTAATTTCAAATTCCGACCAGATCCTGTGACATTCGGGGGAGTTGGAGGGGGGAACCGGAATTCTTGGAAAACATGAAAATTGGAGTATTTATATCTTACGAATAGATGATCGGATCGTAATGAAATTTGATTTTTAGAAGGAATTCATGTCTCAGAGCTCTTATTTCAAATCCCGACCAGATCTTTTGACATTTTGGGGATTTGGAGGGGGAAATCTTGGAAAAATACTTGGAGTGTAGGAATCGGGATGAAGCTTGGTGGATAGAATAAACAAATGTCCTTGATACGTGATTGACAGAATCGTACTGGATTCGCTCTCTTTGGGGGAGTTGGGGGGAGGGGTTCAGTGATTTGGCGAGTTCGGTGCTTCTGGACGTGCTAGGGCGATGAAAATTGGTAGGCGTCTCAGGGAGCTGCACAATTTGACTTGATTAAGTCGTTTTCCCTGATTCGACCATCTGGGGGGCAAAAGGGAGAGGAAAAATTAGAAAACATTAGGTATTTATAACTTACGAGTGGGTGATCGGATCTTAATGAATTTTGATATTTAGAAGGACTTTGTGACTCAGAGCTCTTATTTTAAATCTTGACCGGCATTAAGCCTCTTATTTTCCTTTTTAAATCAATCTATTGATTCTTAGAATTTTGTCAGAGCTCATACCATGTGATCTCTTGGCTCTTAGCTCTTCTCGCCTCGTCACAAGTGCCATATGAGCTCTTAGCTCTTGTTATTAAGTGGAGGCTGGTAATAAGATGAGACTGCTACGTGTCAGTGTTTGCTACTATTACGGCCCCAAACGAGCGCTAATGCACAAGAAATTGTACCAAGGGTTTTGTTATAGAAAAAAATTAGATTTGTAATAAGTTTGGGAAAATATAGTTAAACAAACGACAGAATAGCCATAAGAGTCGTAATTTGGAACAGCAGGATATAGCCGTCCTAAATTGAGTGGGCGCTTGTACATTAGTTTGAAACTTACGAAAGATGTTTGAATTTTTAACTATTCATTAATTATTATTATGATTTTTATTTATTAGCGAAGAAAGATCCAACTAATGTCCATTTGTGTGACGAAGTACAACCTGCAAGGCGTGAAGACTGTTAAGTATGATAATAGAGGTGTATGGGGGAATCAATAATTATTAGAGATGCTTTTTAAAAATCAGAAACTTAGAAGCTGCTCAATTTGTCTTTAACTTATTAATAGTAAAATAATCGATATATACATCATGAAGAAGGTTTATTTAATATAATGGATGCTGAAACCATTTTAGAAGAGAAAGAATTATCCTAAAACCCGAATAATAAAAAAATTTGTGTCCTGGTCAAGTTATTTTGGACACCCTTGTTTGTACACCCTTAACCGCAGACTTTGCACCCCCCCTCCCCCAAAGAAAATCTTGGGCATGACCTTGTTTTGAAGCTTAAATTTCCTGTGAAGGCCCCTAAAGATTTGGCGAGATAGCGGAGTACCTGGTAAAGATATGAAATAGGCCTGGTAAGATATGAAATAGAGTATTAGATTCTACGGCGGTTCTTAGAGGTGCGTTGTCCAAGGACAGTGAAAATACAAAGCTTATTTTTTGGATGTGTTGAACTGAAACACACTCATTTGAATCTGAACGAATCGAGAAAAATTGTGAATATAGTTTTTAGTGGGTTAGAAAGCCTCCATATGTAGTTGGACAGTTTCGATAAAGCACTAAATAAAAAAAGAGTGTAATTGAAAAACCAAGGAAAAAAAAAATTTTTTTGTGGTGGTGATTTTTTCACCACCACAAATATTCGAACTAATGTTCGAGTTTCAACGAACGAAAGGCACTTTGAAATTTAACTAATAAGTTATGAATATTTATTTGGTGAATATGGTAACACCGACAAATGTGGTCATTTTCTAATAACTTCATAATTTTTGAAACAAACGAAAGAAAAAAAATCTTAGAATATCGTTGTGCTTTGATGGTTCCGCAAAGTTAACAGAATGAAAAACACTCCTCTAAATTTTAGTAGCGTAAGATCGTATACACACAGGCAGAATTCGGAGCTAGTCTTCAGATACTATGGTCCCCTCTAGACGGTTATCTTGTTAGAAAACATACTGTAAACCTCGCAAAATATGCTTTTAAAATTATATTAACACTAGACACGAAATTACGAAACAATTACACTATGCTTTGATGGGAACACTGGCTTCTGCGCGATCTTTGGGTTCCTGCAAACCCCAGTTTCAGTTGTTGGGGTCTGCGTGGTTGAATGTTAAAAAATGTATCCGGTTGAATTTATCTCATATGTTTATTGTTTTCCATTTTTTCAGTGAAATTAAAATTCAAATCTCGTGATAGCTTCAATGCCTCGCACCTACTTTGGCACTTCAACAAAGTAGCTAGGTATTTTTATCTATAACCGTTCTTATTGTGTCCTTTAGAATAACAATTCCATTATAAAGCAACGTATAGAACTTGAATTAGACGCATTTGTCATGATAACTACCATCCTTTGGCTTTTATTCAGTATAGCTTCTAATCCTTGAATTCTGATTGTTGACAAAAATTTCTTTGCTATGTTAATTTGCAAAAATATTGATGTAAAAAAGCCAATCTCTTTAAATGTATTTAAATCACGAATAGTAGCTCAAAGTTTCCTTTCTGTCCATTCTGTGGTCTGCCGCAACCGATTTTAATCGCCTTCCTTCGTTATTAAGTCTTCATTTATTTGAGTTAGGTTTTTTGTGTGTGTTTCCTATATAGAAACATATTAAGTTTGGTTTCATGGTTGGACTAGAGGCGGCTCAGGACGTCAACCTTAGTTATGCCATGTGGCCCGTTTGAGCTCCATGTCAAATGATTTGGAAAGAAACGTTAAATTACCTGTTTTTTTCTACTTTTACTTATTATAACGCTACCAACAGTTTATGAATTTGGTTTCTTTTGTGCTTAATGGTCTATGAAAAGTGGTTATAAGCCATATGCACATAGTAAAAGCTTGGAACGTTGAAACAGTACAGGCAAGCTAACAATAAACAAGGGATGGGGATTCGACCCCCAATAAAATATTCAAATTTGAGGGTTTTCCTGTATTCTTTGTATATAACGTTTATTTCCTATCTTTGTTTTGGCTTCTCAAAACTAAATATCTATTTCCCGGTCATTACTTCATAATTTCATACACGAAACTGTTAAAATGTTAACCAGAAAGAAAACAGCAATAAAAGAGGGTCCTCCAATTGAAGAATCGTTTTTATGGTTTTGTTACGTGAGTATCCAAAATCGGTGAATGTCGACAGTCACTGGTTAGTTTCTGAAATACTTTTTTTTCTTCTTGAATTTTGTCAGCGTTGCCAGTCAACATTTTCATTTTTTTCAACGTTTGGTGATGATAGGTTAGATTAGGTTTCTAACCCATTTCTGAGATTTATAACCTACTCTAAACTAGCTTTAAACTTCTACCATCAAAGCTTGCATAATACTGAAAAAGCTGATTCGCAAAGCTAATTGAATCCAAGCAGAGAAAAGGGAATTTCGGACAATCATCGGTGAATCTCAACATTAACCAGATTTCGGACATTCACAGAACAGTATCATAGAGAAAAAAAAAGTCATGGCAGTTTTACAACATTACCCTCAAACTCCAAAATTGTGTAGATAATGTATTTGTCTTTCTGGAGGGTGTTAACACCATTACTTATTTCCTGTGTATTCTTCTCATAAGATTTTGAAGCGTGGCGTTAATTAATGATAATTACTTCCGTTTATAGACGACAAAAATAGGCCCATTTCAAGGATCTGCCCTGAACAGATTTTGTTTAACACTAGAAAATTTGTCTTCATAATCCAATCAAATGGCATCTTCCTTCCTTAAAGGAATCAGCTTTGCTAAGGGGTTGCGTACTTCCTTAAGTTTATATACTTAAAAATATTCCACCAGTCGTGCCTCCGAACCTGAAGCTGTCTTCGTGGCCATGCCTTCAGTTTTGGCGAAGTGATCTATTGCGTAACCCCTTGATTTTAGCCAATGAGTTAGAGACAATTTGGGTTTTCTCGATTGCATTAAAGTGTTAGGTTCATTCTGGGTGTGACTAATTATCTATACTTTATTATCTATACTTTTTATTATCTAGACGAATTGATGAATCTTCTGACTTGTTCCATGCAGTTTTTATAACTGCATTTGCATGATAGGTATTATCCATAAAATAAATTGGCATTCTCAAGGACGTTGTGTATGGAAAAAGTGCTGTGTAATCAAAAAAGCCGAGGAAAAACACATTTTGCATGCGGACCCGCTATACCTCCCTCCTCCTAATGTGTAAATATATAGCCCAAATATTTTCAATCCATTTTTCTACCGGCAACTTGTCTTTCCAGTTTTGTTCTGTTTTCAGGTACACGGGTGGAAACAAGGGAGACACATTGCGATAATAGCTGGAAAAATATATAATTTGGGCTGTATATTTGTACATTAGTGTGTGTGTGGGGGTAAGTAGAGTGGGTCTGCATGCAAATTGTGTTAGCTACAATTATTTTGTATATTATAAAGTAAGAATTGTTTCATTAGGGTTAACCTAACTTCACTTCTTGGGTGTGGTGGCTATATGACATAAATACCGTTATTTCTTTGTTCCACTTGTAAAAATGAAGCAAATGTGATGATTTCTCAACATACAACGAATGCGAGCATATGCATAGCTTATTCTGTGATCCAATTTTGTAGATACAGGGGTCTATATTTGACTCTGTAGTTAATAGGGTTCAAGTTATCATATTACCTTGATCAAAGATAGTGTCATTTTGTTTGGAGCTTTTTAATTGCGATTTTCCCCGTCATAAGTTTTTTTCCTCCTTTTAACTAGGCATTAAAGACATTAAGTGAATCGAACTTTAGTCCAAATAATTTTTTTCTAGAAAAGCAAAACTATGAAGTAAAATTATATTTACATTGCTTGGGCAACGCGGGAAGTGTAGCAGCAATCTTTGACCAGCTTTGGTGGTGAAAGTATTGTGGGAGCAACGCTTTTATTTATTTTCTTCACTTTCGATTAAATTTCGTCCTTGTCAAAATATTCAATTTAAAAATAAATATCAGTAAAAGATGGCCGAAGAGCATTTTTAGTTGATTCAAAAACTTCTTTCGTAGCTCTTCACTAAATTTTTTTCATTACACATTTTTTTAATGTTTTTCATAGCATTCAGATTTCGAATCAAGAAAATCATTTTTTTCCAATTAGTTTTTTATTCCTTCTCCTTTGAGAAAACCGTGTCTCCCTCAAATGTTTGTAGGGCAAGGGACAGAAGAAAAAAAATCTTCTAGAACAATTGCCTTTTTTGGTACTTTGTATCATCTCAAACACACTCAAGAAGTTTGCTTTGTATGATCTGAGTAAAGCCGGCTTTTCTTTCGCATTGGATTATAATTAGCTTGTTCTTTTGTGAAATAAACGATGATGCAGGTATATTTTAATTAAATATTTAATGTATATAGGTGGTTAGGTATTTAATATAATGCGTTCTGGGTGGCCTATTTTCCATAGTTCTGTTGTAGTTTCTATAATTTTGGTTCTAAAGTATTACATTTTCGCAATATTTGGTATATTTCATCGTCGTTAACCTAACTTTACCTCTTGAGTATGTTCGGGATAATACACAAGTAACCTATTTTTATGGTACTTGCCTGTCGGCCAAGTGCCGTATAGAGATCGCAATTTCTGTTCGTCCGTCGGTCGGTCTGTTGGTCCTGGTTTTGCTTGTTCGGGCACTTCCAGATAAGCTAGGATGATGAAAGTTGGCAGGCATATCAGGGACCGGACCAGATTAACTTAGAAATAGTCTCTTCCCCGGTTCGACCATCTGGGGGGAGTGGGGGGACGGTTAATTCGGAAAAACTAGAAAAAATATTTGAAAGTGTCTCCTTGCAAGCCTACAGAGTGCAGTGGATATGGTGTTGGTACTCTACTCCGAAGGCCGTAGGATCAATTCCTGACAGAGACAATTTTTATAAGTTTTTTTCTTGCTCTACCATTTTTAGTATTAATTTTGAATTTAATTTCAAAACCTTTTTTAAAATATATGGCCTTGACTACCACTTTTACCAGATATATCAGATTGGATCACGTTTTATGGTCATTACATCTAGAATTTGCTATAGTATGGGCCAGCAAGCATAAGAGGAGCTAAATCCAGCGATGGATTTAAAGCGATCAAAAATTATAGAAAAAGCTATTCAGCTGCAGAGGCAGAAATCCCGCGCAGTGGTGCTTATCATGGTAGCCTCCGGAAAAAAATATCACCGCGATAATATTGCGAAATGTTGGCTCTTCCGACCTCGTCACTAGTGCCATATGAGCTCTTGTTAATTATAATTTGTGATAGAAAACATTGACGACAGGAACTGTAACCCACACTCCTTAGGCTTGGATTTTTCCTTTTTTTTTAATGCTGTACTTTCACTTTCAATATGTTGCTTGAAGTTGTTCAATTTTTTCTGCTTCTCAAATGGCCCCTTTTTTCCTGTGACAACGGTGATTGAACATTTGGGTTGTAGCCAATGTTTAGTTGCTCAATTCCCAAGACTTCCTGACAGAAAATTATCGGATGTTCATCACTCTGGACTATTGGAACGTTATTATCGCTTCATCTCACTTATCCTGTCATCAATCTCTGTCTTCTTTAGGCAGCCAAAAATATCTTGAAAAATTGACTTCATCTTGGGTTGCTAAAGACCAGAAGTTGCTTATTCTGAAAGATATCTGAAATTGTCGTTGGAGAAATTAATTGTATGTTCACTTTTCTAAATAATTTGTTTCCATCAAGGGTGACACCAGGAAGGGGGATTTAGAGTTCGAGCTACCTCCTACTGGCCAAAAATATTTGGTTGATGATTTTGCTCTCCTATAGGTATTTATTTTTTGTTTTGGACTGTTTGGCTGTATGCCACTTGGTAATCAATATTTATTGATTACCAAGTAATGGAGACAATCCTCCATTACTCCATAAATATGATAGTGACTCCCTCCGTGAATCAGCCCTGGGTACGACAATGTTATTTCGCAATATAACATGGCTGTAAAGAGGAGAGCGTATTGGAAGCGTCCGAGGCGCTCTCTTGTAAGTAAAAGTTTTAAAAACAACTACATTTTTTTTCTGGTCATAGAAAAATCCATGCAAACTTGTTTGGTTTTGGGTATCGGTGCATGATTTGGCCAAATTCTGCCAACTGGTATTTATTTCTTCTTTTTTTTTGAGTCGTTATTTTTAGAACCATCTTTATGTGTATATTATTTTTTGATTCGGTGTCAGAGACGAGCAGCGAACATAAAGCTGATCAGCAAATAAATGTTCAAATGATGATAAGTCCATTTGTTATACAGCGAAAACAGACACAGAAGTCTGGATATTTCAACCACTTATGGCCTACAGCGGTCGTCATCAGCAGAAACGCTGAAGTATAAAAATTAAACTAATATATTTATATAGAACAAAATGATAGAACTTCCGGCTCATTCACTAGATTTGCTTGAGAGAGTAAAAAAGACTGGGTTCATCCAAAGTCTTAAGTTGTAAGTCTTCTTTGATGTCGCCTAAATGTAAGTTGAATTTCTAATGGAAAAATACCTAATTGAAGGTATTACGTCGAAAAAAGAAGCTGTTCAGATGGCCTAGATATTTGGCATTGTTGTAAGCTCAACGGAACTTAAGGCTGCCACATATTTGTATTGATTTTTAAATGTTGCAACCTTGTTTGTGTTTCTAATTTGATTTTTTTTTCAAACTGACCATATAGGCTAGCTATTTCAACGGACTGTATTAATGCATATTTAATGCTTATTAGTTAAAGAATAAGATGAGCAAAAGGCGCGTCGCAATTGCCATGTATTTATTCTTGTTTGCGAAAATTTGCTTAGGAATAAAAAAGACAAGACAATGGGATGTGTGAGCATTTCTTTGCTTTTTTTTGTCAAAATGCTTCGTCTGGCAACTTTTTTGTTTTTTTGTTTGTTTGTTGGTTCAAACGAGAAATAATCTTTAAAAATGAACAATATAAATAATTTGGCGTCAGTTCGGTATATGTACAATAGATACAATTAGGCTGGATCGTCTTGGAACTAGAGATATTGATAGTTTGCCGTCTGATTGCAGTCTATTATATCTACTGATCTACTTAATTAATTTAGTCTATTTAGTTTTGTTTTTTATAGTTTTTATTTTATTTATATTTTCTTTCTTCTCTTTTTGCTCTTCTCTCTGTGAGTAAGTGATTATTTGATTTTTTATCTTCTCTGAGTAAGTGACTCGTTTGTTTCCCCCCTTCTTTACAGGCCAAAGAGCCTGTGGGGAAATAGTAAAATGTAATATTGTATGTGTGTTTCGTGATAAAAAATCTTATCTTATCAGTATCTTCTTGGCGGATCTTCCCTTCCTTCAGGGACTTATCCAAATAAGGGAGGTTACGCTATAAATGATTTTTTTTTGTATTTTGTGATGTTTTTATCCCCTTCCCGAAGAAAAATGCACCCTCGTCCAACAAAATCCTGGATACAGCCCCACCTTCTATGAAACTAATTTGCCTCTACAAATATGACATTGTCAGTCAAGATCCACGGGACAAAACTCTCACTTTTAAACTCATTTCTAAAAAGAAGCAGATGTGCTCTTTATTTTGGGGCTCAGCGATAAGTACTTATGTGTTATAGCGACCCCACTGAAGAAGGAAAGTTAGGTTAATCCTAATGAAATATACCAAAATATGATGAAAATATAATACTTTAGTAACAAAATTATGGAAAACACAACAAAGAATTATGGAAAGAAGGCCACCCAGAACGCATTTTACCTAACCATCTCTATATATTAAATATTTAATTAAAATGCACATAAATCGTAGTTTTTCTCACTAAGACTAAGCTAATTATATTCGATTGCAGACAGACAAACCGGTTTTACTCAGAGCAAGAACTTGAGTGGGTCGCTATAATGCATAGCCTATGTACCCAGCGATAATATTTTGAGAATTTCTAGCTTAATAAATACTTGAGAAAGGTGCTGCCAAATGCTCATGAAATCCTTTTGCGCCTTTTCCCTAAGTTGTGATCAATTGTTCTAATCTTTTTGCAGGACTGTCACATAATAGGCAGCGCACTCCACGACAGATGGATGACAAATTTAGGAAACTCGAAGAGATTAAACAGCAGGTAGACTAATTATTTCAAAGATTTTTTTCTGTGTAGCTTGTACCAAAATTGTTTCTTACAATTATTTTGACTACGAAAGTAAAATAAGCTTGAAAAAAAGGAAGTAAACTTCATTTCGCGCATTGTTAGACCAACAATGTAGAAGACTGAAAATCTAATTGCCATAGCAATTAATGTTTTGTAAAATATTTCTTCACAAAGATTTTTTTTAGCAGTCTTTTTATATATTTTGAAGTTCAGGTACCCAGAAAGTTTAATTTTTCCAAAATAAAAATTATATAAATCGTTATTCGCCCAGCATATAGGTCTACACGATAAAAATTTGGTAAATTAAGAAAATTTTATGCACAAATTAAGAAAATCGCAAAAAATGGGCGAATTCGTGTAAATTTGTTTTAAAAAATTATGGATTTTTTTGAGGTTGGGGGAAATGGACCAGAAAGCGCCCCTCCTGCATACGAGCCTGGATATTTCCAGTCCCAAGTAATTCAGATTTATACTTTGGAGTTCCATTAAAAACAAGAGCTAAGAGCTCATATGGCACTTGTGACGAGGTCGGAAGAGCCGAGAGCTCATATGGTACGAGGTCGGAAGAGCCAAGAGCTCATTTGGACGAGGTCGGAAGAGCCAAGAGCTCATTTGGCACTTGTGAGAAGGTCAGAACCTAAAGTTAAACTTTATAGCACAAGATCCTTCTAAATATCAAATTTCATTAAGATCTGGTCACCCTTTCGTAAGTTACAAATACCTCAATTTTCAAAATTACCTCCCCCCTCCCAATTCCACCAAAGAGAGCAGATCCGGTCCAGTTATGTCAGTCACGTATCTTAGACAGGTTTCTATTCTTCCCATCCAGTTTCATCCTGATCTCACCGCTTTAAGTATTTTCTAAGATTTCCGGTCCCCCCAACTGTCCCCCCCCCAATTACGTTTGATCCGGTTGAGATTTAAAATAAGATATCAGAGTTACGAGGTCCTTCTAAATATGAAGTTTCATGAAGATCCGATCACTCCTTCGTAAGTTAAAAATACGTTATTTTTCTTATTTTTCAGAATTACCCCCCCCCCCGCAATTGAGCGGATCCGTTCCAATTATGTAAATTACGTATGCAAGACTTTTGCTTATTTTTCCAACCAAGTTTCATCCCAATCCTTCCAATCTAAGGGTTTCCCATCATTTTAGGTCTCCCCACCCCAAACTTCCCCCAATGTCACCAGATCCGGTCAGGATTTAAAATAAGAGCTTTGAGCCACGATATCCTTCTAAAAATCAAATTTCATGGAGATCCAATCACCCATTCGTAAGTTAAAAATACCTCATTTTTTCTAATTTTTCAGAATTAACCCCCCCCCCCCAACTACCCAAAAGAGAGCGGATCCGTTCCGTTTATGTCAATCATCTATCTAGGACTTGTGTTTATTTTTCCCACCATGTTTCATCCCGATCCCTCCACTCTAAGTGTTTTCCAAGTTTTAGGTTTCCCCCTCCCAACTCCCCGCCCCCATCACCAGATCCGGTCGGGATTTAAAATAAGAGCTCTAAGACACGATATCCTTCTAAACATCAAATTTCATTGAGATCCGATCACCCGTTCGTAAGTTGAAAATACCTCATTTTTCTAATTTTTAAGACTTACTCCCCCCCTCCCAACTACCCCAAAGAGAGCAAATAAGTTCCGATTATGTCAATCATGTATCTGGGACTTGCGCTTATTTTTCCCATCAAGTTTCATCCCGATCCCTCTACTCTAAGTGTTTTCCAAGATTTTAGGTTTCCCCCCTCCAACTCCCCCCAATGTCATCAGACCCAGTCGGGATTTAAAATAAGAGCTCTGAGACACAATATCATTCCAAACATCAAATTTCATTAAGATCCAATCACCCGCTCATAAGTTAAAAATACTTCATTTTTTCTATTTTTCCGAATTAACCGGCCCCTTCTCCCCCCCCCAGATGGTCAAATCGGGAAAACGACTATTTCTAATTTAATCTGGTCCGGTCCCTGATACGCTTGCCAAATTTCATCGTCCTAGCTTACCTGGAAGTGCCTAAAGTAGCAAAACCGGGACTTTAGGTTTTCCCCCTCCAACTCCCCCCAATGTCATCAGATCCGGTCGGGATTAAAAATAAGAGCTCTAAGACACAATATCATTCCAAACATCAAATTTCATTAAGATCCAAATACCCGCTGATAAGTTAAAAATACTTCATTTTTTCTATTTTTTGCGAATTAACCGGGCCCCCACTCCCCCCCAGATGGTCAAATCGGGAAAACGACTATTTCTAATTTAATCTGGTCCGGTCCCTGATACGCTTGCCAAATTTCATCGTCCTAGCTTACCTGGAAGTGCCTAAAGTAGCAAAACCGGGACCGACAGACAGACCGACAGACAGACCGACAGACAGACCGACAGACAGACCGACAGACCGACAGAATTGGCGACTGCTATATGTCACTTGGTTAATACCAAGTGCCATAAAAATTGATGACAAACATTGCCACTAATAACTTGCATTGCATCCAAGGCCGTATCTAGGTGTGGGGGGGGGGGGGTCAGATTTTGGAACCCCTCCTTCCGAAGTGTTCACGGCTTGCCAATCGTTGGCCATTCTATCATATACTAACTGGTCAAGGATTGAGCTTCTGTTTGTCAAAACGCGAGGTATTGTAATGGTCTCCATGAAGCGGAAAAAATGAAAAAGTTGTTTTTTAATGAAAGTAAGGAGCGACATTGAAACTAAAAATGAATTGAAACCTTTCCGTTTTCGAGGGAGGCTGTCCTCTCCTCAACCCCTTGCTCTTAAAGCTAGTTTTATAGTGCTTTAAAATATTTCTTATTCCATTTAAGTGGGTCTTGTGTTTGAGCAGTCGTTCTTAAAGAACTGGGACAAAAAGTCAAACTTTTGTATAAAGAGTAGGGACAGCCCCCCACATATATTGATTAATTTATGTTCATTTTAAGTTTTAATGTCGCTCCTTATTTTCGTTTAAAAAAACTGGTTTTTGAAAAATTTGATTCTATTCGTTTTTCGAATCAAGCCGAAATTTATGATGGCTACCGTTCTCATAAACTCTTGTCTGCCTGCCGTCAAATTGTCTATATCGATACTTGTAAATTGATTGGTAGAGACGTAGGTTGTAGTATGAAAATTTGCCTGAGGAATAACACAATTTCTCTGGCACCTAAGTTTTGTATATAACGACAAGTGGCGTCAATACCTCGCTCTTTATGCTAAAGTTTTTCTAGTAGTTTTAAAAGAGCTATTTGTTCTAATTAAACAGCCTTTTATAATTCAGGAGTCATTCTTAAAGATTTGGGACAAAACTCCAACTTTAGCGTAAACAGCTAGGTATTAATGAGGGGTGACCTCCCTCATATACGTAAAAATTTTTGTTCGTTAAGTTTTAATAATGCTCCTTACTTTCAGTTGAATTTTCTTTATTCAATGCAGCAAGTGTCTATATTTTTAACTATTTTATATTTTCTGTGCTCTACTTGAATATTTCGGAACAAATTTGCCACCGTGGGGCATTACTTACTGTCAAACGAAGAAGTGTAATTTATGCTTTGAAGTAATTTTAAGTCAATTGGATGTCTTGTAATTATCAATCGATAGCAACTTTGCCCTTTTTGGGTCAAATTCGCAAATTCACTGCCACGAATTGGTAGGAAACGCCACTTTACTGTGGCACATTCTTTTTGGATACTTAAAGAGGGCACTAGAACTTTTAATTTCCGCTTTAATGAGCCGTTTTCCCTCTTCTAGGATTATTGGTTTGATACGATTACCCCTGGAAAAAAAGCAGAAAAAGAATATCCGTGATCTTCCTTCTAAAAAAAAGAAGTAAATTTCACATTTTTGTGGGTGGGAACTTGAAACTCCTACAACGGGATTCGCTGTTATGCTGAATTTTATTCTGAAATCATCATTAATATCCCTCACCCCTTGGGGATGTTTCCTCTTTTTCAAAAATCAGGCAAATATTCTCCAGCTTGTAGCTTTTGATGTGTTACTTTGAATTTGATGAATTTTATACATTTGAGATTCCTATTAAAAACAGATTCTTTGATGTATATAGTGATGTCAAAACTCCCTTTTTAGGTTTTGGTTACTATTAACCCAGGTCGTAACCTGCAGTTCGTTGCCGCGTACTGTTTGACATGCATTGCTTTGTTACTTTGTGACTAATTTAAATGTGAGAACGGTACAAGGCCATCGAGGAAGAGTTAGGTATTCGTCGTCTACGGACTGAAAGAGTTGGATATAAAATCAAAGATTTGCGCTTATCAGCAAATAGTCTTTTGATGTGTAGGAAACAGAAAAGGGGATCTGATTGAGGGTTTCTTCAATTTGGCCTCCGTCGAAAGAAAGGGACAGACTATTTAGAGTAAATCCAAAATGTATTTTCCTCGGGACCAAGATTTTTTTTTTTTTTTTTTTTTTTTTTTTTTTTTTTTTTTTTTTTTTTTTTTTTTTTTTTGTAACATCTTAAAAGTTACTCGCTTGCTAATTGCCTAGCACGTGCCTAGCTTTCAGCTTTCTGTAACTACTTATTTTGTTGTTTCTTATTGTTGTTTTTTATACATTTGGATTATTATTGTTTATTGTTTATTATTATTGTTCTAGTATTATTTAAACAATTATTGTTTCTTATTCATGCGAATTATTTATCTGCATGTAGTGTGTTGTCATTTTGAGGAAATCCGAAGTATTAAAAAAAAAACATGTTGCTACATTTTCCTGCTATGCTCAAATATTTTTTGGGACATATCTAGAAGAACTGTACCCAGAAAAATACCCATAGTGTATTTTTTCCTCGTAGGCTACAATCTCCACCTGATTGGTTATTACCGTGTTAAATATTATATAGAATAACCGAGTGCAATCATGACATGAAAGATCAAGTACATTAAACATGCAATGTTTTGTTAAGCTTCTAAATTATTGTCGTTAAAAATTGAAACCTTCATAGCTGGTATTTCTTTTTGGCTATTTAATCAATTAACCTTAGCGACCTTGCCGGTCGCTAAGTATTTTATGTAATTTTGTAAGATTATATAATTGATGCTTCTATTTTCATTGGCTCTGACTGAATTTTAAAGCATATGGTAATTTAGTTTTTGGTATCTTAATGGGTTTCAATAAACTAGAATGTTTCGTTTGGGTGCATAAACTAATCACATGTTTTGTGTTTTTGGGTAGTAAATCATTTCGTGGTTCACCCACTGTAATTATTTGTAATTCTGTTATTTCGGTAATTGTTTGCGTTGCATGGTTATGCCGAAGGAATGAATATTGGCCACTGAATTGCATCGTTTTTACTATGAAAGGGAATATATATGAACCAAAGGTATCGAAAAAAAATGACAAAAATGTCCCTTATTTTCAACAATAGAGTAATTTTTCAAGATCAGGCGAATCCCCAAGAACAAAACAAGGATATCAGTTCTTTTAAGGATTCAATTGCATCTTCTTTGCGATACAAGGGCATATATATATATGAACTAAAGGCAGGTGCGGATAAATAATTAATGTTGGGAGGGGCCTCTACGAGACTTAGTTCTTCCGTTTGTATTTTCCCTCCATCCCTGTAATTATACAACTTTCAATATTAGAGGGGGGACGTGCCCATGAAACCACCCCTTAGATTCGCCCCTGACTAAGGATGTCGAATTTTTTTTCCACTTGGCCCATTTTGCCATTTACTAATTCATTGTTAAAGTGTGAAAGTGTCTTCTGTGATTGGTTCTTATGCTTTTTGTTTAGTCATATACAAAAGTAGCGATTTTGGTTTAAAATACACAACTTCTCCACATTGTGCAAAACTTTAGCTAGAAAAGAATTTTCTGTTATGGGATCTGCTTCAATTGTCTTTTCGAGTGGTCAATTTTTTTTAACATTTCTTTTTGACCGTTTGAAATTTCCAACGAATTATCGCCTTTTCATTCATTCATCTAAAGCTAGAATAGTGCCAATTTAAAACCACTCCAATGCAATACTAAAAGCAAAGGTTAAAAGCACTACTTGAGGGAAGGGAAACTATGCAATGTTTCTGATAAAACTGGACTTGGTAATGGAAACCTTTACTGGTCATTGAGATAGGATCTCAATGACCATTTCTTTTTTTTATCGTTTCCCTTCCAGATCTTCACCTTTGACATTTTTGGCAAATCAAATAGGGAGATACAGTCAGATACTAATTCCAAACACTTCCATCGAATAGGCATATTTGTGTAGTGCATCCTTTTAAAGAAAAATTCCTTGTATAGCGAACCAAGTCCATTTTTGTTGCAAATGTCTCTGAATTCGTAAATAGCTTCTACACTACATTTCCATAAAATGATATCAGGATATGATAACTAATGACAATAAAGGAATTTATATATAGCTCTTTCACCAATTGACTAATCAACCGCGTTCACACGATTGTTTTTCTATGGCTGGGGTTCGAAAAAAAAAACGATTGGCAAATTATGAGAAAGGTCTGTTAAAAATAGTGGAAAATCTTTTTTTTCGGGGGGGGGGGGGGTTCTTTTTTTTGGGGGGGGGGGTACAGACCCAAACCGCTCTTATCGGGCTCTTTAATCATACATGTTAAAAATCCTTGAGAATAATGAGGGACGAGGTAGAGGATTCACCTGCTCAAGGGATTTACCTTGGACCCTTCAGAATTAAAAATCTTTTATGATTAATTTCAGCAAGGTGTAAGATTTCCAACTTTATCTTAAAATGTATCTATGAAGTCTCTATGTAGCTATGTACTAAAATATATCTATTAAGTCTATGAAATAAATGTATGGACTGTTTGCATGATTGGGACCCATTCAACCCGGAATTATATTTGTCCCATCGCCTCTGATTTTTGGATCTCCTAACCCGTCTAATTAAAACGGCGATCGCCAAATTTGGTTGAATCCATGTGGGCTGAGAGGGAACTGGCAAAACTCGAGGTATTGAAGGCGTGTCAAATTACCCTCCAATTAGGTTTGATCGTCGTATCTCTTAAGTCAATGCTACTGAAGTGAATATGAAGACTAGCAGTTGATGGACTTGTCGACATCCAGCAGAATATATATGCAGGATATACAGCTGAATTATCGAAAGTCTGATGGTCATTAACAAACGGTTCGTGGTAACGAACTGTAAGTAGGAGCGACCCGCCACAATAGTAACCGAAGCTCTGAAAAACCGGAATTTTGATACAAATATATACATCAAAAGAATTCGGTTTTTATATTGATTTTAAACAGTCAAGTCTTATCATGTTTAGTCCTACCCATCAAAACTTACGAGAAAATTTGGCTTATTTTTGAAAAAAGGGGGAAACACCCCCTAAAAGTCATAATCCTAATGAAAATCACACCATCAGATTCAGCATATCAAAGAACTCTACTGTAGACAGTTTTAAGCTCCTATCTGCAAAAATGTGGAATTTTTATATTTTTTGCCAGAAGAAAGATCACGGACTCGTGTTTATTTTTTTTTTTTCCAGGGGTGATCGTATCGACCCAGTGGCCCTAGAATGCTGCGAGAGGGCTGATTTGAACGGAATTTAAAAGTTCTAGTGCCCTTTTTAAGTTACCTAAATTGGAGGGCAACTACCCCCCCCCTCCCACGCTCATTTTTTCCAAAAGTCACCACATAAAAATTTTGAAATCGAATAAGTATGTCTTCGAGGACGACTTAATCCCCCACAGTCCCCGGGGGAAAGGCTGCAATTTATGAACTTTCCCATTGTTTACATGTAGTATTGGTTATTAGGAAGTACACATACATTTTCAGGGGGATTTTTCCGGTGTAGGGTTAGGGGAGAGGGTCACACGGGAGGATCTTTCTATGGAGGAATTGTTCATGGGGGAATTGTTCATGGGTACAGATTTTCCAGCATTATTAAAAAAAAATAATCCGAAAATAAATTAAAAAAAAATTCAACTGAAAGTAAGGAACGACACTAAAATTTAAAACGGACATAAATTTTTACTTATATGAGGGGGTTCGCCCCCTTCTCAGTACCTCTCTGTTTACGCTAATTTTTGACTTTTTGTTCCAATTATTTAAGAATGACTCCTGAAACACAAGGACAGTTTAATTAGGATAATACACTTTTTACAAACTATCAAACACTTTAGTGCCTGAGGAGGGGGCAACTCCCTCATATACGTAATAACAACCAAAAGGAAAAATCTAAGAAAATTACAGTTTAAACACTTCGTGGTAACGAACTGTAAATAAAGAGCGATCCGGCTCAATAGTAGCCGAAAGTCTAAAGAATGGTTTAAAAAAAAACAAAAACAACAGATTTTAATACCAATAGATATATTGAAAGAATCGGCTTTTTATGCTGTTTTCAAATATATAAGTTTCATTAAGTTTAGTCATACCCATCATAGGTTACGAACCTGAGAAAATTTTCCTGATTTTTGAAAAAGGGACCCCCCCCAAAAAAAGTCAAGTGATCTTAATGAAAATTGTACCATCATATTCTTCGTATCAGAGAATCCTACTGTGTTAATTTTTTTTTCCTCAGTGGGGATTTGATCGATCCAGTGGTCCTAGAATATCGGAAGAGGACTCATTCGAACGGAAATTAAAGCTTTTAGTGCCCTTTTTAAGTGACCGAAAAAATTGGAGGGCAACTAGACCACCTCCCTCGCCAATTTTGTGCAAAATCGTCCGATCAAAATTTTGAGATAACTAGTTTGTTCATCACAGCTGAAAGGCCCAAGAAGTATGCCTTTGGGGATAACATGACCCCTCCCCCCAGCCCCATGAAAAGGTCTTTAAGTTATAAGATTTGTCCATTGTTTACGCATAGTATTTGTTATTGGGATGCATGCCTACATTTTCGGGTGGGGGAGGGGCAAATTTTCTGCTGTAACTGTGAAAATTTGTCATGATTCTTCTACAAAATTATTTTTATATGTCTTGCATTCTTTTTTCCGTCTCAACTTTTCGCGCAAGAGTGGTTAAGAGTAGTTATCCGGGGAAATTTTTCACCGGGCTTGAATTGTCTACAGGATATTTCCATGGTGAGGGGGTTTCTCCCTGAAGGTGGATTGTTTAATAAATGTTAAGAAATCAGAAGTTTATTCAACTGAAAGTAAAGAACAGAAATTATTGCGTATATGAAGAAGGGTTTCCCCATCCTCAACACCTTGCTCTTTAGCCTAAAGTTTGAATTTTATCCCAGTTCTTTAAGAGTCATTCCTGAAACGAAACGACCGTTTAACTGGAACAATAAAACGCTTTTTATGGCACTTGGTATTAATTAAGTGACATATAGCAATCGCCAATTCTGTCTGTCTGTCTGTCGGTCTGTCTGTCTGTCGGTCCCGGTTTTGCTACTTTAGGCACTTCCAGGTAAGCTAGGATGATGAAATTTGGCAGGCGTATCAGGGACGGGACCAGCTTAAATTAGAAATAGTCGTTTTCCCGATTTGACGATCTGGGGGGAGTGGGGGGCCGGTTAATTCGGAAAAAATAGAAAAAATGAAGTATTTTTAACTTATGAATGGGTGATGGGATCTTAATGAAATTTGATGTTTGGAATGATATTTTGTCTCAGAGCTCTTATTTTGAATTCCGACCGGATCTGATGACATTGGGGGGAGTTGGAGGGGGGGGGGACATAAAATCTTGGAAAACACTTAGAGTGGAGGGATCGGGATGAAACTTGATGGGAAAAATAACCACAAGTCCCAGATACATGATTGACATAATCGGAACGGATCTGCTCTCTTTGGGGTAGTTGGGGGGGGGGTAATTCTGAAAATTTAGAAAAAATGAGGTATTTTTAACTTACGAACGGGTGATCGGATCTCAATGAAATTTGATGTTTAGAAGGATATCGTGTCTTAGAGCTCTTATTTTAAATCCCGACTGGATCTGGTGACATTGGGGGGTTGGGAGGGGGAAACCTAAAGCTTGGAAAACACTTAGAGTGGAGGGATCGGGATGAAACTTGGTGGGAAAAATAAATACAAGTGCTAGATACATGATTGGCATAAACGGAACGGATCCGCTCTCTTTGGGATAGCTGGGGGGGGGGGGGTATTTCTGAAAAGTTAGAAAAAATGAGTTATTTTTAACTTACTAACAGGTGATCGGATCTCAATGAAATTTGATATTTAGAAGGATATCGTGGCTCAGAGCTCTTATTTTAAACCCGACAGATCTGGTGACATTGGGGGGGGAGTTGGGAGGGGGAAACCTAAAACTTGAAAAACACTTAGAGTGGAGGGATCGGGATGAGTCCTAGATACATGATTGACATAACTGGAACGGATCTGCTCTCTTTGGGGTAGTTGGGGGAGGGGTTAATTCTGAAAAATTAGAAAAAATTAGGTATTTTTAACTTACGAACGGGTTATCGGATCTCAATGAAATTTGATATTTAGAAGGATATCGTGTCTCAAAGCTCATATTTTAAATCCTGACTGAATCTGGTGACGTTGGGGGAAGTTTGGGGTGGGGGATCCTAAAATCATGGAAAACGCTTAGATTGGAGGGATCGGGATGAAACTTGGTGGGGAAAATAACCAGAAGTCTTACATACGTGATTTACATAATAGGAACGGATCCGATCTATTGGGGGGGGGGGGGTTGATTCTGAAAACTAAGAAAAAATTACGTATTTTTAACTTACGAAGGAGTGATCGGATCTTCATGAAACTTCATATTTAGAAGGACCTCGTAACTCGGATCTCTTATTTTAAATCTCAACTGGATCAAGCGTAATAGGCGGGGCAATTGGGGGGGACCGGATATCTTAGAAAATACTTAAAGCGGTGAGATCAGGATGAAACTGGATGGGAAGAATAAAAACCTGTCTAAGATACGTGACTGACATAACCAGACCGGATCTGCTCTCTTTGGTGGAATTGGAGGGGGGTAATTTTGAAAATTGAGGTATTTGTAACTTACGAAAGGGTGACCAGATCTTAATGAAATATAATATTTAGAAGGATCTTGTGCGTTAAAGTTCTTATTTTAAATTCCGACCAGATCCTGTGACGTTGGGGGAGTTGGAGGGGGAAACCGGAATTCTTGAAAATGTGAAAATTGGGGTATTTTTATCATACGAATAGATGATCTGATCGGATCTTAATGAAATTTGATTTTTAGAAAGAATTCATGTCTCAGACTTCTTATTTCAAATCCCGACCAGATCGTTTGACATTGGGGGGAGTTGGAGGGGGAAATCTTGGAAAAACACTTGAGTGTAGGAATCGGGATGAAGCTTGGTGGATAGAATAAACAAATGTCCTTGATACGTGATTGACCGAATCGTACTGGATTCGCTCTCTTTGGGGGAGTTGGGGGAAGGGGTTCAGTGATTTGGCGAGTTTGGTGCTTCTGGACGTGCTAGGACGATGAAAATTGATAGACGTGTCAGGGAGCTGCACAATTTGACTTGATAAAGTCGTTTTCCCAGATTCGACCATCTGGGGGGCTAAAGGGAGAGGAAAATTTTGAAAAAATTAGGTATTTATAACTTACGAGTGGGTGATCGGATCTTAATGAATTTTGATATTTAGAAGGACATCGTGACTCAGAGCTCTTATTTTAAATCCTGACCGGCATTAAGCCTCTTATTTTCCTTTTTAAATCAATCTATAGATTCATAGAATTTTGTTAGAGCTCATACCATATGATCTCTTGGCTCTTAGCTCTTCTCGCCTCGTCACAAGTGCCATATGAGCTCTTAGCTCTTGTTTAAAAGTACTAACAAACGTTAGTGTAAAGAGCGTGGTGTTTAGGAGGGGGCAACCCCCTTCATATATGTAATAATTTCTGTTCTTTTTAAATCTTAATTTTGCTCCTTACTCTCAGTTGAAAAAAACTGTTTTTTATTTAATTTGTCAAAGGAACAAAATGCACAATAATGTTGATTTATTGTGCATCGCCCATTGAGATTTCGACTCGCGTCAACAGTGGTAGTAGATTTTAGTATTACAATTTCAATCATTGTTAACCGAAGGATTTGCTTGATGACATACCTTGAAATATGCAAACCTATTTGTCACTATCTATCGTTATGGTATGAGTTCGGTAACGATTTAATGCCCACCTGAGGGGGGTCTAAGCCTTTTATTTATTTTGATTGGAATTCCTTCTCAATAATAATTGCCTTTATTAATTTCTATGAGATTGCAGTTGTTGGGATTTAGATATTCATTAGAATGTTAAATGGGTTCTTAATTTCTTAGAAGCTAAGTTTCATGTCTACAAGTATATACTCTGGTGATTTTGGGTAGTCAACGTTAAAGGATTTTCCCGAATACTAAGTTACTGACAGAAATTAAACGAAAAAAAAACAACAACTTTGCTTTCTTTATTGAAGCAAAGAGCGGGATTTGAAGTTAACGCATTTAGTATTACTCAGCGCAAAAACCAAATAGGCTGTCATGCCTATTGAGTTTTTTTTATTTTTTATGCTATATTAGATTGAATGTTTTCCTGGAATTGGAAAATCCTTGACAAATCAGAATTCAAACCTTCAAGTTTGTATGTCCTTTCTTAAGATAGCATGTTCATGTCTCAGAGATACACCAAAAGCCTGCGCAGTTCTTATCTGCTCTTTTTTGATATTTCTCGATGCTCAGTCGTCATGTAAATACTTCCTTTCGAACGTACTGTTAAATTTAAATTACTATCTTAATTACTGTCCGATGCTATTCAATTAAATTACTAATAGATTATCTCTTAGAAAAAGTCATTCTGAAAATTACAGCGACACGTTGCCAATTATGTTTCTCTCTGTTTTCATGTTTCTCCTGAATTTCTTGTTGTTAAAAGAATAGATAAGTCAATTCGATACTTAGTAAGCCGGCTTAGAAAAAAAATTGTTTTAAAGAGATCAAACTTCTCGAGCTTGGTTGGGATAACACGCAAGTACTGTCAGCTCCATTGTAAGATTTTGTTAGGCGTTGATGTTTTCAGGAAACCAGTTTTGTGTTTTCGGGAAAGTTCATAATCCGCAAAAAAAAAATACAACAAAACTCAGACTTATGGGCAGCATTGTACTCTTTACCTTGGATAATTCCTTTAGTTTTTATTTGGAATTCTACTCTTTTCATCTGTCAATTAACTCTTTCATTTCTAGCTTTTAGATACCGCCACCTGTCTAATTGACATTATATATATCTATATGAAACGAAACTTGACAGAAGTATTAGCTTTTGAATGGGCTGTCAATAAATCTTATACAATATGAGTTTTGATACGATATATATATATAAAAATATATAACGAGGTTAATTTGATGCTTGGCTCATTCGGCTCGAATGTCCGATAACCCGCACATTCGTGTTTTAATGGTAGAAATCCCTTGGTAAAATTTGTACAAAGACCTGACCCTGTATTTAGGGATTTATTGTCCCTTCTAAAAAAATTCTGGGAGACTGCGAGGAAGATTTTATAATTCCTATTTTTTTGTTCCCATTTACTTAGGGCAATTAATTAGTTACTTAGGGCAATAAAAATCACTTGAACATCGATAGAAAATGAGATAAGCTTTGCTCGCTTCAATCTTTCAAAATTCTCGAGAATTTTTCGGATTGACCGTTTTTTATGAGCTTCCCTTAAAAAAAAGTCATTTGCTAATTTACAAAGCTTTCTCTGGAAGAAGGTTTCGAGGAAGCTTCGTTTGTCCTTAAGAATTCCAAAATGTGTTAATGCGCCATTCAGAATGGAAATTGTCGCAGTGACTGAAAGAAGTAAGACAATCCTTTATGTCGAAGCTCTACCGAGGTGAGCCATTCTGGATTTGACCACCCTTCCCAAGCTTCTGAATTGGGAAGAATTCTTTGGAGAGACATTTTTATTTTGTTGAATTGGTTATAAGACCAAAAACATCCTTTCTGGAGTTACGTCTCCCCTTGAAAAAAATCGTTGATTCAGTCCTGCTGGATCTGTACATTAAAGTTCTGTGTTCTCACTTGCAAGAACGCTAAAAAAAAGTAAAATTGGTTATCTTTATAAGAGCCTACTATATTTCCTAATTTGTAAGTGTAATTAAAAAATATCAAACAACCAGGATGGTATCTTGGTTGTTTTAAAGAAAAAAAAAAAATGTTACCTGGACGAGCTACAAAGAGCATCCATAACTATAGGGTCAGGGAGGCTGAGAGCTGGTTGAATTAATGATTACTTACAAATTACTGATTAGCAGCTACAAGAGGCCTAAGCATTCTGGTTTACATTTCATGTTTACAACGCTGTTCAAATTTTTGCATTTCAAATTATATACAATGATGCTCATAGAGCAGCAAAAGGGGGTTCCCGCTTTGATATTCTGGTTGTGAAATTTATTTCTTTCTTTTTGTCAATCTATTTCTACTATATTTTATGCTTTGAAATGAAGTACAGTCATATTTTATATACGATGAAGTGCCAATTGCTGTGCATGTTTTCCCTGATTTGTTTTGGAATATAATAAATACGTAGAACAAAATTAGCAGTAATAAATTTGAAAATATAATGGAATACAGAAAACAAGTTGCAGAATACATATTCAACGTGGGAGGAGAATGGAACCTTCCCTTTAGAATATTCTGGACAAAAAGCATGCCTTTTCAACTTTAAAATCCCCTTGAAAAAGTCCTTATCCCCCCCTCAAACACTTGGATATGTGTATGTATGAGATCGGCCCGCTTGATTCGCAATATCATTTGACTGCACCACTTAAATAATGTGTACGTGTTACGGAAGCTAATGGCGAAATTTCAGATAACTGTTTTTTTTGTTAAATTAATAAAATAAAAATGAATTTCCAAAATATTGGAAACTCTGAACGTGACGCGGAGTCCAATGAAAATGAAATATTACCTTAGGACTGAGTTAAAAAAGGTTCTTATGGATATAAGACAAAATGTGTCATAGAGAAGCTTTGAAGAAAGACCAAGTGGCTTTTCGTTTTAGTTGGTCGGATTATCAGTAAAAATACAATTCACCTCAATTCGCATTGCCGATTAAGAGCCAGTGCTCAACCATCAAATTGTCAATGAGAATGATATTCAGGCAAAAATTTTAAATTGACCTTTTTGTCTGGATTGATCGAAATTATCCTCCTTGAAAGTGGCAGTAAGCGTTGATGAAAACAAGCATAGTTTGATATTGTCTATATTGTTCCAGCAGACTTTTTTAATGGTGCAAATAAACTTGCCTAATTTTTACTATCTAAATTTTCCTTTGCTTATAGCCTATAACCTATTATAGAAGTATGTTTTTCGTACCGCTTATTGTTTGACATACGGTCAGTCAAACGAGTCCTAATACTATCCTTACACAATTCCTTTAGATAACATTTAATAAATCTTTCTCTTCCTTTCGATACATCATGCCCCAGAACCAATCTCGACAACTGTCATTGCCAGTGGTTCACAGACTTATCTTCCTATTTTCCCAAACTGTTTCCAGATATGAAAAACACCTTGGGCCTCGGCTGTTCTACTTTTATATCATCACTGTATCCATCATCTTCACGAATAATGCTACCCATACAAGTGAAGCTGTCAACTTTATCAATATTCTCGTTACCCAGCATCTACTACTACTACTGCTAACAACTTACTGCAGCACCAAGCCGCCTGAAGCCAACACTACACACGCTCTTCCTCCATCCCAATCTGTTCAAAGCCTCCTTCTTTACCCCTCCCAGGAAGTTACTATTTCCCTTACGCCTTTTTTTTATGAGAACCTCCCACCCCAACCGAGGACGACCTGCTTTCCGTTTAGTTCTTGACGGCTGGCCGAAAAGGACAATCTTCGGCGATCTATCGTCCTTCATCCGCAGAAAGTGCCCAAGCAATCTCAACCTGTCCCTAATGATAGCACTAGAAAGCGAGATTGAGTTTCACTTTTCTTACAGCCTACTGTTTGAAATACGGCCAGTCAGCCGGGTACTCAGAACGATCCGTAGGCAATTTCTCTGGAAAACATCTAGCAAATCTTCATCCGCTTTCCGGAGCGCTCATGGTTCAGAACCATATTTGACCACTGTCATCAGTGTAACACTCTTATCACCTCTCTTATATAGTGGTTAAATTAGGGTTTTCGTAAAATCGCTAGGTGCAAACCCCTTTTTCAGAAATAATGTTCATAATCTTCAGTGACTTATTTCTAACCTCAGAGCCATCGTATTTAAGAAACTCATTTACCGAAGTTTAAGTACCTGGACCCTTATTATTTTTTAATCCCTGTTAAGTACTGTCGCTTATTCTTCCTCACAAAACAAATCTTCCCTCAAATCGAAGGTATCAAAAACTTTTTCATCTTCTTCTATATCTTTTCCTGCAACTCTATCTTGGTTTAGTACCTTCTCAAAATGTTCTGACCATCTCTCTTTAACTCTTTCTTTATTACTAATTGTCTCGTTCTTATCTTTAACTGGTACAAGTCCGGATTGACCACTCCCTCTCAATTTATTAACATGCTAGTACAATATTTTACTATTATGCCGTCTAGCTGCATCTCCCAGATCCTCGGTAATATTATCCTTCGCCTTCACTTAACACCTTTTTTAGTTATATTTTAATGCATTCTCCACTTTCTTTACATTCGTCTTGTTTTCATATGATCTGCCACTCAGATAATTCTTGTACAAGCCCCTTCTCCTTTCTATTAAACATTAAATAAATAAAAAACAAGTTTTTTTTAACTGAAAGTAAGGAGCGACATTAAAACTTAAAACGAACAGAAATTACTTCGTATATGAAAGGGACTGATCCCTTCACAATGCCCCGCTCTTTACGTTAAAGTTTTAATCTTTCTCTCAACTCTACTTTTTAAAACAGTAAAAAACTTTAGCGTAAAGAGCGGGGCGTTGAGGAGGGAGCAGCCCCTTTCATATATGAAGTAATTTCTGTTCGTTTTAAATTTTAATGTCGCTCCTTAGCCTACTTTCAGTTAAAAACTTTTTTTTTTATTTAATTTCTGAACGTTTTTGAATTACTGCATGTTTTGATTTTGACTCTCCGCAGATGAATAATTCAAACGAAATTTGTATATATTTTTTTTTTTTGGCTAAATGGCTTTCTCATAGTTTTGGTCGAATGATTTTGAGAAAAAAAGGAGCGTGGGAGGAGGCCTAGTTGCCCTCCAATGTTTTGATTACTTAAAAAGGCAACCAAAACTTTTAATTTTTATCGTAAAAGACATACGTAACTTAGGAGTTAGCTTACGTAACAAACTTCCGTATTCGTAGGTTTTTATTACGTATATGAGGGGGTTCACCCCCTCGTCAGTACCTCGTTCTTTACACTAAAGCTTAAATTTTGTCCCTATTTCTTAAGAATGGCCATTGAATCACAGAGGCCGTAGAATAAATAGTTGAAATTACCAAAAGTACTTTAGCGTAAAGAACGAGGCATTAGGAGGAGGTGAACCCCTCATATGCGTTATAATTTCTATTCGTTTTAAGTTTAAATGCTGCTCCTTACTTTCAGTTGAAAGAACTTTTTCATATTTATTTTGTCACCTTTTTTTTAATAATGCTAGAAAATCCTGCGCTCCGTAGGCCTACATGGAAATTTTCTTCCCCCATGACAAATTCCTCCATGGAAAGTTCCCCCAACATATCCCCCTCTTCTCAACGCTCCCCCCCTCCCCAACCGAAAAATCCCCTTTAAAACGTCTATACACTTCCCAATAACCATTACTATATGTAATCACTGGTCAAAGTTTGTAACTTGTAGCCCCTCCCACGGCAACTGTGGGGGAGAAAGTCGTCTCCAAAGACATAGTTATAAGGTTTTTCGACTATGTTGAATAAAATGGCTATCTCAGAATTTTGATCCGGTGACTTTTGGAAAATAATTAGCGTGGGAGGGGGCCTAGGTGCCCTCCAATTTTTACTTAAAAGGGGCACTAGAACTTTTCATTTCCGTTAGAATGAGCCCTCTCAAAGCATTGTAGGACCACTGGTTCGATACGATCGCCCCTAAAAAAAAAAAAAAAAAAAACACGCATCCATGATCTGCCTTCTGACAAAAAAAAAAAAAAAAATGCAAAATTCTACATTTTTGTAGGTAGGGGCTTGAAACTTTTATGCTATTTAGGGGGTGTTTCCCCCTATTTTCTAAAATAAGGCAAAATTTCACAGGATCGTAACTTTTGATGGGTAAGACTAAACTTGATGAAACTTAAATATTTAAAATCAGTATTAAAATGCGATTCTTTTGATGTAGCTATTGGTATCAAAATTGCCGTTTTTTAGAGTTTTGGTTACTATTGAGCCGGGTCGCGCCTCAATTAAGCCTTGGTTCATTACCAAGAACTGTTTGATGAAGCTTTTTCACTAATGTTCCTAGCTGCGCTCCTAATTTTCTTTCCTAAGAAACCATCCGCAACTTCTCAAATTCTTTTCCCAAAAATTATTCCATCCATCTTCTAAATTGTCAAATTTTAAACTCGCCAGTTAGTATCAACTGTTCCTGGAAAGTTTTTCTCGAATTGTCATCCTGTAGTCTATTAACATCATAACTTTCCAGGAGGTAGTTACCCTTCCGAAATTTTAGCTTTAAATTTACATTAGACACTACTGGATGATGATCTTTACTTTTAACATCAATAACAGCACTCCTATGCGCTCTAGTATCTTGTATTGATCCTACCAGTCTTTGGCTTACAATAACCCAATTTATAAGGTTTGCTGTCTTATTATCACGTGAATACCACTTATAAGTGTTTTCATTTACTTTCATTTGTTTTATTTTCATTAACAATGAAAAAGGAGAGATTATTTTTTAGAAATTATTTATGAAAAGTTTTCAACGCTAAAAAAAAAAACTCCAAGTGAGCTTATTTGTTCTTGGAGTTTCTTTGATGCCATATAATGAGATCCCCAAAGTAAACAGTAAGTGTTGAAATAGATTGGGAAAATCTATTTCTCAACCAATTTTGCTCAATCTCGTAGTGGTGTCCAGAAGCCAACTGTTCAATTTGTTTAAGGTCAGAATTTCTGGGTAAGAAAATTGCAATATTCTCCGTTATCTTCATAGCACACTTCATGACCTCGAATGGATCAACTGGCATTGTCTTGAAATCAAATGGATTTTGGTTCAGATATTCTGGTCCTCCCCAAGGAGTGCTTATAAAAACAACATCAGCTTGTAAACTACTCGAGACCTTAAAAAAGTCGCCAACTATAAATTCGATCCTATCCTCGACTCCGTAAACTGCTGCATTGTTGCGTGCCATCTCAATCTTCATAGGATCTATGTCAATAGCAATCACTCTTTCGCACACCATTGCCAACTGAATAGTATTTCCACCGACTCCACAAAATGCATCAACTACCAAGTCACACCGACAGCGCTCAGCAATATGCTTTGCTGTTTCTTCACACGTTGTCGAAAACCACGCTTCTCGATCTAACAAAATCCCTTCATCGAATTTCTTAAATATATCATATCGCTTTTTCCAATATTTATAGTAACTACGTTCAACTTTCATCCACTCTGGAGGCCATTTCTTGCAGACTTTACCGTCTTCAACGAAAAGACGTGAATTATATTTCTTGTGTGATTTGCCTTTTTTTGTCTGCAATAATCCTATTTCCAGTGACTCAATGTCACGAATCAGGTTAGCTTCTTTCTCGTCACCTCTTTCCGCTGTTGAAAACGTTCTTACATCTTGTTTTGAAGTCTGATGCCCCCTCCTCATTTTATTCGCTTTATAGTTAGTCATAATGAATTTGTTTATAATCAAATTAAAATCGGTATATTTGAGGTTATATTTTCTATGACCCTTGACTAAATTTAAAGATTTTTATTAATTTGAGATTAATGTAGGGCAATTAAATTTTTGTCAAAAATCAGTTGGAAATCGATTTGAAGATGATTTGCATTTTATATAAAACTGCTTTTGATTGAATTATTTAACAAATTACGGAATTTCTTCAAAATATTATGATGACATAGTATAACCTTTTTTGTGACATCATAAACATACCTTAGAGAGTCAATAACTAATAGACCAATTAAGACTTTGATGCTTGAAAGGGGTAATAAATTTCTTCACAATCATTCCCTGACTGCATTAAAATCGATCATATTTTTCAGAAGCTTTTTCAAATACTACGATGTTTTCAGTAAGGCTAAGCTAATAATCACACAAGAAATATAATTCACGTCTTTTCGTTGAAGACGGTAAAGTCTGCAAGAAATGGCCTCCAGAGTGGATGAAAGTTGAACGTAGTTACTATAAATATTGGAAAAAGCGATATGATATATTTAAGAAATTCGATGAAGGGATTTTGTTAGATCGAGAAGCGTGGTTTTCGACAACTTGTGAAGAAACAGCAAAGCATATTTTTTTTTTTTGTGTGTGTGTGTTTGTGCTGTAGCATTGGTGATTTCTCTTTTCATGATATATATATATATATATATATATATATATATATATATATATATATATATATATATATATATATATATATATATATATATATATATATATATATATATATCTATATCTATCTATATATATAAAAATAAGTTGTCTGTGGATCTGTGGATCGTGGATCAGGTGACGTCATGTTTCGGCTGACGTCATGAAATTAGTTGCCATCATTTTTGCTTTGAAGGTGACGTCATTCAAGTTATATAAGACATATGTTCGCGTAGAATTCTATTAATGTTTAAGTTTACAATGACTGATGAAGATGCTCAAAGAGTCTATGCCAAAAAACTTGCTGCTGATAGAGAAAGTCAGAAAAGAAAGCGTGCCGAGGAATCAAAAGAACAACAAGGAAACAGGCTTGAGGCTAAAGAACGCAAAACCGCGCAGTTAGATGAAGATCCACCTGGACAGCGAGAGTCAAAACATATTAAAACTGAAAATGATAGCGATGATGATTGGGTTTGGGATTTTGACTTGGATAAGGTCATCAATGACTACCAGATTTTAGTTAAAAAAACAAAGGTTCGGCGATATGTATTTCATAGTGAAGCTGAAAAATAAAGAAGAAAAAGAACTGGGATACCGGGACACAAATGACGACCGGGACACAGGGAATATAAATGACGACCATGACACAGGTATTTAAGAATATCGTTCAAAGACAAATTTTTAATTGTAAGAAGACCGTTGAAAGAGAAATTTCTAATTGTAAAATGACTGAAAAACCTACAATGGCAACGGTACCACCATCGAAGTAGATAACCAGTGGGTTTACGGCCAACCTACCATCTTCAAAGATACCACGATAGGAAGACTCTACACCGTTCACCCCAATCAACATGAATGCTTCTTTCTACGCCTGCTTTTGGTGAATGTACCCGGTCCGACATCCTTTGAGTATTTGAGAACTGTAAACGGTACTATACATGACACTTACCGTAGTGCATGCCAAGCTCTGAATTTATTGGAGAATGACCAACACTGGGATAACTGCATCAATGACGCGTGCGAAACGTCAACCCCAAGTCAAATTCGTACACTTGCTCTCCATCAGCTCCTACAGAGTTATGGGAAAAATATAAGTCAAAAATGTCCGAAGATATACTCCATCGAAAACAGTTAGAGACGTCAGAAATGACTTTTGATTTTACATCAGAAATTTATAACGACACTTTAGTTATTATAGAAGATTTGTGCGTACGTATGGCAAACAAACCTCTTCAGGATTTGGGAATGCCTTCACCTAACCGTATCGCTGCTGTTTCGACATGTGTAGAATTGGATCGTGAACAAAGTTACAGTACGAGTGATCTATTGTCGTATGTACAAAATAACATTTACAAGTTAACGTCGGAACAAAAAGACATTTATGATACGATAGACTCAATTTCAGGACGTATACAACTACCTGCTGATTTCTGTAGTTTAGTGACGTCCAAAAATGAATTGATTGAAAAAGTATTTCCGAATATTTTAAAAAATTATAAAAATAATAAATGGCTTTTAGTTATTATAGAAGATTTGTGCGTACGTATGGCAAACAAACCTCTTCAGGATTTGGGAATGCCTTCACCTAACCGTATCGCTGCTGTTTCGACATGTGTAGAATTGGATCGTGAACAAAGTTACAGTACGAGTGATCTATTGTCGTATGTACAAAATAACATTTACAAGTTAACGTCGGAACAAAAAGACATTTATGATACGATAGACTCAATTTCAGGACGTATACAACTACCTGCTGATTTCTGTAGTTTAGTGACGTCCAAAAATGAATTGATTGAAAAAGTATTTCCGAATATTCTAAAAAATTATAAAAATAATAAATGGCTAAGCGTTTGCATATGACGTCATTATTAGTGCATACGGCTTTGTATATGCACAGACAATGGGAAAGCCAAGAATGTTGTATATTCGCAATTTTTACGTAGTTTAACTCCTGCAGACGAAATGAATGCTTGCCTGAAAAATTCTAATTTATGGGCACACGTAAAAATATTAAAATTAACTACAAATATGCGTGTCCGATTGCAAAACGATGATTCTGGTCAAACATTTTCAGATCAATTGCTGGCAATTGGAAACGGAAAGCTTCCAGTAGTGGGAAAGCCAAAAATGTTGTATATTCGCAATTTTTACATAGTTTGAAACACATATATAAATCTATCTATATTCACAGGTGGGACACAGGGACACAACTACAATGGCGCGTAACTAATATGGCGCGTAACGACTTACGCGCGCGGGGGGGCTTGGGGGGGCGCGAAGCGCCCCACCAACTAGGTGTTGGGGTGGCGCGAAGCGCCACCCCAACAGCTAGTATATATATAAAAATAAGTTGTCTGTCTGTCTGTCTGTGGATCAGGTGACGTCATGTTTCTGTGTCGGCTGACGTCATGAAATTAGTTGTCGTCATTTTTGCTTTGACGGTGTTTGATTTTTAATTATTAACGTTCATTAACGGTATTTGAACGCAAAACCGCGCAGTTAGATGAAAATCCACCTGGACAGCGAGAGTCAAAACATATCAAAACTGAAAATGATAGCGATGATGATTGGGTTTGGGATTTTGACTTGGATAAGGTCATCAATGCCTACCAGATTTAAGTTAAAAAAACAAAGGTTCGTCGATATGTACTTCATAGTGACGCTGAAAAATAAAGAAGAAAAAGAAAACTGAAAAAAGAAAAAAGGTAAAAAACTAAAAAAAAACTAAAAAGAAAAAACACTCAAAGAGAAATTACAGACCGGGACACAAATGAGAAATTATAGACCGGGACATCGGGACATAAATGACGACCGGGACACCGGCACATAGGGAATATAAATGACGACACTCAAAGAGAAAGCGACCGGGACACAAGTAATGTTCGGTTAGCAATCACCATCAACAAAGCACTGGGACACAAATGACGACCGGGACACAGGGAGTATAAATGTCGACCAGGACATAAGTAAAAAAAAAACCAAAAAAACTAAAAAAAGGTAAAAACTACAGAAAAAATACTAAAATCTACTACCAGTGTTGACGCGGGTCGAAATCTCAAAGGGCGATGCACAATAAATCAACATTATTGTGCATTTTGTTCCTTTGACCGATTAAATATAAAACAGTTTTTTCAACTGAAAGTAAGGAGCAAAATTAAGATTTAAAAAGAACAGAAATTATTACGTATATGAAGGGGGTTGCCCCCTCCTAAACACCACGCTCTTTACACTAAAGTTTGTTACTACTTTTAAACAAGAGCTAAGAGCTCATATGGCACTTGTGACGAGGCGAGAAGAGCTAAGAGCCAAGAGATCATATGGTACGAGCTCTAACAAAATTCTATGAATCAATAGATTGATTTAAAAAGGAAAATAAGAGGCTTAATGCCGGTCAGGATTTAAAATAAGAGCTCTGAGTCACGATGTCCTTCTAAATATCAAAATTTATTAAGATACGATCACCCACTCGTAAGTTATAAATACCTAAATTTTGAAATTTTTCCTCTCCCTTTAGCCCCCCAGATGGTCGAATCTGGGAAAACGACTTTATCAAGTCAAATTGTGCAGCTCCCTGACACGTCTATCAATTTTCATAGTCCTAGGGGTCTCTCGAAAACAGGCCTAGCCGTTCATGGCATGTTAGAAAACAGGTTTCTTGCGGCCATGCCAATTTCATTAAAAAAGACACAAATATCGAATCCGGGCACGTCTTAGACCTGACGTCACAAAACTCGTTTTTCTTAATAGGCTAATAGGAAGGTGATGACATGCCGGTTCTAAACCAAAAAGGACGCTTTTGAAAAGTGGTACGTTTAGGCGCTACGTCAAAAAACTGGTTTTTGTTCCATAAGCTAATATGAACCAATGGCAAATGTATTTTCGCTTAATAATTATGGGTCCGCTGGAATTCAGTGGTACAATAAATACTTTGATCAAAAGATGGCAGTTGAGAGATAAATTAATGTCTAAAAAAGGGATGTCTTTTAAATTTAGGATTTATAAATGACTTCTTCTGAGGTGTAGGATCTACAAAAATAAATGTAGATATTTTATTTAAAAATATATTTGTTCATTTATGTATAAATTATATTTTTGGAGGATATTGTACAGAAAATTTAGTTAAACTTTGTAGATGGTTTTCGTTCAAATAGGATTTTTTTTTTTTTTTTGCTTGTTTTATATCTAGTGGGACTATTATTGAAACGGATTTATATGGCCATATTCCTTGGAAAAGGGCAATTCTATCCTATCTGGAATTATTGTTTTATCCTCATATCCTTTCACTCTATTCGGTCAACTTTACTTCACCTAGCCTTTGTCTCATACCTATCTAGTACTCGTTGGCATTGAAAAAAAAAATTAAAAGAAGCATTGAATCGATAAACTTTATTAGAAACAAGAGACTGTTTTATAAAATACACAGTCTTTTCTTCTTTTACTCACAGATTAAACTTTCTGATCTGGTACAGAGAATACTTCCGTTATCTTTGGTCCTTGGATTCGTTACAGCTGCAAACATTTTGTAGCCTTAAAGAAAATGAAAGATTTATAGTCCTATAATATCAACACTAACGGACATTTAACAAATTATCGTAAAGCCTCGAGGGTCATACTTCGGCTAAAAAATTTCGCTTGAAATCCAACCCTATTCTGTAGTTTTGATAAAAAGATAAAAAATCGAAATAATAAACAAAGCAAAAGATACAACCAAGTATAGGACACTTGATTCATGAAATGACTTATGTAATAATAATAATACAGGCCAGAAATAATTTAGAAACCCTCTAGGAAGCTTAAAAGCTGGTTTCATAAAATGAAAGATATATTTTCAATTACAATTTAGTCATTTGATTTGTTAGATGAAGACTCAAATTTATGAGTTTCAAAAATGATTTAGATCATATTTAATATGATGCTCTGTCTGTAGTGACTTGTCAAAAATTATTATTACATTTATTATTACAGATATCTTGACTAAAATGAGAAGCAAGAAGGGTTTTATTTTTTGAGATTATATACCCTTCTGCTCTCCAAATGGCACTTGAGATATTATTTTTCTTGAAAGAATACAAACCTGTGGATGTTGATCAGGCATGAAAAACGGCACTTAATGTGTAAAAACACTAAGCCATGCATTAATGTAATGGATATTAAATGAAGGTTTTTTTTTCTGAAAGTAAGGAACACCATTAAAACTTGAAATGAACAGAAATTATTGTTTATGAAGGGTTTATTCTCCTTTTCCGTACCTTGCTCTTTACGTTAAAGCTTTTAAGTGCTTTAAAAAAAAACTTCTTTTCTAATTAAGCGACCCGTGTTTCAGTAGTTGTTCTTAAAAAATTGTGACAGTCAAATTAGCGTACATAGCAACGTATTGAGGGGGGGCGGCAGCCCCTTCATATACAAAATAAATTATGTTCATTTGTTTTAAAGATCTTTACTTATAGTTAAAAAAAATCATATTTTTTAATTCTTTTAAATCGCCCCAGGTAGAAATTCCTACAGAATTTTCCCCCAGAAATTTCACCCTCCATGAAAAATTCTACCACAGAAACTCGCCCCAACCACAAAATATCCCGCTCCGAAAGTGTCTATGCTTCCCAAAAACAAATTATATACGTAGATCTTACAAATTTCATAGCTTAAAGATGTCGGAAAGGCCTTAAATACAATACGTAGTTAAGATACAGATTGTATATTCTGCCCTGCAAAGATACTTAGGGATATGCAACCGTTTTTTACGCGTTTCTTTAAGTGATTATAACGGTAAAACCTATTTGTTTTAGAATGTCAAGATGGAGTTCATTCCATCAGAA
This sequence comes from Artemia franciscana, assembly GCF_032884065.1. Taxonomy (NCBI): domain Eukaryota; kingdom Metazoa; phylum Arthropoda; class Branchiopoda; order Anostraca; family Artemiidae; genus Artemia; species Artemia franciscana. The sequence goes on along the minus strand of NC_088867.1, from coordinate 19,746,107 downwards.
TCTTAAAATTTAGTCATTTTTAAATAACAAATTTGTAATTTTTTGTACCTTTTATTCCTACAAAACAATAATTGTAACGGATATTAACTGAAGAAGTCTTTTTTGGAAAGTAAGGAGCAAAATTAAAATTCAAAACAAACAGAAACTGTTTATGAAGGAGTCGCTTCCCTCCACAATGCCTTGCTCTTTACGCTAAAGCTTTAAGGACTTTACGAAATGCTTCCTTTTCTATTCAAACGACCAATGTTTATGCAGCTGTTCTTAAGAAATTTGGACAGTCAAACTTCAGCGTAAATAACAGTACTGAGGAGGGGGGTATTCCCTTCATATACAAAAGTAAATCCTGTTCATTTGAGTTTTAATGATCTTTACTTTCAGTTAAAAAATCTGTTGTTTTTTTTTATTCTGATCATTTTTAAATAACGCCCGTAGATTTGGTTCACTCTTCTTAAATATTTCCTTCTCACAGGAAACTCATGCGTAGGAATTTCTACCATGTAAACTAATTCCCGTAAAACCCCCTCCAGACAGTAAGAAACTCGCCCCCGTAAATTTTCTTGCGGTCGATTCAGCTTGAAAAATACTCCTTAGCATGCTGTCATTTGAAAATACTAATTTCCAATAATTTCCTCAATAGCTTCTGAAATCCTCTCTTTCCGTAAAATGGTTTTTCTGGAAATCCAAAATGAAAATAGCCTCAGAATAATTTTTCCTGAACCATCTTCAGTAAAAATCTGACTTTGGAAAGAGATTATGACAATTAAAAATAATTTCGAACAGTAATTCTATCAGATCGCCCCATGTAGAATTTTCCATGGAAAACCCCCTCCCCCAGAAATTTCCCTCTCCATTAAAAATTCTACCAAAGAAACCCACCCTAGGCACAAAATCCCCCTCTCAAAAAGTGTGTATACTCCTCTATAACAAATACTATGCGTACAGATTGAATACATTTCATAGCTTACAGGCGTCTCCCTGTGGCTTGGGGGGGTTATTTTTACTCCCCACAGTAGTTATTACCGCTCTCTCAAAATTTTGATCAGATAACTTTAGAAAACAAAGGACTAGTAAAATGTTTTATTATTTCAAATCGTATTTTGTTGATAAACAATAGGTTTGTTAGGAAAGGCCTTGAATATAATGCACACTTACGATATAAATTGTTTATTCTTCCCAACAAAGATGCTTAAAGATATGCAACCGTTTTTTTAGCTGTTTCTTCGAGTGATCATAATGGTAATATTTGTTTTAGGATGTCAAGATAGAGCTCATTCCAGCAAAATATTAAGATTTAATCATTTTTAGATAACAAAATGTCATATCAAATTTGTCATTTTTTGCACTTTATACTCCCACAAAAAAGAGAATTTGGATTAAAATTTTAAACATTAAGGTCAAAACTGTTATCGAGGGTATTTTGATATATACAATTAGTTTAAAAATATCTAAAGCTTATATAGAGCATTTAAGTTTCAGGGCACATTTGTGATTCAGTTGAATATTCATTTCCAAAATATATGTAATCCATTATCAAGAAAGAGCGACTCAGCCCAATAGCAATGGAAATTTAAAAACGGAATTTATTCGTCAAAAGCTACGGGTGTGAGGAAATTTCTCAGCTTTCTTTCCCTTTCTCAGCCTTCGCTCTTTAAAGCCTAGGAACGACGCATCAACGGATGATAGATGGAATTATCTATCAACAAAACAAAGAATGAACTATGCGTTTTTTGGAACACGTATTTCGGAACATTTACTTTGACAGCCATCATTTTTTTTTTTTTTAGAGAGAGAGAAAGATGGTTTTATTAATATAATTAAACAAAACAAGCAAATGGCCCGAAGCAAAGCAATTATCTTATGAGCAATAGGTTAGTTCAATAGAGAATGTATAGCATTGGCTATTTCAATTGAATGCTACAAGTTTTTTGTTAGATCTAAGTTTTATTTAAATACTGGGCATATACACAATATATTCTCTTTTTAATTCCCACTGTGTCGAGAATTCAAACTCAAAAATATGGGCAGAATTTCTTTGTTTCAACCCATGATTTGTAATCTGACTTTGTTACTGAATATTGAAAAAGTATTTATATTTAAAAAAACACTTATTGATGGCAGCTTTTACGAAGCATTAAACCAACTTATTTCATTGAACGAATTTACTGTTGTTAAGATGAAAAATATCCCAATTTTGTGCATATAGCTACCTAATTTGATTGTCCCGTTTGAAGGTTTATCTTTAACCTAATGATTCGAAACTAGAATAGAGATTTACACATAATACAAAGGCAAAAAACACCACAGCTTCTTTAACTTATCTTAGGCTGCAGCTAAGCAAAAGACATCATTAAAAATATGCAACTTATAAAATTTCAGAGAATAGTTTGACACTACAATCCTTCAAAACCTTCAGCCATGATTATGCATTATTTCTTCCTTCATTCGTTCTGTCCATTAATCTTCTAGGATCTTTTCGAATCCCAATTTCCTGAAAATAATGTCATTAATTAATTAATTGCTCAATATTAAAAAACACTTTCCCAGAATCAAATTTTCTGGCGACTTGGCATCCACAAATCTTGATTAGCGGTTTAATATTATTCTGATTCTATATTTGGGCTTACATTTAGTATTTTCTCTGCTGCTTACATGAAAACTATTTGAATAATTAAGTTCATTTGAGCCCATGTGAAAAGACTTTCAAGAAAAAATGATTATAATGAAAGTAGAGCGAAAAAAATCAGACGAACAGATCAAATTGCTCCTTAGCCCATGCAAAAAATCTATAAATAGCTCAAACAAGTTAACCACTGAAGTTTTCATATACTTGTACTTAGGCAAAGACAGAACTTAAAAGGAAACCCAAACCCTCTCCCCCAAAATATACATTTTATTTTGCAAAAAGTTTCACAACAAAGACTAACAAAGACAATAAAGACTAAACCGTAAAATTATAATCTAAGTGTTCTCTTTATTGTTTTTTTTTCGACTAAGATGTATTTTTGCTTAAGGGTATATAGACAGAAATTATCATAAAGAAGACTATCGTTTCTATTCCTTTTAAAGTAAAATACAAATAATTTGAAATTTAGGGAAGTATAATCTAGGAGAAGCAGTAAGGACTGTCACATTCTGAGATGATATGTCAGAGTAAAATTAAACACTAACGAATTAACAAAATAAAATGTTTTTTTCTTATAGTCATTTCTTATTATCTTTCTACCGAAGTTCCTTCATCAAAATGTTTAAATACTGTTTCATATATTTCCCTAATATTATACTGATCTGTCTGAGGAGAAGGGGGGGGGGCAAAAGTACACTGATGTGCCATTGACAGAGAAAGGTAGCGTAACTCAATAACCTTTTTGTAGCCGCTTATCTCTTCTGTAAAATTGGGATTAATCGACTAATCTTTGCTTCACGTTTTCCTACGAAAAAAATTATAACACTATAAGAGTGTGGTTGACTCAACCTGAACCAAAGTGCTATATCTGATTTAATCTTTAAGTACAAAAGAAATCAAACTTAAAGTTTTTTTTTCTTCCCCGGTTCCATCTTAGGTCTAATCAGCCAGTTTCCTTGGCGGTTCCTTGGATCCTAGGCAGTTTCCTTTGGTCTCTTCTAATTGTTATTTACGGTTTTATTTGAGTTGTTATGACATTATCAAGGTTAGATCCCTGCTTAAAGCTTCCCCAAACATAGTGTTTGAAATTATTTTTTTTTTCAAATGAAAGCATGAACTAGTCTGATGAAATTTTAAGAGGATAGAATTGTCCATGGGGAATTTTACGGGGGGGGGGTTAGTTTACATTAGAGAACTTTTCAAGGACAAGTTTCCCATGAACAAAGTGAATTTTTCATGAAGGGAAAATCAGATTTACCAGAATTATTTAAAAAATAATCAGAAACTCAATAATAGTTTTTTCGACTGAAAGTAAGGAGCATCCCTAAACTGAAAATAGTGGGAAATTAGGCCATATATGAGGGAGTTCATTAGAATAAAAAGCTCTTTCAAAAGGACTAAAAGCACTAGCATAAATAGAAAGGTATCTAGGAGCAATATAAAGAACAAAGTATGACCCCCCCCCCTTATATGCGGTATAGTTCCTGTTCGTTTTTACTTTTAATGCTGCTCCTGATTTTCAATTGTTTTTTTTTTTTATTTACACAAAAAGGAATTGACAGTTCATAGACTAAAAATAGGCACGAACTACAGATTGAATATTTGAATATGGCCATGTATTGTACTTTTTCGACGACCAACTTTCAGAAGTATGGTCAATTATGTGAACAATTTATAGAGCCTTAGCTGGAATAATCATTTTCTCTTACAGCTAGGATTGAAGCTGAATGAGTTCCGTACCTATTTCGTATATTTTGCTCAGAAAAATTCATATTTATAAAAAGCCTCAAAGCTAACATTAAATCTGTTTTGGGGAGAGGGGCACTTCAAAATTTTAATTGCTGTACATGTTAAACAACATTACATATACCTTACAATACATTTAGGCTTTATTGTTTGACGTCATCAAGTCATTTACTCTGACCTACTACACCAAATGATTACACTGTTTTTTTTGGGTCTTTGATAGACAATAACAATAGAAGAAAAAGACGGCTCTTATTGAATCACTATATAATCAATAAAAAAAAATTCGTGAATCTAAAAGAAAGACGTTTTTCCTTGGCTCGTAGATGCTTTTGTCAACATTCATTAAATCTACCCGAATCGGGTTCATTTTCTTGTTTTATTTACTATGTTTTATGGCACAGATAAAGGAATAGTATTACAAGTACCTCTTGATGTCATAATTCCTTCATTTTTAAAAAAAATTAGAGCTTATCAACGGCCCCTTTCATAACAGCAATATTATAAAGTTGGTATACATTTCTTGAAGTCAAATTTTTTTGAACATAACATACACGTTTTTTAAACGTTAGTAAATAACTTTATCCCCTGAATTCTCTGACATCTCTTGTCTTCTAATTTTTAGCTAAAGCACCCTTTTAGGAGTGGTACCATGCAGAAGATTTATATATATATATATATATATATATATATATATATATATATATATATATATATATATATATATATATATATATATATATGTCAATGCTACAAAAAGAGAACGTGGCCTATCTGATGGCAACGTTCACCTCTAACTTCTCAGCAGAAAGCTAGGCAGTTATTTTCATTAATTGGTTTAAAAGTTAGAACATTGGTAACGATCAGATTCTGATTTGAATTTGCCTCTAGGAAAAAACTCCTTGACTTTGTCCCTTCGTGTGTGCAACCGAATTCTTCTTGTTTTTTTTTTTTTTTTTTTTTTTTTTTTTTTTTTTTTTTTTTTTTTTTTTTTTTTACAGCTTTTGTAGACTCGGGTTTCAAGTGTTTTATGAATTTCCATTTTTTGTTTCGGAACTTGTCTGTATTTCATGATAAAAAATACTGTCGGTACATACCCGTGAAAATTTCATGTCGCAAAGAAAAAACGAAAATTCATTTATTAAGGCAAATGGTGATTTTTAATCTGAAGCAAAACTACACATGATGACCATTTAACAGACAGTTAGGTATAATGTCAATCAAAATTGAATGGTCATAGAATACGAATCAATAAGTTTCATATAATTCGAAACACTAGAACAGTATTAGTATTAAACACAAACTAATCATTTTTTAGCCCTGAAATTAAAAAGTAAAATGCGAATAATATTGAAAAATACTAGCATTCTCCATTGCATCAAACAGTTCGTGGCAACAAGCTGTAAGTACCGGGTGACCCGGATCAAGAGTAATCGAAACCCTAAAACACAAATATTTGATAATAGTACATACTACAAAAGAATCGAACATTCAAGTTGATTTCAAAAATATAGAGCTCATTAAGCTTAATGGTACCCATTAAAAGTTACGAGCCAGTGAAAATATGACCTATGTCTGAAAGAGGAAAAGCAACCAAAACAGGTTATCTAAATGGAAATCACACCATCATATTCAGCACATCAAATAACCCTATTTTCAAGTTTCAAGATCCTATATGCCAAAATGCGGAATTAAAAATTTTTACCACAAACAAAATCACGTATGTGTTTTTTGTGTTTGTTGTTTTTTTTCCAGGAGTGACCAAATCGGACAAGGTGATCCTATAAGATTGGGAGACGGCTTACATACATTCGGTGCAAAAAGAAAGAACTAAATTATTTTTTGCACAATTTACCTTACTTCTCCGCAATGCGGTTTTAAGTTATAAATAAACATGGACTTACCCTTGCGCAAAGAAGAGTACTTTAGAAACTATTTGAAAGGCCATTTTTGAGCACATCTCAACATTTTGACTCTTGACTAGCTAAATTTTGCTTCAAATTTGACATCTCTCAATCCAAAACAGATTCTTTTTCTCAAACAGCCACATTTTCATGAAAAATGAAAAAGATGAGTTTCCTTATAATTTTTTGATACAATAAAATAATATTATTAAGTATTAAGCCTGTGATTTCGTAGTTTCCTCCTATAGAAATTATAAATTTACTTTTATTCTAAGATAAATATTCTATGATGATTGAAACAAGCAAGCATAGCAAAATAAATTATGGCACTGAGATTAGTGTAAGAAGGTGTGCTACATTAATACAGTTCTAAAGTGTCTGGTAATGGTCTGTCTTTCTCGTTCAAACAGTAAATTTGGAATAAATCAATGTATTATGCTCTTGTGTCAGTTGCGGTTTTGGCCTAGCGGTTCCTTGAACCCTTCTTGAAATAATATTATTGAATTATAATCAAGTAGGTGTGGGCAAGTCTTGTGGGTGCAAACAATTTGTGCATAGAGCAGAAAACACTTCCTTGGCCCATTAGCGCTATCGACCAACGTAATCGAAGGCAGCTCGACCAAGGAGTTATCCGACTGCTCCAAGTGTGGTATTTTTATTGTGTTTGAGAAAGTTTTGTGGGTGCAAATAATTGGTGCATAGAGCAGAAAACACTTCCTTGGCCCATTAGCGCTATCGACCAACGTAATCGAAGGCAGCTCGCCCAAGGAGTTATCCGACTGCTCCAAGTGTGGTATTTTTATTGTGTTTGAGAAAGTTTTGTGGGTGCAAACAATTGGTGCATAGAGCAGAAAACACTTCCTTGGCCCATTAGCGCTATCGACCAACGTAATCGAAGGCAGCTCGCCCAAGGAGTTATCCGACTGCTCCAAGTGTGGTATTTTTATTGTGTTTGAGAAAGTTTTGTGGGTGCAAACAATTGGTGCATAGAGCAGAAAACACTTCCTTGGCCCATTAGCGCTATCGACCAACGTAATCGAAGGCAGCTCGCCCAAGGAGTTATCCGACTGCTCCAAGTGTGGTATTTTTATTGTGTTTGAGAAAGTTTTGTGGGTGCAAAAATTGGTGCATAGAGCAGAAAACACTTCCTTGGCCCATTAGCGCTATCGACCAACGTAATCGAAGGCAGCTCGCCCAAGGAGTTATCCGACTGCTCCAAGTGTGGTATTTTTATTGTGTTTGAGAAAGTTTTGTGGGTGCAAACAATTGGTGCATAGAGCAGAAAACACTTCCTTGGCCCATTAGCGCTATCGACCAACGTAATCGAAGGCAGCTCGCCCAAGGAGTTATCCAACTGCTCCAAGTGTGGTATTTTTATTGTGTTTGAGAAAGTTTTGTGGGTGCAAATAATTGGTGCATAGAGCAGAAAACACTTCCTTGGCCCATTAGCGCTATCGACCAACGTAATCGAAGGCAGCTCGCCCAAGGAGTTATCCGACTGCTCCAAGTGTGGTATTTTTATTGTGTTTGAGAAAGTTTTGTGGGTGCAAACAATTGGTGCATAGAGCAGAAAACACTTCCTTGGCCCATTAGCGCTATCGACCAACGTAATCGAAGGCAGCTCGCCCAAGGAGTTATCCGACTGCTCCAAGTGTGGTATTTTTATTGTGTTTGAGAAAGTTTTGTGGGTGCAAACAATTGGTGCATAGAGCAGAAAACACTTCCTTGGCCCATTAGCGCTATCGACCAACGTAATCGAAGGCAGCTCGCCCAAGGAGTTGTCCGACTGCTCCAAGTGTGGTATTTTTATTGTGTTTGAGAAAGTTTTGTGGGTGCAAACAATTGGTGCATAGAGCAGAAAACACTTCCTTGGCCCATTAGCGCTATCGACCAACGTAATCGAAGGCAGCTCGCCCAAGGAGTTATCCGGCTGCTCCAAGTGTGGTATTTTTATTGTGTTTGAGAAAGTTTTGTGGGTGCAAAAATTGGTGCATAGAGCAGAAAACACTTCCTTGGCCCATTAGCGCTATCGACCAACGTAATCGAAGGCAGCTCGCCCAAGGAGTTATCCGACTGCTCCAAGTGTGGTATTTTTATTGTGTTTGAGAAAGTTTTGTGGGTGCAAACAATTGGTGCATAGAGCAGAAAACACTTCCTTGGCCCATTAGCGCTATCGACCAACGTAATCGAAGGCAGCTCGACCAAGGAGTTATCCGACTGCTCCAAGTGTGGTATTTTTATTGTGTTTGAGAAAGTTTTGTGGGTGCAAACAATTTGTGCATAGAGCAGAAAACACTTCCTTGGCCCATTAGCGCTATCGACCAACGTAATCGAAGGCAGCTCGACCAAGGAGTTATCCGACTGCTCCAAGTGTGGTATTTTTATTGTGTTTGAGAAAGTTTTGTGGGTGCAAACAATTTTTGCTGCTGCAAGTTTATTGCTTATTATGCAATTTTTGCAAGGGGTTATCCGACTGCTCCGAGTGAGGTTGCTAATAGTTTAAAGTTAAAATTGAACCACTAATTCATCCAAAGCAATTCAGCAGTATGTCATGGGGATCTACAACAACATGCCTGATTTGTATGCATGATCTTATCCTCGAACATTTGGTTCACAGTATAGGTAAAATACAGTTGTAAAATGTTTCTCTGAACATTACACACATTTCACAGGACGAAATTTAGGAAGTTTTCCAATACGTCAGAGCCATGCTCTAATTTGCTACTTGGTTTTCTATCGGAAACCTATGTCGTTGCACATGCACAAATTCAGGTTTATGAAGTGTGTGTGGTAAGAAAGTAGAGCTTATGAACGGCTCCTTTCATAACAGCAATATTATAAAGTTGGTATACATTTCTTAAAGTCAAATTTTTTTGAACATAATATATACACGTTTTTTAACCGTTAGTAAATAACTTTATCCCCTGGGTTCTGTGACATGTCTTGCCTTCTAATTTTTAGCTAAAGCACCCTTTTAGGAGTGGTACCAAGCAGTAGATTTATATATATATATATATATATATATATATATATATATATATATATATATATATATATATATATATATATATATATATATATATGTCAGTGCTACAAAAAGAGGACGTGGCCTATCTGATGGCAACGTTCACCACTAACTTCTCAGCAGAAAGCTAGGCAGTTATTTTTACTAATTGGTTTAAAAGTTAGAACATGGTAACGATCAGATTCTGATTTGAATTTGCCTCTAGGAAAAAACTACTTGACTTTGTCTCTTCGTGTGTGCATACGAATTCTTCTAGTATTTTTTTTCTTTTTAACAGCTTTTGTAGACTCGGGTTTCAAGTGTTTTATAAATTTCTATTTTTTGTTTCGGAACGTGTCTGTATTTCATGATAAAAAATACTGTCGGTACATACCCGTGAAAATTTCATGTCGCAAAGATAAAACGAAAATTCATTTATTAAGGCAAATGTTGATTTTTAATCTGAAGCAAAACTACACATGATGACCATTTAACAGAGAGTTAGGTATAATGTAAATCAAAATTGAATGGTCATAGAATAAGAATCAATAAGTGTCATATAATTCGAAACACTAGAACAGTATTAGTATTAAACACAAACTAAGCATTTTTTAGCCCTTAAAATAAAAAGTAAAATGCGAATAATATTGAAAAATACTAGCATTCTCCATTGCATAAAACAGTTCGTGGCAAGAAGCTGTAAGTACGGGGTGATCCGGCTTAAGAGTAATCGAAACCCTAAAACACCAAGATTTGATAATAGTACATACTAGAAAAGAATCGAACATTCAAGTAGATTTCAAAAATATACAGCTCATTAAGCTTAATGGTACCCATTAAAAGTTACGAGCCAGTGAAAATATGACCTATGTCTGAAAGAGGGAAAGCAACCAAAACAAGTGATCTAAATGGAAATCACACCATCATATTCAGCACATCAAATAACCCTATTTTCAAGTTTCAAGGTCCTATATACCAAAATGCGGAATTTAAAATTTTTACCACAAACAAAATCACGTATGTGTTTCTTGTGTTTGTTGTTTTTTTTTTCCAGGAGTGACCAAATCGGACAAGGTGATCCTATAAGATTAGGAGACGGCTTACATACATTCCGTGCAAAAAGAAAGACCAAAATTATTTTTTTGCACAATATACCTTACTTCTCCGAAAATCGGTTTTAAATTATAAATAAACATGGACTTACACTTCCGCAAAGTAGAGCACTTTAGAAACTCCATTTGAAAGGCCATTTTTTGAGCACATCTCAACATTTTGACTCTTGACTAGCTAAATTTTGCTTCAAATTTGACATCTCTCAATCCAAAACAAGTTCTTTTTCTCAAACAGCCACATTTTCATGAAAAATAAAAAAGATGAGATACCTTATAATTTTTTGATACGATAAAATAATATTATTAAGTATTAAGCCTGAGATTTCGTAGTTTCCTCCTATAGAAATTATAAATTTTACTTTTGAAATATTCTATGATAATTGAAACAAGCAAGCATGGCAAAATAAAACATGGCACTGAGATTAGTGTAAGAAGGTATGCTACATTAATCGAGTTCTAAAGTGTCTGGTAATGGTCTGTCTTTCTCGTTCAAACAGTAAATTTGGAATAAATCAATGTATTATGCTCTTGTGTCAGTTGCGGTTTTGGCCTAGCGGTCCCTTGAACCCTTCTTGAAA